>NW_027492176.1:0-600000 GCF_021521415.1 Bidens hawaiensis
CGTCAAATAAGTTCACACCAATAATCCTATGGACTAAATACACTCAGTGTAACACATAATTGATCATGTATTTCCAGATTTGTTCATATAGTTTCACACAACACATTTAATCAATTTTCAAGTTTCTAATTCAATACTCAAGTTTATTAACAATTGTTACTTATCAAGCTTATCATTTCTTATATGAGTAAATGTTATAATATAACCTAAAAATCCAGATTTTAATATTTTATTATGGGTTCCACAACAAGACAAAACAACACTTTACAACAATATTCCTATATTTCTATTTTGGAAGATTCTAACATGTATTTTAACTTTTGTGATCATGTAAGTCTTTTTCAAATATCAAGTATTTAAACTTTTGTGTTTATTCCTATTATTATTAATTCATCAAATTATTCTCATCATCATCAAATCATTCAAACAAATCATTCAAATCATTAGTTCATGCATTCTTATGAATTTCTTAAGTGTTTAACTAACTAAGTTTCCTATTATAGTAACTTTTAATTTTTGATAATTCTATCTAATTCAATATTTCAATTCTTGATTAAGTATGAATCTAAGTTTATTTCATTTAACTAATTTGATATGGTTTCATGCACCCTAAGTTTTCTATTAAAGTTTTGTTCTTTCAGTTAATCAAGTAATAAAGTTTCCATTTCTAGTAAGTAGTTGATAATTTGATCGATATGCTAAATTAATCTATATTTCAATCATGCACCCTATCTTAGTTAAAAAATGCAATTCATCACATATCAAACACATTCATACCAAGTATTCATATCAAAATCAAGAATTCATCTTTTCATTCAACAAAGTTTCCTTAATAGGCAATTTTACAATTTCTAACAATCTTAAGTATTAACTAATGGTTTTATGAGTTTACTAGCATATACCCTATTTCATTTTCAATTATATTACTCCATATCACATTCATGATTCATTAATCCATCCAAAATCAATAATTAATCCAAAATTCCCCAAATTTTAAATTATGAACAAGTTCTTATCATATTTATCTCTAACAACAACAATTCAATGATTCAAGTCCATATCATCAAACTAATGATCAACAATTAACCAAAATCCATTCTATCATCAAACCCTAACATCAATTTCATTCAAGATGTACCAAATTATCAAGTAATCCAACAATGCTTATAATCAAACTTAGCAATCAATGTATGATCTTTCAAGATGAATGTATGCATGTATAAGTAGGTTTAATTCCTCCTCTTACACATACATACATACATACATACATACATACACACATACACACATACATCATCATCCATAATTTCAAACTTTCAAGCTCAAATCTAACCCAAGAACATCCAATGCAGTGTATTTAATCATAGAAATCAACCTATAACAACACTTACTTGTGTTGTTGAAGATTTGAAGATGAGAATGAAAGTGTAGTGGGTGAGATTGTGATAGTTCTTTCTCCTAATCTTCTTCCTAGATGCTTGTTCTTGATCATATCTCCATGGTTCTTGATTAATATTGATTGTATATGTGTGTGTTTAATTTCAGATTTGAATTTGTGTGTGAAGTGAATGTGTGTGTGTGCCGTGAGATTTAAAGAGAGAAAAAGAGATGGTAGGCTTGATGAGTAGGTGTTTAGAGTGTTAATGTGGATCACCCCTAATTCATCCAACACACCATTCATCTAGAAGATACAATGATTGGAAGAGGTGAGTGAGGTGAGTTGGTGGAGGCTTATTGTAGGAAAGGCGATGTGGCTTAGTGAGGTGGAGGGTGGGCTGGCCAGGGGGGTAAGGAGGTGAAGAGCTAATCATAATCTAGTTAATTTTGGTTAATCATTTAACGTATTGCGAGTTTTAGATATTCAAATGAATCTCGTTTTTAATAATTTTTGTCAGACTTTAAACGAAATCAAATTCCTGACAGTATGGACCATAAAAACTATCTTTTTGAAATAGTTTGTGTTGGGTCCTTTCCGGATCCTGTAATGGCTTTTGCTTACTTACTTTCCAGTTTTCGCGATTAGAGACTTCATAAATTATGTTTATACATTGTCTCCAATTTTTTAGCATATATTTTGAATTTTTGGGGTCATATAATCATTCTAATGATTTATTTACTTTCTGGCTCGCTGCCCGAGGTTTTTACACGTCATGCTGGTTATAAGCCGAAATTTAGACTGTTTGTTGTCTTTGCAAGATATAGATTCTTAATAAAGGAAGATTTTATTAATAAAATGATATTATAATGTTAATCATAATTACATTAGAGATAATTTTTGCCAAGTGTTACAACTTGGGGTATCTTTTAAGAGTATTCTAACATTCCTTATCGAGTGATAATTACAACATAACATTTACCCATTATACACCAATCACATGTTTAACCAAAATAATTTTTAAATTTTAATTAAGATTCATTATAAACCAATATGATACCATGAAAGATTAGCCAATAACTAGCATGATGTTATACATCAAAGTAATAGATACTAACATGATTATATTAGAAAAACCTAACCAATTTGGATGACTAATCATTGATGCTAATGACTTCTTCCACAAGCTTAATCTCCTTAATATTCAAGGGTTGGATGAGTGGAATAATTCCCTTATTAATGGTGGTGAAAGGAGGTGGGTGTAGTGAATTTAATGGTGTGTAAGGCGAATAGAATGTGGAAGATGAGCATTCATATTATTGGTTGATTAGGTAACCAAAACACGGACGTGTTTAGAAAAACACGACCATGGTGACTTTTTTGTCATGTTGTAATTAATGCTCGTTGTCAGATCGTGCAGTAGAGGAGAACACGGTCGTGGTGACTTCCAGAAGAGTCAAATTTGTCTTTTTCTATTTTACTTTCAAGATGGGGTGTGTTTTGGTGAAACATGACCATGTTTAGATTCAGAATCTTCTATTTTGTCTTTTTCTTCTTGTATGGGGTGTGTTTGGCCAACACGGTCATGTTATGGTTTCCTGAATTTGTCTTTTCTTCGTATGTTCTACGCATAGCCATGCCTTGATTAACCATGGGGTGTGTTAAGTTTGTTTTCACTGTTTTTCTCCGTTTTTCTTCGTGTATCAACTCGTTTTATTCTTTAAGGCTATATTTACCTATAGATAGAAACTATTAACATCGATGGTTATATATACTAATATCATTGCCAATATTATGCTTATTTGAAGATATGTTAGTTTCCTAAATATGTATAAATTATTTTACATGAAGCGCCCAAAATGCGTTATGATGGGGGAAGTTATTCACCTCCTTATAAAGAAGACTGTGTTCTCTTCCCCAACTGATGTGGGATGTCACAATCCACCCCTTTAGGGGCCCAGCATCCTCGTGGGACCTGGCACTTCCGATTTTAACCGTGGTTCTGATACCATTCGTAACAGCCTAGGCACCGCCACACCATAATATTGTCCGTTTGGCTGGGACGTAACACCATCGCCTCACAGATTTTTTGGTTGCCCAAGTGAAGACTTCTCACGGGGTCACCCATCCCAATACTACTTCCATTTGAGCATGCTTAACTATGGAATTATCCTCACATCCACTATCATTAAGCACCCAAAACACGTTATGATGGAGAAGATACCCACATCCTTATAAAGAAGGCTTAGTTCTCCTTCCCATCTGACGTGGAACGTTACACTAGGTTTGGTTGTGTTAATCCCCTTTAGTGTGTGATTATGAGCATTTAAGATCTACAGGTGGTATCAAATCTTGTATAACTCATTTTCATGAGGTTTTGGATAATTTCAGTGGTTTTTCGGGTTTAAATTGGAGATATAATGATAGATTTGCGTTTCATCGTTGATTTAAAGTTTTCCAACTGGTATTAGGGTTTGTTCAATGGAGTTTAAAAGGTTTTTTTAGTTAAAATTGGGTTCGGGGTTGAAGCTACAGTCATCCAGGTATGTTTTCATCAAATCTTGCTTAGATTTCTTGTTTTGAGGTAAAAAGCAGCTCGAATTGTAGTTAGAACTGTATTGTAAAGGTCTTGAAGATTTCAAGCAATTTCATCGACAAATCCGAGCTAGAGATCCTTTATCAGGTATTGCGATAACATTATTGCTCGAAGTTTGTGTAAACTTCTTGTCAGCTATCGTTATATGTTGATTTTCACAGAGTTACTAGTTTTCACATTTAGCTTAGTTCTCGCGTTTTTTTCTAGTTTTCTCACTTTAGTAGTTTTCGCATTTATAGTTACTTTTCAAATTTTAGATCTATTATTAGTGCACGGTTTTGGTGTTCGTAGCGATCGAATAAGTTATAGATAGTCTAATCTGTTTATTTAATGTATGTTTATTGTAAAATGGCCATTCGCTATGGATTGTATAGCGAATGGGTCCATTCGTTAGTTGACTAGGCTAGTTCGTTAAGTTTATAAGCCCATTCGTTATAAAATATAACGAATGGAGGCTGGTTCGTTAAGTTATTATTATTAGTTATGGAATCATAACGAATGATGTCTAATTCGTTATGAAGATATAGCGAATTAGGCTTAACTTAACGAATTGGAGATTTGGCCTATAAATAGGCATATCCATGCTCATTTGTAGGTTGATCACACACATAGAATAAGTGAGATCCATAAGTTATTCTGTATTTATCCTCCATAATGTATCTATTCCGCTATTAACATAATAAACCGTATTTAACGTATTGTATTCGTAATTGTATAATTGATGTATCGACGCGGCTAGATCCTTGGAAGGTTTCAAAAATTGGTATCAGAGCAGACGACTGCTCTCGATTCATCATTTAAGGTATTGAATCTGATTATTTTGATGTTTTTCGTGTTCTTCGTGTTCTTCAAGTTTGGAACTATTTGATAAGATTCGTGTTAAATTATGGATGTTTTGGTGAAATTTATGGTAGATTATTATTTATTAATGAAATCCGCATGTTTCTGTGGATTTTGGTGATTAATTATGGTGTATTGAAGGTTTCGCCATGGAAGAGCAAGGTACTGTTTGATCAGATTCAGGTCAAATCAGTGGTTGTTATGTTAGTTTGATGGTAGATTTGTGTTAGTTAAAGTAATACGAAGCTTCTGGTATAATTTGGTGTTAAGTTATGGTGTATTGACGAATCCACCATGGAAGAGTAACTTACTGTTTGATTTATTTGGTGATAAATCTGTTGGTGGTAAGTTAAATGGTTGATATATTCGTGATTAGATTGAAAATCCGAGTATTCGTGTTGTTTTTCATCGTTAATTATGGTGATATGATAAATCCGCCATTGATGAAGTTCAAAAAATCCAGATTCCGGCCATATCTACTTTTTTCGGCCACTGTAACTGAATTTTTCGGAGAAAAATCTTTTTTCCGGCAAACAATTCAGAACCAACAACCTAATTCGTTATGTTACTATAAAGTTCAGATCCAACAACCACTGTAGCAATTCGTTATGGAAATTTTAACGAATTAAGGTAATTCGTTAAGTTAAAAGTAACCAATTAAGGCACTTCGTTAAGCTAATTTGTCAAGGTAATTCGTTAAGTTAAAGGTAATGAATTAAGGCAATTCGTTAAGTTACTTTGTTAAGTTAAGTCGTTAAGGTATTGGTAAGGAATTAAGGTAATTCGTTAAGGTATTGGTAACAGATTAAGGTAATTCGTTAATGTGTATGACGAAGTGTGGAAATCTTAACGAATTGAAGGCCATTCGTGAAATTGTTATAACAAATGGGTATTGTTATAACGAATTAGAGTTGGTAATTTATAACGAACTGATTGGTTGACGAATGGAGATCTCGAACTAAAATAACGAATGGAGTGGATATTTATAACGAATGGAGAGGTGATTCGTTAAAAAAAAGAGTTATTTCGCGGGAAAATTTTTCTTGCGCGAATTTTTTCCTGAATACTCATCGTAAGTGAGATATCATTCTTGAAAATTTTGGCAATAATAATTATTTTTCAAAAATTTTCGATGAATTTTTGGCGGGAAAATCGGGAAAAATTTTCTTAATCCAATTTTTTCTGGGATGTTCCTAATGTATTGGGTACTCTTCTCTCAAACTTTGGTAATGTATTTTCCGGCCGACTTTTAACGCGTTTCAATTGGCCGAGGGGGAGCCCGCGAGTAATTTAAGGAGGAGTTATGTTTGTGAACTTTGAAGATTATTCAAGACCTTGCTGAATTTGTCAAGAAAGGGGGAGATAAAACTTTCATTTAAGTTTATTTAGCATGTATCTTCCTACGTTTGCAAGGTTTCTTGAAAAATTACTGCAATTCGGGTGGTAATTAATGATTGCTAAGCTACGTTTGACTGAGTTCAAGACTGCATTTATTCTTCGATTACTGATTGATTTTGTTGAGATTGAAACCTGACTATGTGAGATACGAGTGTCTGTCTGTTTACTTCTTTCTAAGGGACTTTTATCTTGACTATGTTGGCTACGAGTATATAGCGGATTACTTCTGTTGAAGGTGACGATTCTCGAACGGGTTGATCTTATTGAAGAGTGCACGAGTCTTGTCATTGGATTTTTTTTAATTTGATCATTTGGGGTTTATTAATGGAGGTTGGAACTCTGAATAACGAAGTGAAAGATGTTGAATGATCAGGTTTCTCATGAAGATGTGTGACTAGGTTAAACGTAAAGATATGTTTTTCTTTAACGGTGCTGACGGATAGTTGATGACTTATTGCTAACTGTTGAAAGATTGAACCATATCATACGCCAATAAATGATCGGGATGATCTCCAAGAGTTCCTCACTTGAGGGGGTGATCTGATATGAGAGGCTACAGGTTGTGGGTTTGCTGAAAAGATTTTAAGATTTTCTATTTGCACAAGCCCGAAAATCATCAGTCAAGGGGGTGTCTGTTAGTGCACGGTTTTTTGACTGGTGATTTGCAGTTAAAGTATTCAAGATTAAAGTATTCGATAGCTACGGAAAATGGGGTGTCTGTTAGTGCATGGTTTTGGTGTCCGTAGCGATCGAATAAGTTATAGATAGTCTATTCTGTTTATTTAATACATATTTGTTGTAAAAAGGCCATTCGCTATGGATTGTATAGCGAATGGGTCCATTCGTTAGTTGACTAGGCTAGTACGTTAAGTTTATAAGCACATTCGTTATGAAATATAACGAATGGAGGCTGATTCGTTAAGTTATTGTCATTAGTTATGGAATCATAACGAATGATGTCTAATTTGTTATGAAGATATAATGAAGTAGGCTTAACTTAACGAACTGGAGATTTGGCCTATAAATAGCATATCCATGCTCATTTGTAGGTTGATCACACACATAGAATAAGTGAGATCCATAAGTTATTCTGTATTTATCCTCCATAATGTATCTATTCCACTATTAACATAATAAACCGTATTTAACGTATTTGTATTCGTAATTGTATAATCGATGTATCGACGCGGCTAGATTCTTGGAAGGTTTCAACATCTATTTTCCTTGTTATCTCAATTTTAGTTTGGCGGTTACTTATCTAAATTTTGATAGTTATTGCCCTAAAATAGTTTTTAGGGAAATAACTTGTGATAGATATATAGTTGTCGCATATCCTGGATCATCGATAGCTTCATTGCATATGAAGAAAACTATAGAGGGGGGGAGGTGAATAGTTTTTCTTAAATTTAAACCAATTATAGTTAGATAATGATTTTGTTAAACTCTTTTCAAAACTAATAAAATTAATCACCAATAAGTTAAGAGATTAAAGGGTTAACGATGACATACCCGGATTTGTAGAGATCCAAATGAATGTTAACTAATTCACTCTACGTCCTCTGCCTGATCCACCGATATAATTATCTCACTCTAAAAAGAAAGTGATCACCTTCTTCGCTAAGCACACCCGTTAGCTAGTGCTTTTAATAACCTAGAAGTATGGCATAGTTAGAAGTAGTTAATTGATACTTATAATTATTACATAATTAGCCTTTCACAACTAAGGAGGGGTATTACAGTTAACTTAGAGAGGAACAAGACACAGGTGAGTTTCTATCATTTTCTTGTTATGTTTTTCGGGGCTGTGTGCATAGTTCAATGTGGTTAGTTAATACACTTACCTTAAGTGGTAAGTGTATGTTTTATGAGTCTAGAAAGAATTAGAAGTATACAAGTAAACGTATGTGGACATGATTATATCTATTGTATAGATGTATGGTTATCCAATGCAGAAGGGAACCAGACCATAATAATATATGAGGCAGAAGGGAACCGGATCCTAATAATATCTGAGGCAGAAGGGAACCGAACCCTCATAATATCCGAGGCAGAAGGGAACCGGACCCTAATAATATCCGAGGCAGAAGGGAATCGGGCCCTAATAATACTCAAGAAAGTAGAGCGAAATGCTCTTTAAAACGTACAAGTATGTATGTAAAAGTACAATAAAAATATGAAAGTATGAAAGTAAGAAAGAACAAAAGTATGAAAGTAAGAATAAAGGTATGTACTTATGTATGTACAAAAGAAAGTAAAATAGGTTAAGTATGTAGTATGTGAACGTAATATATGTTGTCTGATTAACTAGAACTCACTCAGGGTAGCTTGTTTTTAATATTCAAGCAGGAAAATAGATTAAAGGAGCTAGCTTGAGGATGACACATGGTATGAACTGAGGGTTGGCATCTAAAGAAGGGAGACATGATGTTTTATCTTTATTTGTTATGTTGAGACAATTTGTGATGTTTCAAGACAAGTATTATATGGTTTGTAAGAAATTGTTGACTTTTTATTATTCCGCGAAAAGTTTTTATTTACTTATGATATTTGAACTGTGTTTATGAGTAAATCCAACGCTAAGAAAGTGCACCGGGACCTAGGCCTTACAGCTCTTGATTATGATGGTAACCTTCATATGTTGATATTCTCATCTAAAGTTCATTTACTTGCTTTACTTTAATTTAGAACAAAACAAAATTTTAGTTTAAAAACAACCTTTTATGATTATTACTTTCGGCTAATTTAGTTACAAAGAATTAGTAATTAAAATATCGCGTGTCCTTGGATTGATACTTGGTTCTTACCAATACTATTATATAAGTACATTTGCCTATTTGTGTGTGGTTTAGTTTTAGTAGAAATAATTTTATTAAATTTAAAATCCGATCTTGTGTGAAAACCAATCTACTTATATATATATATATATACACACACAAACACACAACATCAGTAAACTAACTCCTCCCGGCTTAGCTCAAGAAAATACCTATCAAGTGAATTCGAATGATGTGGAGAAAAAGGATATCAAAATAGAAGATAGGCATGGCCATGTTTAGGGCTTAAAACTGGATGTAAAAAACAGGCAAGAACACATTCTCTTCAAATGCCAAAAGCAAGATCGAGTTCGACAAGTCAACAATGTGATGCTACAATTATTATAAACCTGGTCATTTTGTAAGAAAGTGTTTAAAGTCAAAGAAAGAGAAAGGTATGACAAAGTTGACCAATGTAGAGTTGATTAAGGGTAGATGAAAGAAGGCTGGTGGTGCAAATGCAAGTGCAGGAAGTTCAATTGCCGATGCAAATCTTGCATTCAAAGCTGGAGTAGATGGTTCAAAGGCTCTGGTTATTCAAACAAGAGGTGATTATGTTAGGAGTGATCAACTGACGAAGCTGAAATTGCAGATCAATCATGCCTACATGACAGAAGTCAATGAGTTTTCAGCTTTCACATCCATATCAGCCGAGGTAACATAGATAAATGTAAAATTTTGCTTTCAGTTACGCATAAATACAGTTTGTAGTTATAGAAGACGTGATGAGAATCTGGTTAAAGAAGTAAGATACCTTCAACATCTTAAACATGTTAACTCATAATATGAAAATTTTGAAATACTTCTTAGGAAAGAAATAGAAATACCATATAATATTCTTAAGAGAATAAATGAAATATGTAATTATAAGGAACACATTTATCATAATTTTACTCCCGCGATATATTCCATACTACCAAGGCAGAGCAAAATAACCCCCCTCGTGTGTTAGATATGATTACCGTTCGTTGTCTCCTGGAATTAAGAGACGAGGTAATTTCATTCGTTATTAGAACATATCCAACATTACAATTGATGATAATATAATGGCTTCTATATGGTACACTTGGTTCTTATGGAAAAGTATACCATGATCTTTTGTGGAAAATCAAAATAAACAAAAAAAATGCCATGGTTCCAAAATATAAATACGAAAATACAATTATAAAAGTAGACAAAACTATTATAGCAAGTTAACGGTTAAAACCACTATTTCATGTATCAAAATTAGCGAAAGTTGTACGCACAAGAACATGTGTAAAAGTTGTACTTTAAGCTCAAGTATTTGTACGAACTGAATAGTAATGAAATATGAGAGAATGATGTTTCATAATTTATAGAAAAAATAAATGAGATGGTATCAAAATAGTACTTTTAACTGATTGTTAAATCTAAAAAGAAACATAAAAAATAAACACAAAATATTGAGCAAATAAGATAGCTAAAACAATTATTGTACTTGAAACGATCTGATGGGCGCGCTCTCTCTCACTCCTTCACACCGGCCCCTTTCATCTCATTTCTTTCATGTTTATGGACGAGCACCGTCTCCTACTCCCTCTCACATTCATTCCGTTTATTAATTTGTTTGCGGTCTCTTTCTTTCTCTTCGTTTGTCTATCTCCTGCCTTTCTTTTTCACCTAGATATCCATGAGCTAAAAAAAGATTCTCACGTACAAACCATCAGATGCTCTAAAAGACAACTTAACTATTCATACATATGCTGATTTCTTCTTATGGTTGGTTGGTGGAAAATTTGTGAGAATCTTTAGAGAAACATGCTATTTTTTTCTCAGTTTGAAATAGGGTTGTTTGCATCGTGCGTGTAAGTCTTGCATTCTTTAGGTGATTAATTTTATAGTTTAAAAAAGCCAGACATAATCGAGCATGAAGGGTGGTTTTTGTCCCTTGAGATGCCCTAGAAACAAATCCAATATAGTATCCCACAAAGATCTTCCGCTTCCACAAAGATACCAAAAAAACACGTATGCTACAAATTCTATTTTCCAGCTACCTTATTTATAAAAATGTACAATTGAATAAATGCAACTATTGACCTACTAAACTTGTGAAAAATTGTGAACTATAGATTTTACTTATGTGTAGTGGGGCGACAAGATGGGTGACATGGGGCTACAACACAACCCCCCCCCCTCCCCCGCGGCTACAAAAGGGCCATTTGTGGGGGAGACAAATGCATGTCGCCGGCCTGTGTTAGCAAAAAAATTCTATTTTATGTGATGTGTGTGTAATATATATATATATAAACGAAAACATAAAAATCCTACGTGTCGCGATGTGGTCGCTCCCCCCTTTTTTGGAGTCGCCAGATTTGCTTGATTTTTAAATAGAGGTTTCTCATGCATTTGATCCGAATTCACGGGTATTGTTCTTACCAAACCCAGATAGTTCTTAAACGGGTTACAGCATCTCATTGAATTAAAAAGTAATCTCACAAAATATTTGACATAAAAAACCTATAAAATAGGGATATACTAAAAATTAATATCTAATTTCTTTAAAATATATATATGTGTATATATATATACTAGTTTGATCCTCCCGTGTTACGGGAGTTTATTTAAAGTTTTGTTTTTAATCTTTTTGCTATTTATGATGATTATTTTATTTTTAACGTAATTTTATTTTAATTTAATACATATGTATTAGTTTGTTATTATATTTTTTAACGTTTGGGTTTTATCAGTTGAGATGTTTAGGTTTTTTAGATTTTTAATGAACAAAGATAAACGAACACGGGCATGTTGATTTTCTTAATTGTACAAACATGAACACAAATATTTGTCTAATGAAAAAAGAGGCGTTGATATAGTTGACGATAGTGGGCAGTATTGGAAGTTAACCGACGATAGAGATGATTGACCAGCAACGAAGAATATTTAAAGTAGATAAATTAAATTAGGGTTTGATAATGAAAGTGTTTATCAATAAATGAGATCTTATAACCCATATGAGGGCTATTAGAGTTTGGTAAGACACATAACCCGTAAAAATTATTATTTGATAAGTAAGGGGTTATTTCACAAATAAATGAGATGTTATAACCCGTTTAAGGGTTATCCGGGTTTGGTGAGACTCATGACCCGTGAAAATTATTGTTTGATTATGAAATAGTTTTACAAATAAATGAGATGTTATAACCCATTTAAAGACTATCCGGGTTTGGTGAGACCCATACCCGCGGGGTCAAATGCATGAGAAGCCTTCATTTATAAATCAAGCAATCTGGTGGCTCTAGAGAATGGGGGGGACAACCTGAGAGCGACACCTAGGATTTTATGGTAGGCAGTTATATAGATAGTTAGATATATATATATATATATATATATATATATATATATATATATAAAGTGGTTTATATATAAACTTTAAAATTTGTTTGATTTCCATATTCATTTAAGATTACATTAATGCATCAAATAAAATAAGATTATTAATCAATTTCAAATAAAACTTGCAAAATGTCATAACATTATTATTATTTAAGTTAAAAGTATGCGTGGTGCGGTTCAGTGCGGTTTTGGGTTATCATCAAACCATAAGTATTATTAACTTTTATACAATAAAAAAATAAATATTCAAAAAATAAATAAGTATTAATTTTTTTTAATTAACTCTGAATTCTTACATATATAAACACCAATCGAGCTACATCTGGATAATGAGTAAGCGAGCAACAAGCTACGCCGCTATCCCCTTTTGAATTGCAAAGCCTATTCTACTAATAAATATTAGAAAAATATAATATAAAACAACCCCAGTAAGATTTGCTTGATTTTTAAACGGAGATTTCTCATGCATTTGACCCGAATTCACGGGTATGGGTCTCATTAAATCCAGTTATTTCTTAAACGGTTTATAACATCTCATTAAATTAAAAATTAATCTCACCAAATATTTAATATAAAAATCTTATAAAGTAGGGATATACTAAAAAGTAATATTTGATTTATTTAAAAAAGATATATTATTTATAATTAAAAAACCAATTTTATAATAAAAAATAAACGAGTCTTGGGTCTCATCGAACCCATATAGCTTTTAAACCGGGTTATAACATCTCATTTATTTGTGAAACAATTCATTATCAAACCATAAGTATATTAGTATTAACTTTCATACAATAAAAAAAAATAAAAATTCAAAAAACAAATAAATATAATAAACAAATAATATAAAACAACCCCCCGTAACACGGGGGTATAAAAACTAATGTATATATATATATATATATATATATATATATATTAGGAACTCTAAAAAGGTTAAGAACTCTTAGGATCCCTTAACAACCAAACAATTTTTTTTATATATTAACATTATTTAAGAGTAGCTTTATCATATTTTATATAAAAAAATTTGATTACATATATTAATCACAAGTTTTCATATATGTAAAATTTATGTACTAACAAATTTACATACGTGTAAAACAAAACATAGATATGCATAAAAACTAATTTTCAAAACTTTAATCGTAGATATAGATATACATAATGATAAAACCACTCTCAAAGAACATTAACATCCAAAACAATTTATAAAAAACGTTAAGAGTTCCTTCAAGTTCTTAAATAATTTAGCAGTTCTGTAATGATACTCATCATATATATATATATATATATATATATATATATATATATATATATGAAAGCTTTAAAAGCTCTCTGGTTGCTCCCTATATTCTCGCAAGCTACCAAATTACATTATTTGTAAATTGAGGCTTCTCATGCATTTGATCCGAATTCACTGGTATGGGTCTCACCAAACCCAAATAGTTCTTAAGCGGGTTATAGCATCTCATTAAATTAAAACTTAATCTCACCAAATATATGATATGGAAATCCTATAAAATATGGTTATACTAAAATTAATATCTAATTTCTTTAATCAAAGATATATATTATTAATAATTAACAAACAATTTTATAGTAAAATTAATAAACGGGTCAAGGGTTTCATTAAACCCAGATAGCTTTTAAATCGGGTTATAACATCTCATTTATTTGTAAAACCCTTTCATCGTCAAATACTAAGTATGTTATTAACTTGTATGCCATAAATTAAATTAAAATCTAAGAAATATATAAATTATAAACGAATAATGTAAAACCCCCGTAATACGGGGATAAAAACTAGTGTATGTGTATATATGATGCGATGATGCGATATTGGGTTACAACCCACTACACCCTAAAATAAAAATCGACTCCATTGCTGACATGACGCCACATTTTAAAATATCCTCCATTTTATAGCTCTCCATTACACATAGCCTTCTAACATGAGATCAACAAATGAGGCACAATAATAAATTGTATAATTAGTTGATCAAAAGCATAAAAACGTAAGATCAAAACCGGTTTTATTTCCAAAATAATAGAAAACCTAAGTGAAAAAAATTACTAGGTTTGAATAAAATTTTAAAGAACAGGTGTATAAAGTTGGTTCGGTTTGGATGTAGGGGTTAATCATAACCATAACCGAATGATCGGTTAACCATATGGCTGTTATGGGTCGGTCGTGGTTAAGTTTGGTTAATTTTCTAACATATTTTTTTGTTATAAATTAAATTGGTTGTGTTTTGGCGTATCATACACAGTTATGAAGTTTTAAAATTGAAATATGTCGGTTTCAAACTTGATTATATATGGTGTTGCAAACTATGTTATAGACACTGGCTGCATAAATTTAAATATTTGAAACCAGTAATTAATAGAAGTATGAAAAATAAAAATAGATGCATAAAATTAATGTATGATTGTAGCCAGTGACTTGTGTGAACGGTTATGTTTTTTTAATGTACCATTGACATTTTAGCGAATAGCCGATCCTTCGTTTGGTTGAATTATGTAATTTACTTTTAATTTAGCCTTTGACAAATTAATACAAAGTCCATTTATAAATTCAATCTAAGTTATTTAGCCCTCTTATATTTAAATTAAACCGAACACAAATAATTAATATGGAATATCCAAAAGGCAAAAATATGTTGTTGAATATTACCGTCGGTATGGTTTTATACGGTCTTCGGTATCCGTTTGTTACGGTTTAAAAATGTTGAAACCGACCGATCGAAAGTTAACACAAAAAATCAATCATAAAACCAAATTGGTGACCGGAGTCTCATGTTTCAACTGAACAATGAACATCCCTAGTATAATAACAACACTCGTATAGCTTATAATACAAAAAGAAAATATACTTTCAATTCAACTATATTTCAAACAAAATTTATACCAAGATATCGAGATATAAAGATAACCACAATCTTGTTTTCAACTTTTTTAAAAATGTTAGCGAACACAAATAAGTTTAACAAATAATTTTTGACGTATATGATTTTTAATATAAAGATGAAAAAAACTAAAAAGGAAAAGAAATTTGCTATTTGTAGTCGTGGCTTAGTAGGAAAACAATTTGAAGTAAAAAAAAATAGTTTTAAAGTAAACAAATAAATAAAAAAACAAATAAAAGTAATATTAAACTTTTATTAACATTCCGTTTTATTTTTCAGCTTATTTTTTTTTATCATTTTCACTTTAATTACAATTTGTTGTTAAGAATATTTTTCCCAATAAGATTAAGAGCAAGAAAAGGCAAGTTATATAGAAAAAACTACTTTGATAAATAACATTCAAAATCCTATTTTGATAAATAAGTTTTTCCTAAACCTCTGAAGTAGGGATGAGCAAAATCGGTACCGGTACCGATTGGTACCGGTACCGTATCGGTCCCGATCCCGAAATCGGTACCGAATAGGTACCAAAGTCTTAAGTTTCGGGATCGGTACGGTATCGGTACCGCTACGGTACCGGGATTTCCCGATTTATTACCTCCGGTACCAGTATAATCCCGGTACCGTCCCGGTACCGGTACCGTACCGGTACTGAACCGAATATTTCGGTACCTGTACCGGTACCAAGAATTAGGGATTTTCGGGATCTGGATTTTCGGTACCGATCCGGTACCATGCTCATCCCTACCCTGAAGACTTGGAAGAAGTTGGTGAGTACGGCAGAAGCAAGTTGCTTGGAACCTCCATTTGATTTTTTTTTAAGAAATTAATAAATTGTAGTAAATATGAGAAGAGATACGTAACTATATTAATTTTGTGTGAATTTATGTAGTGTATAAAAACATTGGTCTTATTTATTTTTTTAAATAACGGATATATGACCATTTAGAAATGGTCAAACGTAACTCTTAACCAGCAACGTGTTAATGAACCTGGAAATCATGTCATCTAGAGTGATAGCTTGGATTTTCCAATGTAACCCGTCCAACCCAACTCAACTAAGATTTTTCCCGGGTTCTTAAATAACATGTCTTTTAACTCCCTTATCATTCAATTTGACTTTTCTTAAATACTTTTAGTTCGTTAATCTTTTTAAAATCGTAATATGCAATTGTGTTTAACCTTTTTCTCGACATTCCGATAAAAATTTTGTTAAAAGCGTAGACGTGTTCTATATACTGTATAATACTTTTTGAGTACCGTAAGTTATACGGGTGGACGCACAATACCGATATGGGGTACCGTAAAGAACCGAATGAATTCCAACTTCACAACATCAGTACAAAAACCGGTATTCGTTTTTATGGTTTTCTCATTTGCGCTTAATTTTTTGTAAGCCATACAAGTGCTAGTACCTTGCCGATATTATGTTCAAATAGAAATTAGAACTGTTTTATTGATAGTGATTGTTGTTGTTCTCTTACAAAGAAGAAAAATTCCAATAAATAGAAGAAAAAACTTCAAACTAAGAATGGAAAATATATAATAAAAAGGATGGCAATCCTTTGATTTCTTCTTCAATGGCTACTTTTGGTTGTCGATTAGTGGTAGAAATCCTTTAAAAAAGAACTTATCTTTGATTAATTTATTTTTCTAACAATCTCCTTCAAGTTGAGTGGTAGGATTTCCAATACTCAACTTGGAAAGACAATCATTGAATATTCACCCGTTCATAGCCTTGGTTAATATATCTACTAATTGGTCTTCTGACCGGATGAATGACAATTCTAAAATTTTGGATTCAAGTTTTTCTTTGATGATGTTGCGGTCAACCTCTATGTGTTTTGTGCGATCGTGTTGGACAAGATTCTTTGATATTTGTATTGCGGGTTTGTTATCACACATAATCTTGCTAGCTTTGGTAGGAGGAAACCCTATCTCAGTCAAAAGTCTATTGATCCATAGTGTAAGGCCCCGTTACCGGTAGTACTACTTTAGCGTCGGATTTACTCATAAACACAGTTCTACAAATCAGAGTTTATTAAAACTTTCGCGGAATATAAACTTTAACCGTTTATTACAAAACATTTGATCTTTTATTTAAAACCAACTTAAAACATCATATTTAAAACATCATTTCTTCTATCTTCATATGCCAGCCGTTTAATCCATGCCATGTGTCATCCTCATGCCTTCTCAATAAACATATATACCTGTGTTACCTGCGTGCATACTAAAAGTCAGCTACGCTGAGTGAGTTCTAGTTAATCAAGCAACTTACCATACAACCATTACACGTATTACATAAGTATCCGAAGACACATAGTCCACTGTCTATCCTGCTCACCTTACCACTTAATGTGACATTCGTCAATTTCGGGTCACTTTTGTTATGTAAACCCGACCCGTTTGTAACCCGAACATTTCAAATATATAAAATATTGGATCTTGTCATTTAAAATATATAAAATATATTTTTTTTTATTATGCATTGTTTGACCATTTAAACATACCCATTTTTATGCAAACCATAAAAGAATCTTTATACCCAACCCTTCACTCCTTCCCTATATATACACACCCATCTTCTTCATTTTACTCTTGCTACATCTCCAAAAACTCTCTCAAACTCCATAGATTCAAGGTTGTTATTTCTTATGTATTCTTGAAGTTTTGACTTCTCAAGTCAAACTAACTATAGTCTTTCATTCTAACTTGTTCATCTAACATTACTAACTCTTGAATATGGTGGTACAACATATATATAATACACACCCCTTGTTTCCTTTATTTGTTACTTCACCGACTTTGGTTGGTTAAGTTTCGAATGTCATAAGGCAGGGCTTCTTGGAGGACTTCGTGTTCTTGATATATATTTACACACACATAACTTATTATACATATCACTTATGACTAACTTCTAACCCTTTAGTTTGTTCATCTTATTTACAAGTTCCATGGTATGGGTTTGTATAAGACTAACCTCGGTTTAACCGAAACTAGTCCAAACCGGAAACCGAACTTTTGTTTACTAGTTTTGTTAAAATAGTTGTTTAAACATGTTTATTGCTAGATTTGAGTTTCAAAAATCATTTTTACAAGTTCTTTGATATTAAGCATATGGAATCCATCTATGAACTCGTTGGGAGATGGAAACCGAACTAAACAGAAACTTTTGCTTAAAAGACTTGTAGTTAACTTTTTTTGTTGTAAAATTTAAGTTTTCTTCATTTATAAACCAATATACAAGTTCTATGATATTTGGGCATGTAGAAACCATCTATGAACTATTTGTGAGATGGAGACCGAACTATACCGACTTTTACTCGCTTAAGACACACAAGTGTGTTTTTAGTTATCAAGACTTGTATATTTCTTTAAAAAAATAGTTTACAAACTGATTTTAATTATTTTCTTAAGTACTTGGAATAGTTGGATCCAACTTGATCTCATAACATAGCTTGGACCGACAAAACCGAACACTCGCTTAACGTGCGTTGTTAGTTCTAAATAATAGATCTACATACTTGGTTAAGTGTTAGTATGTTTTAATGAGTTATCTCATAAAAATTAATATTTTGGAAAGTTGACTTTGGGTTTGACCATTTGTCAAGAGCCGAACCGACAACCCGAATACTCGTTAAAAACCCGTTTTAGTATCTTTAGCCTAATGGAACTTGCATTTTAGCATTTTCCCCACCTTATTACTTAACATTGGTTAAGTAAATACTAAGGTTAGATACTTTAACCCGGTTTTGAGCAAACTTACATTTTTTAAAAGGGTTATTATTATAAATTCTTAAATAGTTACATTTTAAACCTTGAACTTTAATTGATTAGTTTTTGCAACAATTATTTTATTTAAAGATCTTCAAGATAACCTTTCTAAATCCAAGACTTTCTTTTATTTAGGCTTCATACGTTAAACTCGTCGTTCCGGCAAATCTCCAAATAATCAATCTTTCAAGTTTATTACTTGAATGTGAGTAATTTCATACCCCGTTTTCTATCTTTTATTTTGGGGGTGACATTTCAACTTATCTAAACTAAATGTTTTATACTTGGGTCTTAAACCACAAACGTTGTTGTATACCTTACTTGAATAATTACTCGATTTGGTGTTCTATGCTTATTTGACTATGTGTTTATCGCTTTTGGATGGTGGAACTATAAATCCTAGACCATTTGGCAACCCCTCATGGCAAGGTGTCGTTAACATAATGCAATTAACGATAACTATAAAATCCTAAACTATTTGGCAACCCCTTATAGTTGGGTGTCGCTAACTTGTTAGCGATAACTATTTATCCAAGTTTATAGCTATTATTTATGGTTTTGTATACTAGTTTTGTGGCTTTTCATACTATATATCTATTGTTCAAACTTATGAATTGCTCACCAACCTTTGTGTTGATAAACTTTATTTTATGAAATGTTACAGGTTTGCATCTAGGTTGATTATGGAGTTCGGTGAAGAAAACGTCACAAATACCGTTAGGATATTAGCAAAACTGAACAATATTTGATTTGCTATATTTTGTTATATTTTGTTGTATTTGAGTTATGAATATTTGGTTATGTGACATTTTCGATGTTGTGAAATGAAATGAGTTTGTTAAATATTGTCGCTTTAAATAGTGTCATGCGCTTATGAGCAATCGTTTCACCCCGGCATGTTCCGCCGCCTTTGGTCGGGGTGTGACACTTAACCCCTTAACCATCACTTACACCTTAGCCACTTCATGCCACTTAATAACAAAGACACATAGAGGCTTGCCCTCCCTCGTTATCTCGTTATGCCACTTTTGCCACTTTAATAACAACAGCACGTATAGGCTTACCCTATCACGTACTATCGTCATGCCACTAACACTCTTAGTAGACCCATTTCCACTTCTATCACACTTTATTCTACTTGACTACAACACACTTTCTATCATTACATCATTTACATAATAAGAAAATCACATAATAATATTCACACACTCTTATAACCACTTGGAGATTATTCTCCCTGGCGATACGTGCAATATCCGGAGATCGTTCACGCATCAGCAGACATCTATTCATAACATCTATATACATATCATATCCAGCTTTTTAGCATACACTTACCACTCAAGGTAAGTGTATTCAAGCTTCACATCGAGTATGCACACAGCCCCGAAAGCATAACAAGGAAATGGGGCTAGAAACTCACCTGATTGCGGTTGCGTTCACTGCTAATGATTATTCCTCTCTTGAGCTGTGCACGGCTAACTGTAGTAATAATTACATGTATCAATTAACTATCACTACTCATATCGTCTTTCTACTTTAATTATTACCCACAACGAACGGGGGTCTGGGGGCAGCGCCCCTGGCAGCGGGGTCTAGGGGAGGCAGCCCCTAGCAGGGTCCAAGGGGCAGAGCCCCTGGCTGGGGTCGAGCTGACCTGGATTTTAAATTTTATTTCTATTAACTGTCTTATCATATTTTCCACTAGGATTTTAAATTATAATTTTATTCACCTTCTCATTTTCTATAACGAATTAAGCCTAATTCGTTATCACATCACAGTCTAATTCGTTATCTAGCACCCAATCTAATTTGTTATCTAGTTCGTCCTCTTTCATAGCGAATTGGACCTTTATGACGAATTGGTCTTTTCACGAACTGAACCCTTATCGAACTGGGGGTTCATTCGTTAGTTCCCCCCTTAACGAATTGGAGTTAGTTCGTTACCTTTCTCCTTAACGAATTGGATACGAACTAAGGCTAGTTCGTTAGCGAATCACCTTGACGAATTACTTCTAATTCGTTACTCTCCGCTAGCGAATTAAATCTAGTTCTTTAACTTCCCGTTAACGAATTAGGGTTAGGTCAAAATGTCAGACTATTCTGACATCCTCGTACAAACATTCACCGGCGCCGCCGGAACCGGAATAACGGGATCTCACCGGAAAAGCGAGATCTCGCTTATTTCACCACCATTTTCACCGTTTTTCGTCCCGTTCGATCCAGATCTGAGCTAGGGTGATCCCTAAGCTCATCTTAGGTTCGGTTTATACCCGAACCCACCCATATCTCGTGACTTTGACGGATTAACGGTGTCGGATCGTCGTTTCGTGACTAAATCTAATGGGTTTGGGTTCATACAGCAACATACTAATCTTACCTCGGGTTGAAAACCGATTCTCCTTCTTCTTCCTCTTGGTTTCGGCTAGAGAGATAGAGAGTAGGATGAGAGAGAGCTAAGTGTGTGTTTTGGTGGTGTATGGAATATGTGTAAATGAAGGGATTTGGGCATAATGGAGGTATTTATATGATGGGTCATGGACTTGAGCCCATGGTCTGTCTTCCTTTCATTTTAACCCAAGTCCATTACCCATATTACCTAACCCAACACAAGCCCGAATCGTATTAACTCCTACTTCATTTAATTATTTCTCCGCTAACCCGAGTAAACTTTCTCATCAAAAATAAATAACATAAATAATATTATTTTAGAAATTTCGGGATGTTACACATAGAACTTCTGCCACGCCTCATGCAATTCCTCGAAATTTGGCTTCGGTGCTAGATAATGCTACTACCTTTTGTTTCTTTCTTCTCCATGTTACCAAGTTTCCGCCAACCAAAGTGAAGTATCCTGACGTAGATCTTCGGTCATCTTGATCTCCTTCCCAGCCTGCATCAGTATGTAGCTGGACATTCATATGTTTGTTTTGCTGAAAGAGAACTCCATAACTCATTGTTCCTTTGAGATAACTCATAATCCTTAATACTTCCTCCATGTGGGTAACTTGAGGTTGGTGCATAAACTTGCTAACCATGCCAACTGCATAAGCAATATCAGGACAAGTATGTGAAAGATATATTAGTTTTCCTACCAGGCGTTGATATCTTTCTTTGTTTGCCAATTCTTCGTCTTCTGTCATATGGAGCTTATGATTGAAAATCATTGGGGGTGTCGACAGGCTTGCAGTCGATCACTCTTCTCTCGGCTAGAAGATTGAGAATATATTTCTTCTGACATACAAAGATCCCTTTTTTGGACCTTAGCACTTCTATTCCAAGGAAGTACTTTAGTCTTCATTTCTTCATTTCTTCCTCGTCATTCCATGTAATGATCATGTCATCAACATATATAATTAAACAAGTAACAAGCTTACATATTCGTTTAAGGAATAATGTATGATCAGAGTTGCTTTGTTGGAAGCCATGTGTTTTCATTGCAAGAGTAAATCTGCCAAACCACGCACGAGGAGATTGTTTAAGCCCGTATAGTGATTTTTTAAGCCGACATACTTCTTTCGTCTTGAAATTATTTGTGAATCCAGGTGGGGCTTTCGTGCATACTTCTTCTTTTAACTCTCCATGTAAGAAGGCACTCTTAACATCAAATTGATGAAGAGGCCATCCTTTATTTGCGACGATGGAAAAAAGTACCCGAATTGTGTCAATTTTGGCTACCGGAGAGAATGTCTCTGAGTAGTCTATCCTATATGTTTGGGTGTAACCTTTAGCCACTAGTCGGGATTTATATCTTTCAATGGTTATATCTAGTTTATGTTTAAGAGTGAACACCCATTGACATCCAACTGGTTTCTTTCCTGGAGGAAGGTTACATTTTTCCCATGTGTTATTTTTCAGCAATGCCTTCATTTCTGCTTCCATAGAATTCTTCCAATTTTTTGATTCCAAGGCTTGTGTGACAAAGGTTGGGATTTATTCAACATAAAGAGATGAAGTGAAGGCTTTGGCTTATTGGGATAAGTTTCATTTGGCTATGTTTGCCATGTCATATCTAAAGGACCTAGACTGCTTTTCTGGGGAATGTCGTTTAGCCGGTACTCCTCGGTTAGCTCTTGGTGGAAGAACATATGTTCCAGTAGTTTTTTTCTTGTATATGTTCCTCACGTACTGTTTTTTATATTGTTTCATCTTGTACATGTTCCTACTGCATTGTTTGTTGTATTGTTTCTTCTTGTAAGTTGTTCCGTCTGTGCTATTTGTTCTATCTCTATCTCACAACTATTGATATAACAATATTGTGATCTATATAGGATTCTTTGTGTTTGAGAATTACTTACCTCAGAAGTCAGGTTGAGAGGATTTTGGTGTGGAACACTGATGGTTGGACAATATGATTCTTGTGAATCTGGTGACTCATCTTGGGTACTGTACCTTTTTTCTGATGATGTTTCGGTACTTTGATCAGCTTTTTCT
Source organism: Bidens hawaiensis (assembly GCF_021521415.1). NCBI lineage: Eukaryota > Viridiplantae > Streptophyta > Magnoliopsida > Asterales > Asteraceae > Bidens > Bidens hawaiensis. The sequence goes on from NW_027492176.1 coordinate 23,494, forward strand.
GATGATTGGGCCCATTTAGAAACCCATTTTAGCCAGCTCAGTGTGTCATTATCCTCTTTCTCCCCGTGACCACTGTGTTGGGAGGTGTAAAAGAATCCGGTTTCTAAGAAATCACAATTCATTGTAGTGTGCATATGATGTGTTTTTGGATTGTAGCACCGATATCCTTTTTGGTTGATACCATAGCCCACAAACATACATTTTTCAGCACAAGGGTCGAGTTTTGATTAGTTAACTTTTGGAATATGGACAAAGACAAAGCACCCAAAAATCCGTAGTTTAAGTGTAAGTGCGGGTGGGAGTTTGGTAAATTTAGAAAGCTTTTGAAGTGGGGTTTTAAGGTCTAGGGCTTTGGTCGGAAGTCGGTTGATAAGATAAGTGGCAGTAGCGAGGGCATCTAGCCATAAGGACTTGGGTGTTTTTGATTCAATAAGAAGGGCTCGAGTAATCTCCAAGAGAATTCGATTTTTTCATTCGACAGTCCCGTTTTGATCGGGAGTGTGGGTGCAAGATATTTGGTGAATTATCCCTTTTTCTTAAAAAAATATTTCATTGCGGTGTTAACAAATCCCCCCCCCCCCCCAATATCTGATCTAAGAATTTGGATATTGACTTTAAATTGAGTTTTTATCCTTGTATAAGAATTAATAAATTTATCAAAAACTTCGGATTTGTGTTTTAAAAAATAGATCCACGTCATACGCGTGAAATGATGTGCTGTGCGTGTGGTATAAAATATAAGAGGTTGGCATAATTTGCTTTTTGCACAGGGTCGTGTTTTAAATTTATAAAAGTGATTTCTACAAAGACTAAACACACATAAAATAGGCAAGTTTACATATCGTATATGTAGAATAGTATTGGTAGGAACCAAGTATCGATCCGTGGACACAAATGTTTCTAATAATAAATCGTTGTTTTACTTCAAACTTTGGGGTTAATTTTTGAACTTTTTATAAAATATAAATACTTATATATAATATATAGGTGACCAAGATGAGAGATTCTAAACGAGTAGTTCAATTACGTGAAGGTTACCATCTTAGATCAAGAATCCACTCCATTCTAGCATTGATAATTAATATTTAAACATGTGGTAAACTTGTCATAGCAATATATGATAGATAGCTCCTTAAGCCTTAAGTGAGCATCTTTGGCACTAATGAGGTAACATGTGCATTTTAAAGTCCACCATTTCCTAATGTCATGCCACCTCAATGATGTCAATTTAAGTTGACAAGTAGTTTCATAAAGTAGAAAGATTAGGATTGATTTCGATTTCTCAAATACCAATTCTAACAGCTTCGGGTGGTTGTAGTTAACTCACACAACCTCCCCTTGGTTGATTTGTGTAGGTTATAATTACACATTCCTAAGCAAAGCCATTTTCGAATTACCAAGACTTAGAGAAATACATCATAACTTATATCTCATCATTTCTACGTACAATATAAGGATCCATGTTTCGATAATGGATCAAAGTATTTCTATCTTTCAAGTACATGAATCGATCATGAACGATTGCCAATAGAATTGACAACCATCAACTATGAATTAGTGATTTAAGATGGTGAAACATTTCTCATCAAAAGATAATTGTAATATAACCATGCATTTTACTAGACTACACCACATGTTTTGTATAATTATCAAGTAAAACAAAGCTTCTTCATAGATTTTAGATGTTAAAAGGAGTTTAGCTCATAATGAGCATGATGATAAACATTAAGATGAATGATGATAACAAACACATGATTAAACTTGGAACAATCTAACCAAATGTAGATGAATCTTCCTTCTTAATGGTGAAGTTGATGGATGATGATGATGGTAGATGGTTATGACCTCCAAGCCTTCAAACTCTTCACTAAATCTTCTATGTGAGTGTTAGTGTGTGTTTTTATAAGAGAAAATCGGATAGAATTATTTTCAAGGCACACCAAATGAGTGCAAGATGAGCCACTATTTATAGGCAATCTGGAGTGTGAAGCACGGCCCGGCTTTACGTGGGAACGCCCCCGTGATTTTTAGTGACATGTGCTAAATTCATTTTGTCTTTTCTGGTAGACGTCCACGGCCCCGTGGTTGAGAGGCATGACCCCGGGTTTTTCCCAGTTTTTGTCTTTTTTTTTTGTAGATTTTTGTTTTTTCTGGTGTTCAGAAGCATGGGGGCGTGTTTCTTGAGGCATGAGGGCGGTTTCTTTGTTTTTCTTGTTTTTTCTTTTATTTTTCTTCGTCTTTTCGCTTGTTTCTTCGTTCGGGGCTTGGTTTCACCTAAAATTACATTTTATTATGATAAGTAGCATTTTATACTATGTTATTTGATAGAAATTGCAGTTTTTAGAGATTATTTGATGCCGAAAAGATGTATAATTTTATGTACATCATGCAATCATCAACAAAGAAGACGAAAAAAAGAAAGTTTTGTCCCCTAATAATTTTCGTCGGCCCCCAAATGTCCGAATGGATAAGAGAAAAAGGTCAATTCACTTTCGTGTTATTTGGTTTAAATGTATTTCCATGAATTTTAGCTAAAATACAAGCTTCACAGTCCAAAGTTTTATTTTAATGAAATAGTTTTGGAAATAAAAGATGTAAATAACCGATAGAAGGATGCCCCAATCTTTGATGCCATAACCAAGCATCTCTCTCTGAAGTTCCGTGAGCAAGCATCACAATACCATGTTGAGTCACTTCGTCCACATAATACAATCCTTGGCGCTCAGTGCCACGCCCAATAATCACTCCCGTCCTGATGTATTGTAGTCTACAAAAGGTGGGATGCATCAATACGAAACAATTTAATTCCTTTGTGACATGACTAATAGACAATAATTTGTGAGACAAGGATAAGACATAAAGACAATTTGATAGTTTTAAAGTCGGAGAGATTTCAATAATTCCTCCCCATTTGACTAGAACTATTCCTCCATTTACGGTTTGAATATGATTAATCTTGGGTTTAGATTTTAAAAATATATATGATAATTCATAAGTCATTGTGTCAGTAGCACCACAATAAAAAATCCAAGATTTTTCAAAATTTTCACCGTTTTTAGACATATTGATTTGACGTAGAGTTCAAAAAATTGTTTGTTTCGGGCCCTCTCATAGTTTTATTTAGATTAATATTTGTAAAAGTTAACTCTAAGAGGGTTTATTTGGCAAAATGCAAATACTTTGTGTATTTGGGTCAATACAAACATCAGGGTAGTTATTTGTCATGTTAAAAAAAAGGTTTAAATATTTAGAGCATAAAAATGAAGGTCTTGAAGAGAGTTCCTCAAACCCTTTATATCCATTGCAGTAGTCTAAAGCGACACTTTCTCTGCCAGAGCCACCACGAGTTTCTCCATTGCCACCGCTATTGTTGCCTTCTAGGTTGCCTACGGCGGCAGTGGTTTTTCCCCATCGTCTTTGCCAATTTTTTGCCCGATTTGGTCTGACCGGCGCCGCCGATTCAATTGAAAGCCTATTCCTTTAGTTTGGTTTGATTTGACATATAAATCGAACGTCTGAAGCTTATCTTTCCCACTACCATAGGTTACTGAGTGCGTCCCATATCGATTGTGCTGTGGGAAACCCGGTGAGATTGTTTGCAAGAGCCGGTTTGATATTTTGAATAAGCCATGAGAATACGATTAAATCGTTTTGTTCCCATTGCTCATATATGTCGCAACGGGGCTGGAATTCTAAATAAGTGATTAAGAAGTGTTTTTGATTTACCCCCAATGGCAACTTGAATCATTTGAGCCCCAAGGGATAATTTTGGCTACTCAGTTTTAAATTGATATTGAGGCCACTGAGAGGTTTGGTTTTGAATTTGATTTTGGGATTGGAAACCATTTCTAAGGAGGTTTGCAAGCCGATATATGAAATCTTCATGACTTGTTTTTTCCGGGTTACCGTCTTCGAACATGGTGACTTTGATAGGAAGAAGATTAAGGGTAAATGATGAGCAATATCAAGCAACACTGCTCTGATACCATATGATCAAATAGAGATTAGAACTGTTTTTTGATAGCGTTTGTTGTTCTTTTACAAAGAAGAAAAATTCCAATAAATAGAAAAAAACATCAAACTAAGAATGGAAAATATAATAATAAAAAGGACTTTGATTGATCTGCTACAATGGCTACTTTGGGTTGTCAATTAGTTGTAGAAATCTTTAAAAGATGAACTGATCTTTGAGTAATTTAATTTTTCTAACAGGTATCATGACAAACCATAACAATTCAGATTGAAAAACACCGGTACCGTTATTAGTACTATCGAAACTAGTATCGATATTTGTTTTTATGGCTTACGATCGGTAGTATCGATATTTGTTTTTATGGCTTACGATCGGTGTAAAACATATGCATGCATCATTTAAGTATATCGCGACTTTATGTTCTAGGTTTTCTTTTTTTTGTTTGTCATAACAGGTGAGGGTAATATAATGAAAGAAACCAATGTTGACTCATTGTATCACGTAGGGGAATCCCACTAGTTTTATATGCAAAAAATATACAACTCAATCAAATTGTTTATATTGCAAGCATTAAAAAAATCTGGGCTTCTATCATTTCTTTAAACGAGTTTATAGGCTTTGAATTTGACTTCTAACTTGATATAGTTTATTTGACAATAAGACGAAAGTTGTCTTCTTCTCCTACATTTTTGTCGGCTTCTCTTTTTCTTTAAAGGGTAATTCTTCTTATGTTAAACGTGTTTATATCTTTAAGATATTAGTAGAACAGATCCATATAATGTTATCTTCAATAAATTACAAAACCATAATACAGAATCGAAAGGGAATTTGGATTCTTATAAATCTCATCGTTTTTGGTTTTTTGCAGTTAGGTCGATAAATTTTTGCTATCAGTCCACATCTTCTGTCATATTTTTCTCAATAGACTGTCGTTAAAAATAACTTTAACTCCATTAAGTTTTTTTGAATTTCAAATAAGGTTATAGGGTTGTTGTCGTAAAACTTAGCTCGAAACGGTGCTCCAAAACCTCTTAATTTTTTTGTTAATTAGAAGTTTAAACACCCGAATTGAGGTATATTGTACAACTATCGACTCGTATCATTCTTACAATCAAAATCCCGAAAACATCAGTTTAAAATTCGAAAAACAAAACAAAACAAAAAAAACTTACGAAGGGGGTACGAGTTAATTACATGAATTTGGTTAGTGCATGGCAATTGACTTCAGCAGGATCTGCCGACTACCATACCTTTGAGATTACGCGTCCAAGTGTCCAACTGAGATTTAAAACACACACACGGCGACTTATAAATAATAGTACATAATTATTACAATTTACGTGTTGTCGTTTCTATTAAGGCTTTTGTTAGGCTGTAAATCAAGTGTAGAATATTCTACTCCCTTGGTATGCACCGCCCATTGCACGTTCTTCTCCTACTAGACGGCATTAATGATAATTTTTTTTAAAATAAAAATGATTATACTTGTAGTAAAAGTAAAACAGTATTTTGATACACGACGAGTAAATTCATCTAACAATAAATCATATGTTAGTGTTGAAAGTGAATATAGCTAATTCGATCATTAGTAACACCTAAGAACCACGAATTATAAAATTAATCTTGAATTGAAAATAAATAGAGCATTAATGATTAACAACATTATTGATTAACAGTCCTCAATGATTAGTTGATTTTAAAGAGAAAAGACCAAAACAGAAATAAAGGTACAATTATCAAAACTTACCTTGGATTCTTTTATCTATAAAACTAACTCAAATGGCGATACATAATAAATGAAAAAAATTTTTTGTTTTATCTACACGTCTACCATCAGTGGTAACTACTAACTACTTGCCGTAGACGAGTTTAGTCCCTATCAATCGTAACTACACTTCAGTGGTAACTCTACTTAACCATAAATTGCGACTTCGTCAGTCTAACTCACAATTACTTATGTTAGCATTCATTGACTGGTTAAGTTCCGTCTAAGCTTCAGTTCAAATTGACATATTACTGAACCTGGTAAGGCTTTTATTAGCATGTCATAACCGTTGTCGTATCAACTTTATTAAGCCTTACAACCTTTGAGTTGATGACACCCCTAATCAAATGTAACATCACATTGATAAGTTTTTTCCTCTCGTAATACATTTGATTTCTTTATAGATGTATTGAACCCTTGTTATCGCACAAGATCACGACATCCTTGATCTTGAGACCAAGTTTAGTAACATATCGTTTTAGCTATATAGTTCCCTTCACTACGTCAGTCAACCCTATACACTCTGCCTTGGGCTATGTGTAGTGCGGGGCTACAAGTTGTGGTCGATTTCTGACATGTGACGCCCAGTTACAAATTGTGGTCGATTTTTTCATGTGACGCCCAATTAACAAATGAAGATTTTTGTTTCAGGGGTGTAGTGGTGTATATGTATATATGCATATATATGCTATACACAAAAGATTAAAATAATAATAATTAAAACAAGAAACCAGGCGACAAATACATGTCGCCCACGGCCCACCACCTTATCACCCCTTTTATCTCCCCAACACCGCCACTCTTCGCCCTTGTCGCCCCAAAATTAGCGCCCACTACGTATAGTCTTAGCTGTAGATAAAGCAACCACATGTGGTAATGATGTTTTCCAACTAACTAGACTTTCAAGAACTTAAAATGCACAATGAGTGCGAAATCTCCCTTTTGTCTAGATTCTTTGCCAATCAACATCAACATACCAAGTATCATATTTTATTCATCATTAGCATTACCAAATTCGAGCCAAATATTCCTAGAACTATGCATGGTCACACCTTTCAATAGGCTTCGAATTGCATTCAAATGCATATGGTGCATTCACCATCTCTCCTACTTCGATACTTGTTTGGGGTGGATCTCTATTTCCCAACTAAAAGTGTTGGCCTGTTAGAGTTTCATGGCTTTTTGTTGATTTAGGAAGAAAATTTTCTATGCCTTCTTCACATGAGTTCTTGGGACCATAAGTTATCTTTCCTAGGATTATCCATTCCGAAAATCTTACTTGCTTTATGCAGCTCTTTCATATCAAACTCATTTATCAGCACTGCTTAGTAGCCTCTAATCTCTTACATATATCTACATGCTACTAATACATCATCCACGTACAACAACAAGTGCACATCTATCATTGTGCATATAACCTTAATTAGACACAACTATCATAGTTGCTCCTTTTGAGCACAAGAGTGTATGTAATACATGCTTTTCGAAAAAAAAAGTATAATACATATACTCATCAATCTATATATACTATTGTCTAGGTAGAATAAAAAGTCTTTAACGTCAAGTATTCCAATTCAAAATCACTAGTAACTAGCAAGAATACTCGCGTGTTGCTGCGGAATTTTTTAGCAATGGTGTTGCGTCAAAACACTAAGTCTACATTATATTATTGCGGCAACATGATGTCCGGCTGCTTATATTTTACGTTCATCAAAGTACTTCGGTTTAGAATAGGCAGTCTTTTACAATATGCTCGTCTATTTATTTATTTATTTAGGATAACAATTTTGATTTTCTATATTTACCGTTTTCCCTTTTTTAATCACAACATATCAATCCTGAAAATTCATCTTCATTTGTGAAACCATCGACATCAATCAATCGGCTCTATATGTAAGAACGACTTATCATCCCGCCTCAATGCGTGAGACCGTGAGTTGTGTCAACCTGTATATGACAACACGGAACAACAAACAGAACCACTCGTCATCCTCCGGGGTCGGGGACTTGCTTATAACGTTTCAATGTCGGTTCATAACTTGACGCGACCAGCGCTCCACTATCCCATGCCCTGTCACCAATTGTACAAGGGCGGCAGTGGAGGGTGCCAAAGATTCATGAAGCGGATGTGATCGCCACCGGCCACCATTGTGAGGATGATTGAATGTAATGAGTATGTATGTGTAGTGTGCTGCAATTACATTGAAGGTTGGGGTGTGGATGGTGATGTATTTATAGGTGGTTATAACGGTTAAAGACGGTTAGAGTGGTTTATTGAGAAACGACATAACGGTTGAACAATTAATTATGCATATGATGAATGATTATGCAATGATGAATGATGCATTATGAATTATGCGTTGAGCAATCAATATTCTTTATTTAACTATTTGTTGACACATTTATCATGTATAAACTAGTTAGGTGCCCGCGCGATGCTGCGGGGTCAGCAATTAGTAACGCTATACTCGTTTATGTTGATTTATCAATCATCTCGTTATATATTATATAGTACTTTTGTTAGTTTTGTTATTTGTGCAATATGTTACAACAGTTCATAGTATTATTTGTTTTTATTAGTTATTAAAGTTTTTAAGTTAATAATATGAATGTGTTAAATATATATCTACTAGTTTGAGACCCGTGTGGTACACGGGTATATAAAAAAAATAATGTTTAATAATTAAGTGAAACGCAAAAAAATAAACTTATCATGCATATTAAGAGATGAACGTTGTATAGTAGTGATAGAAAACAAATTAAATATTTACTACCAGATAATAAATGATAATAAAGGATAATTTAGATTTAGTTGGTTTTAAATTGTGAGGATTAATGTGAGAGTGACAAGTGGCAAACCATTGTAGGCTTTTATTAGAGAGTATAGATTTCATAAGCATTACATGTTTGTCATATAAAAAAAATTTTAAGTGGTCCACCACTTCTGCATTATATATAGTATAGCTATGTAAATTTACAAATATCTAAAAAAAGTTGTACTATTTGAAAAATCAAAGATCATCGAGCGTAAAGATTTCAAATTAAATAAGTTGACATTCCTACTTTGATTGAGTGGTAAAGTGTTTAATATGTGAAATATTAAATATGATCAAATACATTTATTCTTAACATGAAAACAGTGAGAACCAATTTTTTTGTTATTATTAGGTTTATTTTTATAGGTGTTGTTATTTTTTGTTCGTATTTGCTAATTTTCGATTATAAGACATTTTAAGTATTTGCTTATTTATATTTTGTTTTTATTATTAGATTTTTTCTTTTGTTGTTATAAGTATTTGTTGGTATTTTCTGTTATTATTTTATTCTTGATTTTGATTCTTTTGTTGTAATTTTTAGGTTTTTTTCTTGGTTATTATAAATCATTGTTTATGCATATTGGTATTGTAGTTGGTTTTGTTTCTTAAGTTCTCATTTTTTATAAATTGATATTATTTTTTACGTTCTCATGTTAATATTAAAATGTACATGAACCTTCCCCTGTGAAATATAAGGTAAATGATTCAAACCCTATACAATGCAATATTTTCGTACAAATTAAAAAATCAACTTGAATAAAGATGATATTATTCTGGTAATTTTAGTTTTGATGGTAAAGGAATGACATATTTGTATTGGGATAACAAATTTATTATAAGCATTTTTGGTGATTTAAGTATTTAAAAAATTGTTAACTTTTCCTCTTTCATCATTCAATTTTGATCTCTCTTTATTTACACAATAACCTATTAACATTACAACATAATTCTTAACAAATCATAGATAGTTTAGGCTCATAGTAGTCAACTAAGTTATAATGAATTTGCACTTCAAAAAAAAATTACAATGAATTTAAAACTAAAAAAAAAAAAAACCTTAGAACTTCAATTTGGCTATGATACAATTCAAGCTAGCTAAAATGGATTTGATATGCTACCTTTTTAAAACAGATTTATATGAGACACTTCACTCTTTTTTATTATATGATTTAGTATAACCAGTAACTCTACATGAATTGCACATTACGTAATGGCCACTTACTTCACCAATGTTTCTTCTTTCCTTTGTGACAATTACATATGAGAATAAGATGTAGTTTAACGATAACATAAGATTTTATAGTGGTCATACATTACGCTATGCCATTTTATAAAATTTTCATAATTTTGTTCGAAGTTAGCACATGAACTTATATGTGTAAAAAGTTGCATTATGACTTTTACGTGTTAAGTTTTAAACGTTGTATTTAGATGTTTTTTACTCAAAATGTCATCATGTTGTTAAAGATCAGCATACAAAGTAAAACTTAATATAAGTGGCATGCTTTTTAACATCTTTTTAAGTAACCATAATAGAGTGGCACGTTATATATTTTGAGCTCTATTTTCTTAATATCTTCAAGTTTGAGCTTATCTTTTTTATGTTCGAACTTGAGTTAAGACTCGTCTCAGACAAACTTGAGCCATGTTCGGGTTTAGTTCAGTTTCTTGATAGAAGCTTAACATGTTACAATAGTAAAAATCTTATATAAGATTAATGTTAATATTTCTTGATATAATCTAATGAAAATAGATTTCACTTGATGTTAAAACATATTATAGGTTCATGGGATGTACATAATTACGAAAATAAGATTTTATATTAATAATTTTGATCATGCAATAATAAAGTCAATACTTTGTTTCAATCTTATGTTATAATAATTGCATTAAATGTCATGTTAAAAATGAAATATTAACAAAACCAATTCACATTTATTATGCGGTTTATTTATTATAAGGGTTAATGGCATATAGTTATTAAGTTAAGACACTAAATTTTGTAATTTGAATTGTGGTATAATTGGAAGGACTGGTTTTGTAATTATATTTGAGGTAAATTAAAAGGAGAACATGGGTTGTATGTGTAACATTTTATAGGTTCATAATTGCATCATTTGCTTGTACATTAATGCTATATTAACTTGTACATTATAGATTATACATAGGTGTTGAAACTTTTTAATATCAAAACGTTGAGAAAAATAAGCGCTTCACAACGGTAACTTCGGTTTTTTTCTATATATAAGATATTAGAAGATATAGAAGAAATAAAAATTATAAATAAACTTGTCAAATAAATGGGTAAAGATAAAGGGTTTTTATATGTAACTATACTACAAAATTAACATAATTTGATTGAAGTAAAAGGACCATATTTGTAACTATATTTGAATGGAATAATGTTAACCGTTCATGAAGTTATAAAAGACCACATTACCCCTAAAACTTTATAATCTTATGCATTGTGTGTTGTACAATTAGTAACAAATCTTATACCTCTTATAATTTAAGAGGTCATTGACTCCTCCATAATATATAGTAGAGATTAGATTTTTCAAAGGATGTGTTGCTTAAGTTACCTCTTACATCCTTTAATTTTCAATTTGTGACAATATATACAAAATTATAATGAAAGGATGACAACATGGAATTATTATGAAAGCAATGTAAAATGGAATAATAATAAGATTGCAACAAATTGTAAATGTAGTAGATAGAATATTAAGACCAACGTCACCAATTGATGAGCTTTTCACTAGAGTTGAAAATATATTGTTGAAATATACTCTTAGGGTATATTTGGTAAGTGTTAGGGGTAATGCAATGAACGAGAGAATGAAATTGATTAGGGAGCGAAATAGAGCATTACCATCCATTTATCTTGTTTGGTTAACCTATACATAAAATAAAAATATAAAAACCAAAAAAAAAAACTAAAGAATAAAGTACAATTGAGAATTGACAAAATACCCCCACCTCCAAATGAAGAAAATTTACCAAAATAAAAAACTAGAGATGGTGATAGTTGTGGTGGTGGTCTATAGCGACATTGATGGTGGCGGCAGCGCTGGTGGTTAAGAAGCGACAGTGATGGTGGTGGCAATGACAATGATGGTGGAGACATCTATGGTTGTGGTGGTGGCGGCAATAATGGCATGAGTAATGATGGCAATTGCGAAGGCGGTTGTTAAGCGGTGGTGGTGCCAGTAAGGTGTCGTGGGACAACGATGACTTTGGTAGCGGTGGCAGTAACGGTGGCGACTATATTGGTGGTAGCGATGGTTGTGGTGGTTGTTAGGTAGTGTTGTCGAGAGAGTAGGGTGAAATAAGAATGAAATAAGGGGAGGATAGTTTTGTTGAAATGGGATTCCTTGTATAATTGTCATTCATTACATTGACCAAGCATTCACCCACTTTTTTTCATTCTCTCGTTGCCACACCCTAACCTAGGTCGGAAATTTCGAGGCGTGATCTGATTGCTCACAGCTCTCAAGGTACTATCATGCAATAGTTTAAAGGTCACAATATCTATTTAATTTAATTAAATATCCAAATAAATTCGAGTACAAAGTATATAATTTCATAATTAAACAAGTAAAACAAAATCCAAAATTTAATTCTTATATCTTCTTCTGTAGCATGCAACCCTAAGTTTCTTCAAACAAATCTTGATAATCATATCTTACGGTGACCAAAATATGTGTTAAAAATACAATAATTTTGTCAACACTAGGTTGAGTGAGTAAAACACCAGATGAGTGAATATATAATAAGTATTGAAAAGTATAAATTGTATCAAGTGAGATAAGGAATTCAACAAAATGAGCAAGTAAATAAGTTGTCGGTAAGCACGATGCCAGATGAACTGGACGATGGCTAAATAAGTTGTTGGTAAGCACGATGCCAGATGAACAGGACGATGACTAAATAAGCTGTCGGTAACCACGATACCAGATGAACTGGACGATGGCTACTACGATAGTCGTATGATCATACTATTATGAGAATATGTTGGACCTCTACGAAATGTATTCAAGTAAAGAATATGAGCATATTACACGTTAGGGATAAATTGTTACACACACATGACTAACAGTTGCAAGTTACGTATTTAATTATAGTAAAATATGTAGTGACGCATACGTTCCCAGAATACTAAAAATTAGTTAAAAAGAAAGAGGAATGTGATACTCTCCTGAAAAAGTAGAACAAGTGAAGTTGAAACGGTGATAGAAAAATAAGTTAAATGAGACCGAGCTTCTCGTGATGCATTGACAAGGGTTCCTTAAACGATAATTAAAAGCTTGTTAATTTGTATAGACTGACTATGGCCCAGGAAGGTTCAAGAACAACTATCAGACGCTTGTTGTAATCCAATTCGTTACGGGGGTTTGCTTAGCGATGGAACGAGGACTGTTAGGCTATGTTTAATTGAATTTTAAAGATCGATATCATGCATAATATTAAACGAATTAAGTCGGTCTAAATAATATAATCAATACGCATCCTAACTGATTCGTTTTTCCAAATTGAAAGTGTCGGCAAACCATATTAGGCAAGTATAATCAATTGCACGATTCAATTACTAGGATTATAGCGAGAATTAAGGTTCAAGGTGTTTAACAGGTCGCGGGTTGTCAATTGGGTTCGGATACTGGCATATGGGTTCTAGGTAAAGGATATAATATAATAATATTTTCACAGATTTGCAATTGGGGTCCTCCTACTAACAAGGCGGATACATAAATAGGTTGAAGTTTAGATTTGGGTTAAAAATGTAAATTTTTCAAAGTTATATATATATATTAAATAAATATAATAAACAAATAAAAATTATATAATAATTACTCGATAACCGAAATATTTTTATTGATAAAATTTCGCGAATATAAAACGGGTCGGGATATGGTTAATAAAATAAAATTTTAAATCCGAGTTGTTACAGTCTCCCATACTTTAAGGAATTTCGTCCCGAAATTAAATGATACTATAACAACACCATTAAATTTCGAGGAAAAGAAAATTTCAAATATAACTTTGGATAGTCAAAACAACGCTCCAAATGAAAATCCGATAAAGACACTTATATATAGGATGTACCAGCGGCGTATCCACCATGTCCTTATCATCTCTTCATTTGTAACCTTATCCCAACTACTTTCGATTCTATATTATGACACACAATTGTATGCATTATGATTTTCATGCGAGGACTTCGATAATTATGTAGGCCTCCATAATTACTTAGATCTTCCATATAACTCGTCCCATCGTGTGGGTTACAAAACATTTTAAAGACATGATTTTTAGAGAAAACAAGAATCTTAATACGTTTGGTTATAAGTAAAAGATAGTTATTGTCAAAATATTGCTAAAAATGAATTGAATTTTTTGACTTCTTAAAATATTAAAATTTCAAAACATCTTTTGAAATTATAGTAGCAAACAGTGGTCTTTGAGAAGATAAATTTTATTGTATGAGCATAATCACTTAAAATTAATAAATTATTAGAATTTAAATTGTTTAAATTCAAACATCGAATAAAGATTTGTTATAAAGTACGATTTAAAAAGATAAACTATGTTTAGATAAAAATGACAAAAACATATTCTTTGATAAACTTAGTTATGATTGGCTTGATTAATCTAATTTAAAATAACTTGGTTAATTAGATCTATAAAAATTTGAATAATTGAAGTTGATTAAATTGAAATATTTTCATTACGTAGCAAGATAGGGTTCGATAGACTAAGTTTGGATTTTTTTTAGCTTGATGAACATGATTGAATCGAGAACACACATGGCATAGGTGATTAGGATTTCCATAGTTATAGCAATTACAGGTAGTAGGGTATAAAATTTGAGAAAACGTCGTAGCATGGGTTTTAGAATTTGCCGGCATAGACCGTTTTGGAACGTCTTGTGGTATGTGGTAAGTTTTAACAAGATAACCGAATGATTACATTGGGAACAAAACGATATGAGGATTGAATTGAATAGTGATAGTGGTAAGTGAAGCATAATGAGTGAATTTTGACGTAAAGTTTCTTGTTTGAGACGCTATGATTTTGATAAGATTGATTCTTAATTGATTAACAACATATAGTTGATGTTTAGACTTGCGTTTGTCATTGTTGTTGTTATGAGAATGAGTAGTGGTAAATTAATCAAAATCACTAACAGTTAGTTTAATGAATAAGATTGAGTTGATAGTTTTTAACGTTTTGAATTGGAGTTACTATACGGGTGATCATACTAACGGTTATACTAAACAATTGACTAATTTTGATTACAAGGATTTCTTTCTTAAAAGATATTATGGTTAATAACGACATGATTTTCAAAAAATGATTGATGAGTTGCGTAAACTTTATATGATCTATTAAGAAAAATGAATTTGAAATATGTTAAGCTAGTGTTTATTCATAACTTAAGGATAAGTTAGAATCTAAATTGGTAATCAATGAGGTTAATTTGATGAGTAAATGAGTTTTTATCAAAGTTTGATATGTTTTAACAAATTAAAATTTGAGGTTGAATACTTGAATTACGTCTAATAGTTTATGTATATGATACCATGTGTATAAGAAAGTTATTCGATTATTAAATTGTGCAATAATATTATTTAAATTACTTGATATTTTGATAATATAATAATGTGATAAGATGAATAGGTGAAAACCAATTCAATAATATAGTGTAAATTGTTTTGATTGGCTCGTGATAACCGAGTCCTGATGAATGAAGGATTTATATCCGATTAAGAGAATACAAATATTTTTGAGTGCATAAATAGATCAAATCAATAGATCTTGATTCAGAAGTGATTTAGTAAGTAAGTATTGAATAATTGAATAATAGAATAATTGAATAATTAAATCAAATCATAAATTGTTTCGTATAAAATCAGATAAACAAACAAATGAACAAATAACGAATGTTATTCGATGTGTTGGGTTTCCCATAAGCTTTCTATGGCATTTTGTTTCTCCAACTTATTAGCATACCAAAACCAAAACAAATGTTTTATTTGGTCTCCCATGAACATTACATGGCAATTTAATGTCCCAAATTAATTAACGAATCAACAAATCAATTAAGTTTGTCGGCCCATAAGTGTTACATGGAGATTTAACTAACCAAACTAAATAACGAATAAAAGAACTCGAGCATAGGTAGTTGAAACATCTCGTGTATCACCATGGATGATAATGTTCCAATAAAATATCGTAAATAATAACGAATTGTGCAAATGTACAGTTGGCGTGTCCATGTGTTTTCCACCCGACTAGACACTTCAAAAACAATAAAACATAATAAAGAGTGTAACAGTTTAGTCGATTATGTTTAACGCTAAAAGTGTCGGTCGCATGACAATTTCCACAATGGCGGGGAATCTTGTCACACTCCCTAGTTTAAGTGAAAAAGAGCAAAAACAAGGATAAGATATTCTCAATGAATTTCCCAATAAAAAGCAATCAACTAACTTTAAATAAAACTATTTTGAGAGAAATCATAAAATATTTTGAGAGTGAGACATAGTCTTGGAGTTATAAATATATTTTGAATGTGAAGCATAGCTTTGGAGTTGTGTGTGCAAGACAAAAAAATAATAAGCAAAAGTAATTTAACTAAGGATAGTTGTAATCAATTAATTTTGAACACATAAGGCAACAAATAAGTACGTATGGGGCTCATAAGCATGTTACCAAGGCACTACTAACGACCTATCTTAAATATTTAGCTTTGATACCAATCTGTCACACCCCAACCTACGGCGGAAATGACGGGACGTGAGCTGATTGATTATAGCTCTCAATGTACAATCATGCAATAATTTAAAGGTGACAATATCTATTTAATTTAATTAAATATCCAAATAAATTCAAATACAAAATACATAATTTCATAATTAAACAAGTAAAAAAAAAATCCAAAATTTAATTCTTGTAGTTTCTTCTCTAGCATGCAACCCTAAGTTTCTTCAAACAAATCTTGATAATCATATCTTACTGTGACTTGCATATGCGTTAAAAATATAATAATTTGTCAACACTAGTTTGAGTGAGTAAAACACCAGATGAGTGAATATATAATAAGTATAGAAAAGTGCAAACTGTATCAAGTGAGATAAGCAATGCAACCAAATGAGCAAGTAAATAAGTTGTCGGTAAGCACGATGCCAGATGAACTGAATGATGGCTAAATAAATTGTCGGTAAGCACGATGCTAGATGAACTGGACGATGGCTACTACGAAGTCGTATGATCATACTATTATGAGAATATGTTGGACCTCTCGAATATGTATTCAAGTATAGCATACAAGCATATAACACGTTAGGTATAAATTTTTACACACACATGACTAACAGTTGCAAGTTTCATATTTAATAATAGAAAAATACGTGGCAACGCATACGTCGCTAAAATAGTAAAAATGTGTTAAAAAAGGGGAATGTGATACTCTCCTGATAAAGTACAACAAGTGAAAATGAAACGTTGATAGAAAATTAAGTTAAATGAGACCGAGCTTCTCTGGATGCGTTGTAAAGGGTTCCTTAAATAATGATTAAAAGCTTGTTAATTTGTATAGACAAACGATCGCCCAGGCAGGTTCAAGAACAGCTATCAGACGCTTGTTGTAATCCAATTCTTTACGGGAGTTTGCTTAGAGATGGAATGAGGAATGTGAGGCTACGTTTAATTGAATTATAAAGATCGATATCATGTATAATATTATACGAATTAAGTTGGCCTAAATAATATATTCAATACGCATCCTGATTGATTCATTTTTCCAAATTGAAAGTGTCGGCAAACCATATTAGTAAAGTATAATCAATTGCACAATTAAATTACTAGAATTATAGTGAGAATTAAGGTTCAAGGTGTTAAACGGGTCGCAGATTGTCAATTGGTTTCGGGTACGACATATGGGTTCTAGGTAAAGGATATAAATATATACTATAATAATATTTTCACATATTTTTTAATTTGGGTCCTCTAACTAACAAGGTGGATACAAAAATAGGCTGAAATTTAGATTTGGGTTAAAAATGCAAAATATTCAAAGTTAAATATATATTAAAGAAATATAATAAACAAATAAAAATTATATAATAATTACTCGATAAACGAAATAGTTTTATTGATAAAATTTTCCGAACATAAAACGGGTCTGGTAATGGTTAATAAAATAAACGTTTAAATCCGAGTTGTTACACTCATAATGACACATTTCATTGGAAAAATCTCCAAAATAACCTAGGTTTACAAAAATCCCCGAAATAACCTTTTCCGTCGGATCCGACAAAATTTCAAAGCCGTCCGACGTAATTTGTGGACCTTTGAAAACCGCGCCAAGTGTCAACGTATTAATGGATCCGACATAATTCAATTAAGAACCGACGGATCCGACAGTTTTATGGATCCAACGAAATTCATCATCTTCTACCCCTCAACCCCTAAACCTCCATAAACAGCCTCGATCTACATCTTTCTTTTTTCTCCACAAAGTCAAGCAAATGGATAATGCAAATCGCTTAGTTTTTCGAGGAGAACACAACCATAGTGTTCAATTTCACTCTATAACTCAGAATTAAAACCCCCCGAATTGAAAATCTAGGGTTTGATGGACAAATTAAACAGTCGAATCTGACGGAAGGATGAACTGAACTGTCAGATCCGACTGGTTATTATTACGTCGCCTAGAACATGAAATCCTGGGGATAGCTTGAAAACATCATATTCTCCTGAAAATTTGAATACATGTCAACATATGATATGCTATACTAATTTGTCGCATCAGTTTTTGTTACCGTCAGGTCCGACGGAAAAAATAGGCTATTTTGGGGTTTTTTTTTGAAAACCTACGCTATTTTTGAAAAAAGTAGGTTAAAATAGGCTATTTTGGGAATTTTCTCCATTTCATTTCGTATTTATTCTTACTTGCTAAACGCTACCTTACTCTTTGTGTTAACCCATTGACTACTAGTCTAATTTGAACCATGGTGCTTCAACCACACGTGAATCCATTAACTTTCAGGATCCAGACATTGCAAGCACCTTAGCTCAAGTTGTGGGAATATATGCCTTTGTGCCTTTTAACGATGACATGTGACACTCATGTGTCTTGATCCTTTATGTTTCTTTAGTTTCCATTTGTAGAACCAAACTATAGTTGTATAGCGGACAATGTTTTACCTTGAAGCTTGGTGTGATGGTCTACTGTTTTCAAATAACTCAATCACCATCTATTATGCTTTCACACCCCTACTAGGTAATTGCGGAAGCGTAATACGGGAATGTAACAGATAATACTGGTATCAACCACATTGTTTATAAAGAAATTCAACAAACTAATTTACATCATATTAAATTGGCAGGTACTAAGTTTACAAACTAGATGAAAATCACATAATCGGTTCGTGTGATTGTTTTTTCTTTAATATATATGCTATCGTCTATGTACATCGATTCACTTCCGTTCTAGCACGAAGCACAAAAGCAAATTATTCCAACTTCGGCTTAACTGAAAAGCATGTTAAAACGGGTCAACTATGTCTAGTTGGTGAGTTTCAAGTTTCACGAGTACGAACAAAGTCAGTATACGAGTTCGTAAAGTTCATAGTACGTATGCATATAAGTATGTGTATGATGTATTATACTAAGCCAAAAGTGAAACCGAAACGAGCTAAAACACATGACCACCCCTGCCCATGTACTCCCGTTGGCATTTAACAGCCGCTTTGCCCCAAGTATGTACTATGTCTAACACCACATAGCAGAATGTAATAAGTATAAATGACAATGTGCAACTGGGTTAACATGTTCCGGCATACCCCACCGGCCCTGTCAGTTGGGTTTGTCAAACCGATAGTACTATCCACATGTCACCGTCACGAAGTTAATCACTTGTGTTTTTGGGGACTTTCAAGTGTTAGTACTTAGATAATTCACATCATCACACGTTTTCAAGTATATAAGTATATGTAAACATGCTTTCCACCCAAAAAGTTTGTAAACCAGTTTAGAAAGTGGGGTCGTGAAACTCACCTTATCGTAGTTTGAGTGGGTAATACACGTCAGTAGTAATATGCCTCGATTATAGCTCGTATCCTATAATCGGTATAGTACGGTTAACACTAGTACAGTCTTTAAACTAAATCGGGTTTTATAACTAGTCTAGGTATAGCTGTTAGGCCCAGAACATGACCATAGTCTTAGATTGTGACGTTGTACACTATGAAATGTTCAAAACCAGATTGGGTCACTTTCACCGTTTTCCGAGCCTAGCCAAGTTGATCGTTTATGCGTTTCGGGATTAGGTAAAATCACATAAACTTAAGTAAACATATTGATTGATAAAATGATTTAATTTATAAAAGAATTTTAAGGTTTCGGGATCTGGATTGATCGCAGGGTTCGTTTCCGTTTTCACACGGGTTTGATTATACAAAACGCGTACAATCCACCCGAATTGTCCGAAATTCTCGTAGAAAGTTCGTTTTTATCAAACTCATCCAAGAATACGATATTTGACCACTTTTGACATTTTGACATACCAGTTAGTTCGTTAATCACAAAACTGCCGGTTTCGTTAAAACAATTATAGTTTAAATCTTTGATTAATCATAACTAATTATGTACTTATATATAAATTATAGATATTTTTGTAAAAATAAATTAAAATATGTAGAATTTCATAAAAATATTTTTTGAAATTTTATGATTAGTTATCTAATTATAAAAATTCATTTAATGTGTTATAATTAAGTAATAAATAGCCCGTTTATACCAAACGACATCCAAAAAATCTGATAATTTTTTCCAAGTGGTATCAATATCATCACATAGCCCCTGCAAAATCTCTAGAATCTAACTCTTTGGCCAAAAAGCCTTCGGCCATTAGAACTCGATTTAAACACCCTTGCACAAACCATACTTAGACATGTACAATTGTTCCAAAATTTACCAGTGATCTTACCAACACATTTCATGTTCCCAAACTAAATTTCATAATTTTTAATGAAGTTTAACTATTTTTCCCAAATAAACGCCAATAAAAGGTAATAAATTCGCCAAATATTCTCCGTTTATCGAAAAATTACCAAATTTGAACAGGGACTCATTTACATGATCCCTAATGTCCCTGCAAAGTGTCATAACCTAAATACAATTACGTCATAATCAAAGCACAAACAGCCCCAAAACGAGTAATACGGTATTACCTTGTCGATTTTCGGTGATTTTCGATAGTTTAAACGACTCTCCGGGTGTTGGGTTGCAAACTCAGTGTATCTACATATCATATAACATCAAACCAAGCATAAATCATCCATTGAAAAACCTTGTTAACTAGGGTTTCGGTTTTGGTTTCAAACCGAATTTGAAACCGTAAAAACGTTATATTTATGTTCTAATCCGCGTTTTTGACCAAAAATCTATATGTTTCTGTTTTGTAAACATGTTTAACATCAAAACATGATTTTTGTTGATTTTTATGGTTTTTGGATGGTTAAACATGTTTAAAACTAATCAAGACATGTTTATAAGATTGTAACATGATTAAAACTTGATCAAAAGTTCATAAGAAATTAGGTTTTACCTTGGTTTCTTTTGCAGGGTTTTGAGGTTGAAAGATCTGGACAGAAAGTGGTTTTATAATTGGTATAAATTGGGTCTTGAAGGTTCTTAATATGTAATATATAATATAATATATATTAAAGGGGAAAATGCCCCCAACTTGCGGCCGCAAAGATTAAAGGCCCATTGAGCCTCCATTTTGTCCTAG
Organism: Bidens hawaiensis; assembly: GCF_021521415.1. Classification (NCBI taxonomy): domain Eukaryota; kingdom Viridiplantae; phylum Streptophyta; class Magnoliopsida; order Asterales; family Asteraceae; genus Bidens; species Bidens hawaiensis. Next base: position 44,847 of record NW_027492176.1, read on the forward strand.
TGGTGCCTCGGTATTCATGTCATGAGTAAAAGTCGGACCAAAATTTAATCCGGGTTCGGTTTTTCGCAAGAAAACTAGTTCGAGTGCGAAAAATAGCCCGAAAATGAGTGTTTTCAGTCTTTTTTTGTAAAATAAGAAAAATGTACTGACTCGTGGTAAAAATCCAAAATATTTTCGCTAATTGCTTAGAAAATGTCATATAAATGTTTTATAAATCTTTTTCGGCTTAACGGATACTACAATGCTCGTTTTGATGTTAACGATTGCGTTTAAACTTATAGCGTATTGATAAACGAAACCTTTTTCGTTTAAGTGGTTTTAAACGTGATGGGGCCTAAATATCAATATGTTAGGGAACAGGTGTGGGTATTTCTTTCAGAATTCGTCCTTTCGTTCCCAAGTATATTCGGGTCCTTGTTTTGAATTCCATCGAACTTTTACCAATGAGATTTTGTTGTGTCGTAATTGTTTGGTTTTCCCGTCCACAATTTCTACCGGTTCCTCTATGAAGTTAAGCTTTTCATTAATCTGAATATCTTCCAGTGGTACTATTGCCGTGTCATCAGTCAAACACTTTTTCAGATTCGATACATGAAACACATCGTGAATAGTGCTCAGTTCTAAGGCTAGTTTTAATCAGTAGGCTACGGGACCAATTTTTGCAATAATTTTAAAAGGTCCAATGTATCTCGGGGCTAACTTACCGGTCTTTCCAAACCTTATAACACCTTTCCACGGCAATACTTTCAAAAACACTTTGTCGCCTATTTCAAAAGATAACGGTTTTCTACGAATATCGGCATAACTCTTCTGTCGGTCCCGGGCGGCTTTCAACTTTCGTTTAATCTTGTGGATTTTATCGGTTGTTTCTTGAATCAAGTCGGATCTTGATATTTGAGTATCACCCACTTCTGTCCAAAAAAGTGGTGATCTACGAGGCTTCATAAGGTGCTGCTTGTATACTACTGTGGTAACTATTATTGTAAGAGAATTCAATGAGCGGGAGGTGTTGATCTCAATTCCCTAAAGTTCAGTACACAAGCACGAAGTAAATCTTCTAAGGTTTGGATAGTTCGTTCGGATTGACTATCTCTTTGGGGATGGTAAGCGGTACTCAGGTCTATTCGGGTTCCTAGAGCTTCTTGAACTGCTTGCCAAAAATGTGAAGTAAAGTGACTGTCTCGATCTGAAATGATCGAAAGAGGTACTCCGTGTCGAGATACAATTTCATCGATGTAAATTTGAGCGAGTTTTTCGCTAGAGTAATTGTTACGGATCGGAATAAAGTGTGCGGTTTTGGTTAATCGGTCCACAATTACCCAAATTGCATTATGTCCTTGGGAGGTTTTGGGAAGATGTGTCACGAAATCCATGGTAATTTGTTCCCATTTCCACTGTGGGATTTTGGGTTGTTGTAACATTCCCGAATGTTTTTGATATTCCGCCTTAACCCTTGCACACGTTGCACACTTACTTACATACAAGGCTACATCCTTTTTCATGCCAGGCCACCAGTAAAATTCCTTAACATCTTTATACATCTTATCAGTACCTGGAAGAATAGAATATTTGGATTTGTGTGATTCATCAAGAATAAGTTCACGGAGTTTAGGAAGTGTCGGAATCCAGACCAGATTTTTATAATAGAATATTTCATCAATTTTCTTCTCAAAATTCTTTTCGTTCCCGTGTAGTTCTTCCTTTTCTAACTGGTCTGCTTTTAAGGCTTCGTCTTGTGCAACACGGACTTGTTCGATTAAGCTACTTTGGACAATCATTCCGAGTGCTCGTACCCTCAACGGTTTAACTCTATCTTTTCGGCTTAAAGCATCAGCTACTATATTGGCCTTACCCGGATGGTACTTAATTTCACAATCATAATCTTTTAACAGTTCTACCCATCTTCTTTGTCTCATGTTCAGCTCCTTCTGATCAAATATGTGTTGTAGGCTTTTGTGGTCAGTATAGATGGTACATTTGGTGCCATACAAGTAATGTCTCCAGATCTTCAATGCAAAAATAACTGCTCCCAATTCCAAATCGTGGGTCGTGTAATTCTTCTCATGTACTTTTAATTGTCGGGAAGCATATGCTATTACTTTCTTTCTTTGCATCAGTTTGCATCCTAAACCTTTACGAGATGCGTCACAATAGACCTCCAATTCATCAGTTCCATCTGGAAGACTTAATATCAGAGCTTCACATAACTTTTCTTTTAATGTTTGGAAGGCCATTTCTTGTTCTTCTCCCCAGTCATACGTTCGATCTTTTGGGGTTAGGAGGGTTAAAGGTTGGGCAATACTTGAATAGTTTTCAATAATTCGTCGGTAATACCCAGCTAATCCCAAAAATTGGCGAATTTCCTTCGGTGATTTAGGTACTTGCCAATTCTTAATGGCCTCAATTTTACCGGGGTCGACTTGGATTCCTTGTTGATTCACAATATGTCCAAAAAATTGTACTTCTTGTAACCAGAATTCACATTTGGACAACTTGGCATATAACTTCTCTTGCCTCAATAACTCCAAGATTACCGCAGATGCTGTTCGTGTTCTTCTTTACTTTTCGAATATATTAAAATGTCGTCGATAAACACTATCACGAATTTATCAAGGTAAGGTTTGCAAACTGGGTTCATGAGGTCTATAAACACTGCAGGTGCATTGGTCAATCCAAACGGCATTACCAAAAATTCATAGTAACCATATCGAGTTCGGAAGGCTGTTTTTGGGATATCTTCTTCTTGAATTCTTACTTGATGATAACCCAATCTGAGATCAATTTTTGAAAAATACTTCGCACCCTGGAGCTGATCAAAAGTCATCAATTCGGGGTAGGGATATCTATTCTTTGTAGTCACTTTATTCAATTCCTGATAATCAATACACATTCGAAAACTTCCGTCTTTCTTTTTCACAAATAACACCGGTGCTCACCATGGTGAATAACTAGGTCGGATAAAACCCCTGTCCAGTAACTCTTGTAACTGGTTGGACAGTTCTTGCATTTCAGAAGGTGCAAGTCGGTAAGGTGCCTTAGCAATGGGTGCTGCTCCCGGTATCAAGTCAATACGGAATTCAACTTGTCGGGTCGGTGGTAAACCAGGCAACTCATCGGGAAATACATCTGAATACTCGTGTACCACTAGGATGTCTTCTATTCGCTTTTCATCGGGGTCTTTGACTGTTACGCTCGCAAAGTATAATGTACAACCTTGGCGCAAATACTTTAATGCCTTAAGTTGGGATACGAGAGGCAACATAGTACCAGATTTCTCACCTTGAACAATCATCGCCTCATCATTCGAAAGAGGTATCCTAACAGTCTTATCCTTACAAACAATTTCAGCTTTAAACTTAGACAGCCAGTCCATACCGACTATAACATCGAAACTTCCTAATTCCACTGGAAGTAAATCAATAAGGAATGTGTGGTCGTTTAGGATAAGGGATAAGTTTCGGACTATTCGGTTAACAAGTATAGACTTACGTTAGCGAGTTCTATAGTATATGGTTTTGTTAGCTCACTAACCGGCATATATTCTAATGATAAAAAGTTAACAGATACAAAACTTCTATCGGCGCCCGTATCAAACAAAGCTGAAGCATACTGACCGGAAACTAAGAATGTACCTGTCACCACGTTCGGATTATGACGCGCTTCACCCGATCCTATTACAAACGCGCATCCCCTATCTGCGTTGGAGGTTGATGCTTGTGCTTGGTTCTGCCTTCTCACTGCACCCTGGTTCAGCTTAGGGCAGTATCTCCGAAAATGATCCGTACTACCACATTCGTAGCAGGTATGGAGGTTCATGGTGGGTGGGGTTTGTTGATTGAGTTCTGGTCGGGTTGGTTGAGGTCGAGGTAGTTGGGTTTTTTTTGTGGTCGGTTTACATTATTGGTGGGGGTTCTGCAATTGGGGGCATAGTGTCCAGTTCTTCCACACTTGTGACAAACTACTGATTTACAATCACCCGTATGATGAAGATTACATTTCCCACACTTTGGTAAAGTCCCCTTATAAGTCTCTTGTTTCACATTCGAACTGGTCATGACATAATTTCGTGTATTTGGACGGGCTCGTTTATTTGAGGGTTCTCTTGCATGTTTGTCCCATTATCAAGTCGTTTCAAACTCGATGTTTCCCCTGGCATCCTTATCACACTACTTCTCATAAGATCAATAGTAACAACACCCGCTTGAGATACAGCACTTTCTAATGTTGGGTGGGCTACTGAATTAACTATACTCCTCACGGCATGGGTCAATCCCCAGATGTAGCGTTCAATACGTTTAGCTTCCTGAGTAACTAACCACGGTACTAAACGAGACAGTTCGTTAAAATGATTTGTATATCCAACATGGATAGCACCCTTCATTTCCAAATTCCACAACTCATGTTCCGGTATTTGAATCTCACTTTTTGGGCAAAAATGCTCTAGCATAAGGGTTTTAAGTTCGGTCCATGACATACGGTTTATAGCATACTGTCCCCTTATTTGGACCACTGTGTTCCACCACATCAAAGCATGATCCAAAAACATACTCGTAGCAAATTTGACTATACGGTCTGGTGGACATTCACTAATATTAATTACAGACTCGGTCTTTTCAATCCATTTGACCAATCCGTTCGGTCCCTCAATACCTTTGAATTCGGTCGGTTTACACGATGTGAACAGTTTATACGCGTAATCCTGGCGTGGGGGCTCGGGATTATTATGATTATTACCGGTATTTGGTTGGGTGTTATTATTAGCGGTTGTGTTGATAACCGGTATGGGGTTTGGATTCGTGACATTATCGGTATTCAAAACGGTTTCAGGGTTCCCAACGACATTAAAAGTCGGGTGAGCATTATTAGTATTTATAACATTATCAGTATTCATTGGGGTAGTAACACGGGGGGCTACATAAGTATCTAGCGGAGGTATATTAGCAGTGGCCGTAGTGGTGCTCGAAGGTTGATTAACAGTATTGTTGGCACGTATACCTGCAGTGACTTGTGCTACAATTGCTGGTATTACTGCTTGTAGTTGACGAGCAATGATTGCGGCCACTTCCGCCTCAGACAAAGGGTTTTCTTTCTTCGGGGCCATTCTATAAAATAATCAATTATAGAATAATTATTATCGTTCCACTATAACCAACACAACATTACGATATTACAATTCACAAACAAACAACTATGCCAAAGAAAACACATTTGTATTAATTATAATCATTACTGTAGATATGCATCTCAAAATTAGCATATAGGCTTAACCTAGTATAGGCCAGCGCTTGAATACGCGTGTCAAAATTTGTCACGGAGTGACATATAGACTTAACCCGATAAGGGCCAGTGCTTGTAATAGTGCTAAACCGTAAACAGTTCCCTAGTCAGCCCAACATGTTGTTACAAAATTGCTGCATGGGAAGTCAAAAGACTATGTACAACCAACTATACTGTTCTATTCTATTTATCCATACGTACAAGATAAACCAACCAAGCAAGAACAGCTATCACAGCTACCAAGATCGCCCTATCGATCCAAATATGAGATTCAATCTGCCCCATTCACCATCGGTGGCCAGCATTCATTCTCCTCACATCCCTCATATTTTGGTGTAGGTACCAAACATCTTCCTGAGTTTCTTGTTTGAATTGATTAAGGTTATTTATCGAGTGTGATTTTTCTACGATCTGATCAGTCGCTAAACCCAACCATGAGGAATCAGACAGAAGAGGTGGCTCTGGTATTGGTACAGGTAGACCCCAAGTAGGAATTGTTATCTTAGTGACCTGGACATGTGATGTTTCTCCCCTATGGTGCGTAGATTGAGGTGGGGGGAGAGGTGTGCTCAGGTGGGCGCACTGAAATACGAGAGGTCTGATGGTTTCTAATAGTGGGTGGGGGTACTGGTGTATGCTCTACAGGTGGAGTAGGGGATCTGGGTGCTCTAATCGGTGAATGATAAGCACTAGTCGCTCCAGCCTCTAGCCTAGGTGTTTCCCTAGGAGGGTAACCATTGCACCTGTAGCCCGATATGTCAGGCTGGTTGGTCGGAACCTCGTGTGGCACTACAGTGTCCCCTAAGCTCTCACTCATCTATTCTTCCGATTTCTCCCCAGTCTCCTCTTCTGGGTCCTCCTCCTCTTCAGATAAGGTTGGTACCGCAATAGATAAACGATCCGTAGACCTCGACATGTTCCTGCACAATGGTTAGTAATAAGAATAATATCTTTCCATTATATTAATCATAATAATTATATACAGATATATATACACATTAACACAGATAATTGCTTATTTACATATACTTAACAATGCGTTTTACACACATATGTTGCTGTTTTTACCTATTGGATTGTTTATTGTCTTCTTCTCGGATTCCCTCGTACAAACAAGTCCGTTATTACGTTCCGGACCATATAACCCACTTGTCCATTCGTGCTCATCACGAGAATTGCCTGTATATATTTTTTAATATTATTTTATTCCCAGAACTAATCGATCCTTAGGTTATCTTAGGGTATCCTAAGGGACATCCTAATTCTTTATAACCAATGGCTCTGATACCAACTTCTGTCACACCCCAACTAGGTAATTGCGGAAGCGTAATACGGGAATGTAACAGATAATACTGGTATCAACCACATTGTTTATAAAGAAATTCAACCAACTAATTTACATCATATTACATTGGCAGGTACTAAGTTTACAAACTAGATGAAAATCACATAACCGGTTCCCGTGATTGCTTATTCTTTAATATATATGCTAGCGTCTATGTACATCGATTCACTTCCGTTCTAGCACCAAGCACAAAAGAAAATTATTCCAACTTTGGCTTACCTGAAAAGCATGTTAAAAGGGGTCAACAATGTCTAGTTGGTGAGTTTCAAGTTTCACGAGTACGAACAAAGTCAGTATACGAGTTCGTAAAGTTCATAGTACGTATGTATATAAGTATGTGTATGATGTATTATACTAAGCCACAAGTGAAACTGAAATGAGCTAAAACACATGGCCACCCCTGCCCATGCACTCCCGTTGGCATTTAACAGCCAATTTGCCCCAAGTATGTACTATGTCTAACACCACATAGCAGAATGTAATAAGTATAAATGACAATGTGCAACTGGGTTAACATGTTCTGGCATACCCCACCGGCCCTGTCAGTTGGGTTTGTCAAACCGATTGTACTATCCACACGTCACCGTCACGAAGTTAATCACTTGTGTTTGTGGGGACTTTCAAGTGTTAGTACTTAGATAATTCACATCATCACACGTTTTCAAGTATATAAGTATATGTAAACATGCTTTCCACCACAAAAGTTCGTAAAACAGTTTAGAAAGTGGGGTCGTGAAACTCACCTTATGTCACACCCTCAAAATCCACTAACGGAGTTTTACCGTCAGAGGGTGTGAACTAACAGGATCGGAATCATCAGTTATAATCAAACCATAAAACAAAGTTTCAAAACCATGAAAACGTTTACGAGTAAATAAATGAGGAAGCGTAAAAACCTTTAATCCAAAGTTGCGTCACGCAGAACGACTTAAAACCAATGATAACCGTTAAAAATAAGTTTGCATAACAAAAGCGTTTTCAATCAATGCATGTTCCTAAACCGCGCGCCCGCCTCGGCTACCTGAGAATAACATACTAAAAGTGTCAACACAAGGTTGGTGAGTTCACAAGTATATAAAATAAAACATTTAGCGTTTGCGTTTAGCGTTTTGCGTTAAGCGTTTTGCGTTACAGCGTTTTGCGTTACAGCGTTTTGCGTTAAGCGTTTTGCGTTACAGCGTTTTGCGTTAATCGTTTTGCGTTACAGCGTTTTGCGTTAAGCGTTACCAGATAGTGTTATGTCAATTATATATCTATAGGTAGCTAGCCTATAAAGCAAGTATTACTAAGTGTTCGACACCGAAGCTGACTGTTTATCAATTTGCCTTGCCACCAGGTCATCCAGACCATGGTATGTGTTTAGCCAAGATTACACCCGCTCGACCTCCAGTTGAGTTTAGCGTTGGGTGGGGTTTGTCAAACCCAGTAGTACTACTCAACAATGACTCGCTATTCCCAATATTAAATGGCTCGATTGTGAATGAAGGAATTTTAGTTAACGCGTTTGCCACTTAGTCTTTACAAGTGATATATAATCTATATTAACAAAATCTTAAATGCGTTTCGGAGTATGTTATCTCCCCCAAGTGAAAAGCGTTTAAAAACAGTTTAAAAGGGGAAAGTGAAACTCACTGTTTGCGAAGAAATTCCCAAATTAAATCACCAAGATGCGCGTCACAGAAAAACTCTCTCTAGCGTTCTAAAACAACAAAGAGATTTTTCTAAGTGTCGGAATATTATCGAGTCTCTAGACCCGGCACATAATACCTATGCACATAACATGTTTCGTGTTTCGTTTGTGAATCGTGTGTGACTTTAACAAGTGTATTTGTGATACATTACATGTGTAAGCAATTATATACGTGTCATGTATTCATAAAGTGCATTACTAGCAATTACTCCCCGTAGGGGCATTTTGGTCAACAAGTAACAATTAACTAGCCATTATTCCCCATGAGGGCAATTTGGTCAAATCATGTCAATCAATTAGCAATTATTCCCCGCAAGGGTATTTTGGTCAAAACATAACAATTATATAGCAAGTATCATGTTTCATGCATTTTCACACAACTCAGCAGCTAGTTTCACCGAGACAGAAATTCTACTTGAAAGATTGTACTATTCCACCGATCATAGTATCTCAATTAATTTACCAAAAATCATCACAGAAGTACATATGTCTTAGGTTTCCAGAACATATTTTATTATATTTTTATTCCACATAGTTTTCTTACAATCATCAAATCATTACAGCAAACTCATAACAGTCAAATTCATGCGCAACAGAATGTTATTTGCAATTCCCGTTAAACAAAAAATCCAATAAATGCAAGACCACTTGAGTTAGGTTCCTAACTCAATGAGTCAACTTTCAGAAGTGGAACCAACCCAATTGGTCTCGTATTTCATGAGATATAACATTTACAAAACAACCTAACAGCAGGTCTAACAACTCAGCTTTGCACATCATTTTTGTAAAATCATAAAAGTTAACTTCTACTTGTCCAAAAATTACAAGTTTATATTCTTTAGAAACTACACTCAACCTAGTTTAATGTAGTATTAACAATCTCAACCAATTTCCACCTTTACACCTCGTTACAGTCAATTTAACATGACTAACACATTCTGTCCAGAAACTGTTTGCATCCAAACTCAACATATTAGCTATCTATGGACTATCATGCATTCATATGACACTCTAGACTCCATAAACACCATCCATGCACATCAATTACACATTACATACATGATTAGGGTTTTTGTTTGAACTCAAATCAAAGACACAACAATCAACATGCAACAATATTCAATCTAGTTATCAAATCATCATCAATCAACAACAAATCATATTAACTATATATACACATGAAATCGGCAGCTAGGGTTTGTAATTAACCCAAAAAACATCAAAATCAAGTAACAAGGATGTGTAGGATAATCAATTATACCTTCCTAGCACCTAGTTCTTCAATCAAACACTTGATTTGAGGGTTGTATGTGTGTGTATAGTGGACGGCAGCCGTGTGAAGCCAAGGGGAGAGGCCGATCGGACTTGTGGGTTTAGAAATAGGTTAGGGTTTGGTTGTTAATGATATATTTATAAACATACAAGTTACACTCAAGTCCCTCAACTTTCCAATTGTTGTTTTTCTAACTTAAATAAGTAGTTTACATCTTTAGTTAACGTTTATAACCATGTTATCACATAACACATATGTCTAACACATAATTATCACATAATTACTGTTTTGACGTTTTTCGTTTATTCATCAATCGTTTGCGTCAACTCGTTTGTGTTTCGGTGCAATTCCCGAAAGACTACACATGTAGTAAGTGTTAAGCGTCATTTAAACCGTAGTTTAAATGTAATGAAGTGTGCGTTACAGATTCAGTGATCTTAAGTTTGAATTGATGGAGTTGAGTTAACGGAGTTAACCTGAAATTGACGATTGTCACATCATTCCCATGTTAAAGAATTTTCGTCCCGAAAATTTGAGTCAAGTCGTGATGAGTGTCTGAAAAAGTAAGAAAAATTTTCAGTTTGTCATATCATCCCCTAGTAGAAAGAAATTTCGTCCCGAAATTTAATTCATACCTCCGGTGATGTCTGACGGTTTGCCGAGTTTCGCGGTTTTCTGTGTTTGGTTAGCCCTTCAAAAAGGCGAGGATACTTTTTCATCATTTGATCCTCGCGTTCCCACGTGAACTCCGGTCCACGTCTCGAGTTCCAACGAACCTTAACGATTGGAATTTTGCTGTGCTTGAGCGTCTTGGTTTCCCAATCCAAAACCTCGACTGGTTCCTCAATGAAACGTAACTGTTCATTAACTTGCAGTTCATCCAAAGGGACTACTTGGGTTTCATCGGATAAGCATTTCTTCAAATTGGATACGTGGAATACATTGTGTACGCCACCGAGTTCCGTTGGTAGGTCCAGTCGGTACGCCACCAGACCAATGCGCTCAGTTATCCGGTAAGGACCAACATACCGTGGGTTGAGTTTGTTTCGCTTACCAAAGCGAACCACACCTTTCCAAGGTGAGACTTTGAGTAACACTCTATCGTTCACTTGAAATTCGAGAGGTTTTCGGCGCTTGTCGGCGTAACTCTTTTGGCGATCTCGTGCTGCTGCCATGCGGTTTCGGATTTGAACAATCTTTTCCGAAGTTTCGAGTACTAGTTCTGGACCAGTGATTTGGCTGTCACCCACCTCTGCCCAGCAGAGTGGTGATCGACACTTCCGTCCGTACAGCGCTTCAAACGGCGCTGCTTTAATACTTGCGTGGTAGCTGTTATTATACGAAAACTTTACCAAGGGTAAGTGGGGTTCCCAACTTTTTCCGAAATCCAATACGCAGGCACGCAACATATCCTCCAGGGTCTGAATAGTTCGTTCACTTTGCCCATCCGTCTGAGGATGGTATGCTGTGCTCATATCAAGACGGGTGCCTAGTGCGCTTTGCAGCGACTTCCAAAAGTGTGAAGTGAAACGTGAATCTCGATCAGAAATGATTGAGACAAGCACTCCGTGTCTAGACACCACTTCTTTCATGTAAACACGAGTCAGTCTTTCCGTTTTGTCCGATTCCTTAATCGCTAAGAAGTGTGCAGACTTAGTCAACCGGTCAACGATCACCCAGATGGTATCGCATCCCGTCGGTGTCTTAGGTAAACCCGTGATGAAGCCCATTGAGATGTGTTCCCATTTCCACATTGGGAGTTCCGGTTGTTGCAGCAGACCAGATGGTTTATGGTATTCAATTTTGACTCTGGCACAAGTCAAGCATTTGCTCACGTAGGTGGCAATGTCGGCTTTCATGTTCGGCCACCAGTAAAGTGCCTTTAAATCATGATACATTTTATCTGAGCCATGGTGGATAGAATATCGGGACTTGTGAGCTTCGTCCATCACTAGAGTTCTCAACTCTCCGTATCGTGGAACCCAAATCCGGTTCTCAAAATATCGGACCCCGTCCGATCTGGTTTCAAGTTGTTTGTTCATGCCCCGCATGAGTTCTGATGGAAGATTATCATCTTTCAAAGCTTCGTGTTGCGCCTCGCGAATCCGATCGGGTAAGCTGGCATGAATCGTGAGTTGTGTAAGGCCCCGTTACCGGTAGCCCTACTTTCGTGTTGGATTTACTCATAAACACAGTTCTAAATATCAGAGTTAATTAAAACATTTACGCGGAATATAAAACTTTCATAAAACATTACATAATTCATAACTTGTCTCAAACATCCTTCGTCTTTCAACATTAAAGCATTAAAATTAAAACATCATAAGTCTTCAGATGCCAGACTCTTGTTCAGTGCCGCGTGTCTCCTCAAGCGAGCTGCCTCATCCTACTCACCTGCGTGCATACTAAAAGTCAGCTACGCTGAGTGACTTCTAGTTAATCATACACTATTCAATACACATAAAATTATATTATTTCATTCATACTTTCATACTTTCATACTTTCATACTTTCTTTTGTATTAACTTACCTTCATATCTTACGTTATAAAGAGCATTACGCCCTACATTCCTCGAGTATTATTAGGGCTCGGTACCCTCCTTCCTCGAGTATTATTAAGGCTCGGTACCCTCCTTCCTCGAGTATTATTAGGGCTCGGTACCCTCTTTCCTCGAGTATTATTAGGGCTCGGTTTCCCTCTTTCCTCGAGTATTATTAGGGCTCGGTTTCCCTCTTTCCTCGAATATTAGTACGGTTCGGTTCCCTAGTTCTCGAATATTAGTAGGGTTCGATACCCTCTTCGTTACCATACAACCATACATCATACCTCGAGTATTATTAGGGCTCGGTACCCTTTTCGTAACCATACGACCATACAACCATCATTTCCTTCTTTTATTAACTTTATCACATTCATACACATAAGCATATATATCATACTTACCTTATACATAGCGTTACAACCTGACAGTACGTGCAATATCCAAAGATCGTTCACGTACCATCAAGCAATCATTCATACATATCACATCATCCACATAAGGCATACACTTATCTCTTAGGATGAGCGTATTAACAAACATATTGAGTATGCACACAGCCCCGAAAACATAACACATAAATGGGGCTAGAAACTCACTTGAACACGGTTACGTTCACCGTTAATCGTAATTCCTTTATTCAGTTGTGCACGGCTGACTGTATAACAAGTATACGTATCAATTAACTATCACTTCTCATAATGTATTTCTATCTTTATATGACCCACAATGAACGGGGGTCCGGGGGCAGCGCCCCTGGCAGCGGGGTCTAGGGGCGGCAGCTCCTAGCAGGGTCCAAGGGGCAGAGCCCCTGGCTGGGGTCGAGCTGACACATTTTTCATTAAATTTTTAATTTATTTTCTAAACGAACTTGACTTTAAGCGAAGTTAAACCTTAGGCGAACTTAGCTTTAGGCGAAGTTATCAGGCGAACTTGGCTTTTAGGCGAAGTTAATCCTCAGGCGAACTTAGCTCTAGGCGAAGTTATCAGGCGAATTTGGCTTTAGGCGAAGTTACCAGTTAGGCGAACTTGGCTTTAGGCGAAGTTAAACCTCAGGCGAGCTTAGCTCTAGGCGAATTTATCAGGCGAACTTGGCTTTAGGCGAAGTTACCAGTTAGGCGAACTTGGCCGTAAGCGAAGTTATCAATTAGGCAAATTTGGCCTCAGGCGAAGTTATCGCTTTGAAGGCGAAGTTATCGCTTTGAAGGCGAAGTTGCCCAGTTGCAGGCGAAGTTGCCCAGATCAGCCACGGCTTTGATTTCTGTCCAGCATTTTGGGCGATTTTAACACCCTTGTTATGGTTCGACATCACCCACTACATTTCCCAACCATTTTCGGTCGTATCTACACTATAAAACTTGGATCTTTAAACTTCAAAGATCAAGAATCATACCTTTTTGAGCTTGTTTGGATCTCGTTTACTTGTTTAATCACAACCAACGCTCTCTCTCTTTCTCTCTCTCTCTCCCGGATCTGTCCGTTCCTCTCCTCGGCCGGCCAGCGGTGTTTGGTGTGTGGTGTGTGTCTTGGAGTGTTAGAAAATAGATGGAATGAATGATGGTTTGGGGTTTTAGGGGATATTTATATCCCTTAAATCCCATGGACCTAAGGCCCATTCTCATTTAACCCATCTCAATTATTCCAAGTCCATGATCCGCTCCTTACTCGATATTAAATAATTAATAACGCGAAATCACTAAACATAACTTTCTTTATTCAACATTATAAATTTTAGGATGTTACAAGTTGCAATGCTCGCACTCGTCTGGGTTTATCTGTTTCTTTTCTGCTGAGGGCGTCGGCCACCACATTGGCCTTGCCAGGGTGGTACTTGATGGCACAATCATAATCTTTGAGCAGCTCGACCAACGACGCTGTCGCATGTTCAGCTCCTTCTGATCGTAGATATGTTGGAGACTCTTGTGGTCGGTGTAGATGGTAAACTTGGTACCGTACAAGTAATGCCTCCATATCTTAAGAGCAAACACCACAGCTCCAAGTTCCAAATCATGGGTCGTGTAGTTCTTCTCGTGAACCCGTAGTTGTCGAGAGGCGTAGGCTATAACCTTCTCGAGTTGCATCAGCACACAACCGATACCTTGTATAGATGCGTCACAGTGTACCTCAAAATTTTCCGTTCCCTCGGGGAGGGCTAGGATAGGGGCGCTGCAGAGTTTGGTTTTCAACAGTTGAAAAGCGGATTCTTGCGCGTCACCCCAATTGTACTTAGTGCCTTTGTGAGTCAAAGCGGTGAGGGGTTGAGCAATCTTTGAAAATCCCTCGATGAAACGCCGGTAGTAGCCGGCCAGTCCTAGGAATTGCCGCACCTCAGTCGAAGTCTTAGGTGCTTCCCAGTTTTTGTTGGCCTCTACCTTACCGGGATCGACATGGATACCATTCTCGTTGATCACATGTCCTAAAAAGTGAACTTCGCGAAGCCAAAACTCACATTTCGAGAGTTTATCATACAGTTGTTCCTTCTTCAACAATTCCAGAATTACCCTTAAGTGCTCTTCGTGGTCAGCCTCGTTCTTGGAGTAGACGAGAATATCATCGATGAAAACAATCACAAACTTGTCGAGGTACGCCTTGCATACTCGATTCATGAGATCCATAAATACGGCTGGTGCGTTGGTTAGTCCAAAAGGCATAACCGAAAACTCGTAGTGACCATACCGTGTTCTGAAAGCCGTCTTTGAGATATCTTCTTCGCGCACTCTTAGTTGGTGATAACCAGATCGCAGATCGATCTTCGAGTAGTAACTCGATCCTTGAAGCTGGTCAAACAAATCATCGATTCGGGGTAAAGGATAACGGTTCTTGACCGTCACCTTATTCAACTCCCGGTAGTCGATACACATGCGGAAAGTCCCGTTCTTCTTTCGGACAAACAAGACAGGGGCTCGCCATGGTAATGAGCTAGGTCGGATAAAACCCTTATCCAACAAATCTTGCAACTGATTTGACAGTTCCTGAAGCTCCGCCGGTGCGAGACGATACGGGGCTCGTGCTATGGGTGCTGCACCGGGTGTCAACTCGATTTGGAATTCGACTTGACGAATAGGAGGGAGTCCAGGCAAATCCTCCGGGAAGACCTCCGGAAAATCTCGCACAATAGGTATATCTCCAATTCGTTTCTCCTCCGCGGGTTTCTCAACAATATGCGCCAAAATCGCCGGATGACCTTTTCGTAGATACTTCTGCGTCTTCATGAGGGTGATAACACTGGTGGTCATGCCGCTTCTCTCGCCTCGGACCGAAATGATTTCGCCGGAAGGGGTAGTAATGTGAACTATCTTATCGTGACATATAATCTCCTCTCGGTTCTCGGATAACCAGTCCATGCCGACAACGACATCGAAACTACTAAGCGTAAAAGGAATAAGGTCGATATCAAAGACATGACCTGACAGTTTTAACTTACATCCCGCAAGTACATGAGTCGTTACTATAGTCTTACCGTTAGCTAATTCAACAGGAAACTTAGCATCTAACGGAGTTGGAGCTAAGTCTAAGAGTTGGCTAAAGGCTTTCGACACAAAACTCCTATCAGCTCCAGTGTCAAACAATACAAAAGCAAAACAATCGTTCACAGGGAACTTACCAGTCACCACGTGCGGATCATTGCGGGCTTGACCCGACCCAATTACAAACGCTCTTCCTTTGCCATTGCTTCCACCACTACTGCCACTTTCATTACCCCCGTTGTTGTCGTTCTGTTTCAGCTTGGGACAATCTTTCCTGAAATGACCTTCCTGCCCACATTCAAAACATCCCTTCGTCGTCATAGGTGGTTTAGGAGCACCCTTTGCCGCAAGGTCTCCTCTACACTCCTTCGCTTGGTGACCCATCTTTCCGCATCTTTGACACTTGACACGGTCACACTGTCCAACATGATGATAATTGCACCTATTGCACTTCGGATATTTCCCAGCATATCCGCTCGAACCTTGCCCGCTACCGTTGTTATTGTTGTTGTGACTCTGGTTGTTAAAGCTCCGAGTGAATTCGGGCTTACGGTAGTGTTGTTGCGGTGGGAGGTTCGAGGATGAGGATCTGGTGTTGTCAAACTTCCTCTTTCCGCTGCTCGGGTTGCTGTTGCTGTTGTTGTCATTACTCGGGTTGTCACGGCTTTAGTGGTTGAACCCCTGGGTGGTAACGCACCCTGGTCACAGCTTGATCCATCAGCTTGTGAGCTAAACGGATCGCTTGTTGAATCGTGGCTGGTCTGGAAGAAGTCACAATGCCCTGAATCTGCGGTGCTAACCCATCAATGTACATTTCAATCCTCTTACTCGGCGGATCCACCATCCGCGGACACATCACAGCCAACTCGTGAGAACGAGTAGTGTAGGCTTCGATTTCTGAGCCCACCATCTTCAGTGACCAAAATTCTGACTCTAACTTCGAAATCTCCTCTCACATCATGTTTTTGAACTCCTCCCAGTTCATTGCGTTAGCCAGTTCCAATCCAAGGATCTGCACGTTCGAATTCCACCAAGTGAGGGCAGAATCCTCAAGTGTTCCAGCAGCGAATTTGACCTTACTGGCAGGGGGACAATTACACATCTCAAAGGCCGACTCAGCCTTCTCAGCCCAACGCAGGAAACCTATAGCTCCCTCAGTGCCCTTAAACGTACTGGGCTTGCAGTCAAGGTAGTTCTTGAAAGTACATGTTCCACTTGGACCTCCAGCTTGATTCTGAACGTGTGCGGCTAAAGCGGCCGCTGCATGGTCGTTCAGCAGAGTTTGGAGTTCAGCTGCAGTCAGGTTGATGTTACCACGTCCTTGTCCAGCGTTTCTTCCAGCCATTTCCTAGAATCACAGTATAAAATGTTAAACATGAATTTTTCTTTCATATACAACACACCATACATGTAATAAAAAGATAGGTAAGAAAGAAATAGGAAACAACATCACATCACGACCATATATTAATCTAATTAATAAATCATGATTAAAACCATTGTATTCACTATAAAGTATTTCCAATCAATCCTTAAAATCATAGAAAATAATAGTTCGGATGGAGACAACCCCTCCATCTAGGTGTCATCATCACTAGATGTTATCATCTGAGGACACCTCTGAGTGTGCCTCCTCCTTAGCCGATTCTTCCTCCGGTTCTTCTTTGGGTTCCTCCTCGGGATCTTCCTCGGGATCCTCCTCAGGCTCCTCTTCGGGGTCTTCTTCAGGTTCCACTTCAGGCTCTGCCTCAGGCTCGGCCTCAGGCTCTGCCTTAGGTTCGGCTGCGTTCTGAGCAAGTTGCATTTGTAAGACATCGCAACGCTCTAAAGCTATTTCGGTTCGGGTCCTTGCTACTTGGCGTTGCTCTTGCAAGTCTATCATCTCGGCTTGCATCTTCATCATAATCTTCATCTGTTGATCACTAGCCTCTTGCATTTCCTTCATTGCCGCTGCCATGCGGGCAATCTCCTCCTTAGTCTCGGTTCCGTCCTTCAACAGTCCGGAAACGTTCGCTCTCGTATAGCGCATGTAACCCACGTCACGCTCCAAGCATGAAACAACAGCTGCGAGAACTCGCTCTACAGGTTCGGTTATGGGTGGTAGGGTGTTGGGGTAAGCAGGGTGGTTCGGGTGAGGTAACGGGGGAACTTGTTCGCGATAGACCATATGTCTGATCATGTTAGGGTACTAATCCCAGCTAACGTCGTTTTCGTATATGCCTCCGGATAGGCGGTACCTCTTCGGTGCGGGAGCTTCGAGTTCCGGGACTACTCGAGGTGGCGATGCGGTAGGTAACTGCGGTTCCTTACCGTGAGCATGAGTCATCGCTTCAGATGATGATGAAGGTGGCGTCGACATTCCTACAGGTAAGCCGTGTATGCGCGCGCGTATGAGTGAAAGAGGTAAAGAGATAAGATTACAAGACTACACAAACCTATGCAGTGCGTATCATTATAACTAATGGGTCGTCGCGGTTATAGTCTAGTATTCATGCAGCTTCTAGTTCGCTATAACCAATGGCTCTGATACCAATCTGTCACACCCTCAAAATCCACTAACGGAGTTTTACCGTCAGAGGGTGTGAACTAACAGGATCGGAATCATCAGTTATAATCAAACCATAAAACAAAGTTTCAAAACCATGAAAACGTTTACGAGTAAATAAATGCGGAAGCATAAAAACCTTTAATCAAAAGTTGCGTCACGCAGAACGACTTAAAACCAATGATAACCGTTAAAAATAAGTTTGCATAACAAAAGCATTTTCAATCAATGCATGTTCCTAAACCGCGCGCCCGCCTCGGCTACCTGAGAATAACATACTAAAAGTGTCAACACAAGGTTGGTGAGTTCACAAGTATATAAAATAAAACATTTAGCGTTTGCGTTCAGCGTTTTGCGTTAAGCGTTTTGCGTTACAGCGGTTTGCGTTAAGCGTTACCAGATAGTGTTATGCCAATTATATATCTATAGGTAGCTAGCCAATAAAGCAAGTATTACTAAGTGTTCGACACCGAAGCTGACTGTTTATCAATTTGCCTTGCCACCAGGTCATCCAGACCATGGTATGTGTTTAGCCAAGATTACACCCGCTCGACCTCCAGTCGAGTTTAGCGTTGGGTGGGGTTTGTCAAACCCAGTAGTACTACTCAACAATGACTCGCTATTCCCAATATTAAACGGCTCGATTGTGAATGAAGGACTTTTAGTTAACGCGTTTGCCACTTAATCTTTACAAGTGATATATAATCTATATTACCAAAATCTTAAATGCGTTTCGGAGTATGTTATCTCCCCCAAGTGAAAAGCGTTTAAAAACAGTTTAAAAGGGGAAAGTGACTCTCACTGTTTGGGAAGAAATTCCCAAATTAAATCACCAAGATGCGCGTCACAGAAAAACTCTCTCTAGCGTTCTAAAACAACAAAGAGATTTTTCTAAGTGTCGGAATATTATCGAGTCTCTAGACCCGGCACATAATACCTATGCACATAACATGTTTCGTGTTTCGTTTGTGAATCGTGTGTGACTTTAACAAGTGTATTTGTGATACATTACATGTGTAAGCAATTATATACGTGTCATGTATTCATAAAGTGCATTACTAGCAATTACTCCCCGTAGGGGCATTTTGGTCAACAAGTAACAATTAACTAGCCATTATTCCCCATGAGGGCAATTTGGTCAAATCATGTCAATCAATTAGCAATTATTCCCCGCAAGGGTATTTTGGTCAAAACATAACAATTATATAGCAAGTATCATGTTTCATGCATTTTCACACAACTCAGCTGCTAGTTTCACCGAGACAGAAATTCTACTTGAAAGATTGTACTATTCCACCGATCATAGCATCTCAATTAATTTACCAAAAATCATCACTGAAGCACATATGTCTTAGGTTTCCAGAACATATTTTATTATATTTTTATTCCACATAGTTTTCTCACAATCATCAAATCATTAGAGCAAACTCATAACAGTCAAATTCATGCGCAACAGAATGTTATTTGCAATTCCTGTTAAACGAAAAATCCAATAAATGCAAGACCACTTGAGTTAGGTTCCTAACTCAATGAGTCAACTTCCAGAAGTGGAACCAACTCAATTGGTCTCGTAGTTCATGAGATATAACATTTACAACACAACCTAACAGCAGGTCTAACAACTCAGCTTTGCACAACGTTTTTGTAAAATCATAAAAGTTAACTTCTACTTGTCCAAAAATTACAAGTTTATATTCTTTAGAAACTAGACTCAACCTAGTTTACTGTAGTACCAATAATCTCACCCAATTTTCAACTTTACACCTCGTTACAGTCAATTTAACATCACTAACACATTCTGTCCAGAAACTGTTTGCATCCAAACTCAACATATTAACAATCTATGAACTATCATGCATTCATATGACACTCTAGACTCCATAAACACCATCCATGCACATCAATTACACATTACATACATGATTAGGTTTTTTGTTTGAACTCAAATCAAAGACACAACAATCAACATGCAACAATATTCAATCTAGTTATCAAATCATCATCAATCAACAACAAATCATATTAACTATATATACACATGAAATCGGCAGCTAGGGTTTGCAATTAACCCAACAAACATCAAAATCAAGTAACAAGGATGTGTAGGTGTGACAACCGGTAAATTCCCAAACCCATAAGCTAAGTAATCAACCTAATAATTAGGTGATTATAAATATTAAGCGCGTGCATTTGTTATGTGCGCCCTGCGCGAGCGCGCCATGTTAGTCAGCGCGTGCAGTTGTTATGTGCAACCTGCGCGAGCGCACCATGTTAAGAACCAGCGTGAGCATTTATGCGCCATGCGTGAACGTTTTGGCCTTATGTTTTTCATGAAACTTTATGTTGCCTAAATGGGTTGACCGTCACGCATGGGGCTAAGGCGGGTGCATCCCAAAACCAATTATGCGCGTGCGGGAGGGGAACTAACCTACCCGCATGGCGGGAACGTTGAGAGCTAGTTTGTCTGAAGCTCCAAGATGGAATTGACTTCAACATGACTGATCACTATGTTGAAATACCAAGACCACCTGGAGAATCTACAAATGAAACTCAAATGTCCCTAACTGCGAGAAGGTTACGTATCTACCCGCAGCAAAGAAATGTCCTACACGCAGAAAGCTATGCGCACAAAGTTATACGCGCAGAACACTTAGTCTATTCTCCAGTTATAAGGAGATTACTCCCGCCCGAAAGGAAACAGTAGCGTGTTTCAGAGATTTTCCACTTTTTACTGTACACTGACAAAAGTACCTGAAAAAGCACACTGTAACATGAAAAGTCAACTGTCAGCCACCCTATTCTCACCAACCCCAGACCTGCATGTTCTGTCCCAATCAAATCAAAATCTTTTATCCACCACTCCACTCTTAAGTAAATAATAATAACTTCCATACTTTATCATCATTACATTTAGATATGAAAAGATTTCAATCCCCTAAAGCAAGGGACTGTGTTCCCTTGAGTTTGCCTATAAATATGTAACCTAAATCATCACTCAAAACACACTTCAAAGAACTGCAAACTTGCACTAATCATCTCCCAAGCATCCATTATTTTCGATTCCGTTCCAGTTACTAGACCTTCAAATTCAAAGACCAACACCAAGAAAACCCGAATCTCGACTAAATCCCTTAACAAGAACCACAGGTGAGTCTCACAGCCCCTATTTTCACTGTTTTCACTGTTTTTAAACTACTTTCGGGGCGAGGGACACGTACTTAAATAATGTTTTATCATGGTATACTTACAAGCTATGCAAACGATTACGTGTTTAAGTTATGTTTCATGATGAGCAATGCGAACAGTTATCTATGGTATTTCGATGTTAGTGCACCAGATTCGAGTAAGTGATCACTTTACCATTGGAACTCTAAGGGTAGGGACTGCTGGTTTGATCCGCCCACTCGTAGGGGTCGCACCTCTTACACAGACGAGTGCCTAGTATGGTCATGGGGCAGTACTATGGGTTTGAGCCCGCTCGTAGAGGTCGCTCCTCTTACGCAGACGAGCGCCTTGTTTTCCGGCACAACGTCCGCGCGTAACCCGCGGGACGGTATTACAGTATTATTCGCTCGTAGTGGCAGCGCCACTTACTCAGACGAGCACAGTTTTCCAGAAGTGTCCGCGCGTAACCCGCGGGACGGTATTACATTATTTTAGCTCGTAGTGGCAGCGCCACTTACACAGACGAGCACAGTTCCCAGAAATGTTCGCGCGTAAACCGCGCAACGAGTTTATCAGAATACGTTGATAGATCTATGTTTTACCAAGCATGTGTTTAATAATGCTATCAGAATTATGTTTCAGAATGATTTGTATCGAGATTATGATGCAATACGATTTATCAAGTTACTAAAACTTGTGAACTCACTCAGTTTATACTGATTCAAATATTTCTACGTGTCTTTCAGGAGATAACTAGGTAGCGCATGGAGTCACACTTAGAGCACCTCACGCTGAACATCTAAAACTAGCTTTTTGGAAGATTTTAGTTCTATCCCTTCGATGCGCGTGGTTGTACCCGCCGCGCAAAGGGGATATGGCGTGGAAATCTTCAACAGTTTTTATACTTGGATGTTTTTATGTAATCTTTAAACAATGTAATGTATTTGTATTAAACATTTCATGCGCAATGAAAATCTTTGAATGTTTTGCAATGGCCCGTGCTTAATTATCAATCCCCACTCGTGCACGCCCGGCTGTTTCCGCCGCTCAGGGCCGGGTGTGACAGTAGGATAATCAATTATACCTTCCCAGCACCTAGTTCTTCAATCAAACACTTGATTTGAGGGTTGTATGTGTGTGTATAGTGGACGACAGCCGTGTGAAGCCAAGGGGAGAGGCCGATCTGACTTGTGGGTTTAGAAATAGGTTAGGGTTTGGTTGTTAATGATATATTTATAAACATACAAGTTACACTCAAGTCCCTCCACTTTCCAATTGTTGTTTTTCTAACTTAAATAACTAGTTTACATCTTGAGTTAACGTTTATAACCATGTTATCACATAACACATAAGTCTAACACATAATTATCACATAATTACTGTTTTGACGTTTTTCGTTTATTCATCAATCGTTTGCATTAACTCGTTTGCGTTTCGGTGCAATTCCCGAAAGACTACACATGTAGTAAGTGTTAAGCGTCATTTAAACCCTATTTTAAATGTAATGAAGTGTGTGTTACAGATTCGGTGATCTTAAGTTTGAATTGAAGGAGTTGAGTTAACGGAGTTAACCTGAAATTGACGATTGTCACACCTTATCGTAGTTTGAGCGGGTAATACACGTCAATAGTAATATGCCTCGATTATAGCTCGTATCCTATAATCGGTATAGTGCGGTTAACACTAGTACTGTCGTTAAACTAAATCGGGTTGTATAACTAGTCTAGGTATAGCTGTTTGGCCTAGAACATGACCATAGTCTTAGATTGTGACGTTGTACACTATGAAATGTTCAAAACCAGATTTGGCTCAGTTTCACCGTTTTCCGAGCCTAACCAAGTTGATCGTTTATGCGTTTCGGGATTAGGTAAGATCACATAAACTTAAGTAAACATATTGATTGATAAAATGATTTAATTTATAAAAGAATTTTAAGGTTTCGGTATCTGGATTGATCGCAGGGTTCGTTTCCGTTTTCACACGGGTTTGATTATACAAAACGCGTACAATCCACCCGAATTATCCGGAATTCTCGTAGAAAGTTCGTTTCTATCAAATTCATCCAAAAATACGATATTTGACCACTTTTGACATTTTGACATACCAGTCAGTCCGTTAAACACAAAACTGCCGGTTTCGTTAAAACAATTATAGTTTAAATCTTTGATTAATCATAACTAATTATGTATTTATATATAAATTAAGGAAATTTTTGTAAAAATAAATTAAAATATGGAGAATTTAATAAAAATATTTTCATGTCCAATTGTTAAAACTCGATTTAAACACCCTTGCACAAACCATACTTAGACATGTACAATTGTTCCAAAATTTACCAGTGATCTTACCAGCACATTTCTTGTTCCCAAACTAAATTTGATAATTTATAATGAAGTTTAACTATTTTCCCAAATAAACGCCAATAAACGGTAATAAAATTCGCCAAATATTCTCCGTTTATCGAAAAATTACCAAATTTGAACAGGGACTCATTTACATGATCCCTAATGTCCCTGAAAAGTGTCATAATCTAAAAACAAGCACGTTACAATCAAAGAACAAACAGCCCCTAAACGAGTAATACGATATTACCTTGTCGGTTTTCGGTGATTTTCGATAGTTTAAACGACTCTCCGTGTCTTGGGTTGCAAACTCAGTGTATCTACATATCATATAACATCAAACCAAGCATAAATCATCCATTGAACAGCTTTGTTAACTAGGGTTTCGGTTTTAGTTTCAAACCGAACTTTGAAACCGTAAAAACGTTATATTTATGTTCTAATCCGCGTTTTTGACCAAAAATCTATATGTTTCTATTTTGTAAAGATGTTTAACATCAAAACATGATTTTTGTTGATTTTTATGGTTTTTGGATGGTTAAACATGTTTAAAACTAATCAATACATGTTTATAAGATTGTAACATGATTAAAACTCGATCAAAAGTTCATAAGAAATTAGGTTTTACCTTGGTTTCTTTTGCGGGGTTTTGAGGTTGAAATATCTAGACAGAAAGTGGTTTTTGAATTTGTGTAAATTGGGTCTTGAAGGTTCGTAATATATAATATATAATATAATATATATTAAAGGGGAAAATGCCCCCAACTTGCGGCCGCAAAGATTAAAGGCCCATTGGGCCTCCATTTTGGCCTAGTGGTGCCTCGGTATTCGTGTCACGAGTAAAAGTCGGACCAAAATTTAATTTGGGTTCGGTTTTTCGCAAAAAAACTAGTTCGAGTGCGAAAAATAGCGCGAAAATGAGTGTTTTTCAGTCTATTTTTGTAAAATAAGAAAAACGTACTGACTCGTGATAAAAATCCAAAGTATTTTCTCAGATTGCTTAGAACATGTCATATAAATGTTTTATAAATCTTTTTCGGCTTAACGGATGCTACAATTCTTGTTTTGATGTTAACGATTGCGTTTAAACTTATAGCGTATCGATAAACGAAACCTTTTTTGTTTAAGTGGTTTTAAACGTACTGGGGCCTAAATATCAATATGTTAGCCTCTATAATACATATATAACTCGTATATAACCCTCAGTATATATACGGGTCATAATCAGTATCGTTCGGTTACTCGTTTAAGCACTACGAATTAACCGATTTATCGTTTACTTGTTACGTAGTGAATATAGTATACCTCGTTTTGTCACGAAGTGCATCATGTGTCGAACTTGTAGTAGTCAGTATACCACTGACAATTCTACAGCTTTGATCTATTCTAGTTCTTAAATCATATATATTTAGTGGCTAGCTCTTGGCTTTTGGTGGGAACCGTGTTTACTTCTATGCATGTGAATAAGTTTCAAATGTTGACTTTGCCTTTGGGTTCATGCTTCCATCTATCTAATTCTAGCCCAACATACCTTTCTCATTGGGCATTCTTTTTCATCCTTTAAAATTCCCATCGAGCGATTCCCCTTTCAATATAATCTTTTCCTCTTTCCTAGGCCTCTCGCACTTCTCTTGCGCTTAAAGTCAAATGGCTTGCCTTGTGCTTTTCTTTTGGACATGTTATGCCTTCCTCATAGCGCTTTGTTACATGGGTGTTTTACCATGTATGTCCATTGTAACTAGGATCTACAATGATCCTAATAATCCAAAGATCAATACTATAAATATTTAGGACCTTGAATTCTTGCATGTACACTTGGACTACCTTCTCCACATGCAATAAGAATCTTGTACGTCTCTATCATCATCCTAATCAATCGACGTGTTGTGATACCAACTATCAATTAGTAATTATTTAACCTTCTATTTGAATCTTATATGTCAACATTTTATCACAATGATGCAATGATTTAAAGTGATTACAGTGGAATGCAATATTGAGTAACCGAAGAAGGGTTTGTTACTAACAAATAAGCTTTACACACGAGCTATACAAGGTAAACTAGCTCATTATATTATTCTTTAAAATGTTTACAAACCTTTTTTAGTTTTTCTCAACCTAGACTACCCTATAATCATATATGTGTCCATGATTAAAGATATACGAATGAATACGTTATACTTTTATTATTAGAATACTCATTTTCAATAAAGAAAGTACCGAATTTACAATTATTCCCTATTCAACTGCCCTATATCAAGCCTCATTCACTAACCCAGGTTCCAATATTCTAATTGTTCATTTCCTTTTTTGTGAGTTTATTATGTGGCTAAATTTATGTATTTGTTCATCTTTAAATACGGTTGCAAACATTGCATAATTCTTATAACAATAAAAAAAAAGAGATATCAAGTTTTATATGGTATCAGAGTAGGTCTCTGTATATCTCAACAATATATCCACAAACCCTAATTACTATCATTAGCCGCTAACCATGTATGGCCTAGATTAAAGCCATATTACATCTTTAAATACACAACAATATTATGCACTTCTAAAACATCTTGCAAGAAAGGGAAACACGTCCAAGGACGAGTCACAACCGGAGGCAAACATAACGGATAAGACAAATCAAGGTAATTTTTGGATTATTTATTCGGGTTGCACTGAACACATAATCCATCAAGCAGAATGGCTAGAAGGTAAAATGGTCTCCAAACACGAATTTTCGGCAATGATACCTAATGGTGATACCATACCTGTAGAGGGTAAGGGGAATTGCCAATTGCCAAATGGCACCTCCATAAAAGGGGTTTTGTATGTTCCAGAATTTAAATTCAATCTAGTTTGTTAGTTTTTTTATCCAGTGGCCTCCAAATTTCTATAACCTTTTACCCTGAATTTTGCTTCATGCGGGACTTGCAGAAGAGGGAGTTGATTGGAGTGGGTAAATGCAAGCATGGACTATATTAGATTGAGATGGTGGAGAATAAAAAAATGGCTATGATGTCAACAATGGATGTGTGGCACAAGTGATTAGGTCATACTTCTAGTAATTAACTTTCTCATTCTAATTTTGTTAAAAACACTTCGTTTAAAACTATGGATTTCCATTCGTGTGTGAAGGCTAAGAACACACGGTTACCTTTTCCGATAAGTTCCATTAAAATCGTAGAATGTTTTGAGTTATTAAATTCTTATATGTGGGGAAAATATATAGTATCTTCACTATCAGGGGCAAGTTATTGTTTAACAATCATGGACGAATATAGTCATGTTGTTTGGGGTTTCTCCTAAAACATAAGTTTGAAGCCTCAGACCTTTCACAAGATGATGAGGATGCAATTTAGTAAATTGGTTAATGAATTCGTTGTGATAACAGAGGTGAATTTGTCTCCAACCGAATGAACGAATTTGTAACGAACA
Source organism: Bidens hawaiensis (assembly GCF_021521415.1). Lineage (NCBI taxonomy): Eukaryota > Viridiplantae > Streptophyta > Magnoliopsida > Asterales > Asteraceae > Bidens > Bidens hawaiensis. The sequence continues at coordinate 71,917 of NW_027492176.1, forward strand.
TGGCAGTCTTCTTGAAACCACTTGCCCCCACATACCTCAACAAAATGGCGTTGTTGAACCCAAGAATAGACACCTTATCAAAACCGCACGAGCCCTTAGATTTAAGGCAAATTTGCCAACAAAGTTTTGGGGCGAGCGTGTCATGAAGGCTGCCTACCTAACCAATCGCCTCCCACAGAAAACTATTAATAAAAAAACTATTAATAACAAAACTATTGATAACAAAACACCATTTGAAATTCTTTTTGAACAAAAACTCGAGTATGAGCATGTTAGAGCATTTTTGTCTAATGCTAGGTCTAGTGAGCTTATAATGTCTTTTGTATAATTGTTAGGGTCTAAACTGTTATCAGTAGAAAGATGTAATGTGAATCGTATAAGTCATGTAGTGTATAAGCTTATACGCACGTATAAGCTTATACGGTCACAACAACTTATACGTTGTCGTTGTTGGCTATATATAGGGCATTCATGTTTAGATTTCATAACAGTTGACATATTATTCAGTTTTGTACTTTCATTGTGATATCAATATACTGAATGTTATGAGTGATTGTGTGTGACTGCTTTATGATATATTCCGCTATATCGCATCGTATAGTAAATATAAACGAATCGGTCCTAATCATTACGAGTTAACGTACATGATGTTTAGCATGATGAGGGTCATGTTCCTACAAGTTGTATCAAAGCATATGGCTCATATTTACTACTGATTACAGCACATTCAAGGTTAATTTGATGAAGTTTTGATGTTTTAAGGGTCAACAAGTTTACCGATTACATATTCGTTGATTACTCAGTGGTTTTTGGATGATTTTTCAATTCATTTGAGGATGATGATCGTCAATAACTATACATTGTTTTTGCAAGAGTGAATTAGATTATATCTGGTTCAAAATCAAATTTCAGATTCAACATGTTCAACAGTTTGTCTGGCGTATATGTGTTATGTTTGGCGTATAAGTGTTACACGTGCGTGTATGTTTGTTTAGTGTAGGTTCCCTGGATGGATCGCACGAGATATCTCGATCTACTCAGGTGCGGAATCCCTGCGTAGATCGTTACGAGTATAGAACACGAATCACACGAACACACGAAACGAACACACGTTATATAATAACTCAAACACGTGATACGATATCACTATTACAGACACACGTTACAGCTCTTGTAACAACTCGAACAAACTAACACGAACAACTGATTCAACCAAACTGCCGTAACCTAGGACTATTTATACACGACAACTTCGCCTGGCATGTTCAGGCGAAGTTGTCCATAACTTCGCTTGACTAACAAGTTCGCCTAGGCGAACTTGTTAACAACTTCCCTTAAGACATATATAAAACATAATTAACATTACAGACTCGATTACAGACACTAGACTATGAACTACTGACATTATGCACCAACAGACTCCCCCTTGGCAGGAGCTTCATGTCTTGATCTTCAAGCACGTGTCTTGTAACCTTCAATCTCTTTGTCTTCATGCATGTACTCCTTCTCTCACACATACCGTGACTACTCGCTGATATTTCCTCGCTTCGTCTTTCCAAGCAGGAATATAAAATATCTTCTTTTCATTTAACACCTGCAAATCAGCTTTCGATAAATTAACAAGATGCATCGGATCATACACTCTTAGCACTTCTTGTTCGTCTTCGTCTTCCATCACGGCTTCAGCAGTCTGGCAATCAACATACCACCATTTAAGGTTCTTCAACACATCCTTGGGCATTGTCTTCATCGGCACATCTTTAAGACACCGAATGGTTTGTACTTCATTACCATCCAAGGCTTGCCATCTGCTCTCATTCCCCTTTCTTTATCTTCCACTAGCTTTCCCTTCTGTGGCTTTAATAACTCAAACTTCTTTTCTTTAACGCTTTCTTTCCACACGATCTTCCCAATAACTCTGGCCATGTTGTCGTCACTTCTATTAATCAACCCCAATCTAGCCAAATCCTTCACCTCACATTCAGGCAATGTATTGAGAGATCTCAAATTCCTCTTAAAGTATTGGATCCCATCATATCTTTTCACCATGAACACTTTTAACTGTTCATCATATAGCCAACAGATAATTCCTTTCTTTGATTCAGCATAGCCTTTGATATTATAACTTTTCTTGAACATGGTTGGAACAGCAGGCTTCTTAGTTTTGATAAACCAATGAGCATAGCCTTCCTTCCATCTAGGCTGCTCCTCCCATTCTGTATCATCACCTGCTGTGTCTTGACATACATCTGACTTTTCAACTTCAGGGATCTCGTGTTCAACATTCTCCTCAACTATTTCACCCTCTTCAACATCATCTTCAATCACTATTTCAGCACCAATCTTTTCAATCTCCTCAATTGGTAGAACATCATCTTCACACATAAACTCATCATCCAACATATCATCATCTAATTCCTTCAAGGCATCGATCACATCATCTCCCATCTCCTCGTCTTCAACCATCACCACCTCATCACCACCAGAACCGCCAGCTGCGCTTGCAGACTCCCCCTGAGCTGTGGAAGTCCCAAGAGCTTGAGTAGTTCTTGGCAACTCACCACCTGCACCTTTCGATGCATTGGGATCATCGTCTCTGTCATTCCTCTTCTTTGTCCTGAGCTCGTCGCCTTTACAACTCATCTCCCCCTGAGATGCCAAGAACTCCTTCATAGCATCTATAATTTTCCCATGAACATCGATTATCAGATATAAGAACCCAAACACACCTTGAATACTGATTGAAATCGAAGAAAGATAACAAAGATGAATCGACAGGTAAGATCGCTAAGTTCGCTGGTAAATCGGAGAGTATAAGTTCGCTGATATTTGAGAATAATGAACGAATGACCTTTGAAAATCCTTATATAGGGGCGCTGTTATACAGGCGAAGTTACGGTTAACTTCGCCTAGGCGAAGTTAATCAAAAGTTCGCCTGTTTAACAACTTCGCCTATATTTACAAAATCAAACCTTATAATTCAAACATTTTTCATTTAAGTTTTAAAACTTCCCTTTAAGAATTAAATGACACGATCAAGTCCAAGTAACCAGATACAAAATCATAAAACTACCTAAGTACAAAAAACTTTTAAAAATTAAAGTACAAGGGATCAAATTTCAGTCTCGATAGGGACTACTACGTTTTAGAAAAGATCCGAACAGGAATCATACTAATTACGTGACTGTCACATAGATCCGTGTTTAGCTGTATTATGACATAAAGAAACAGGTTGTAAGCAGGTAAATAACTTAAGATGGTTTTCATCGTTTCTGTGATACGAGTTAGGTTCAATTATGCCTCAAAATTTAAGTGGGCAACAACTCAGAGATTATGATGCCTCCTATCTATTCTCAAAGCGTATTTGGCTTTCCCCAAGTCACCCTGAATTGACCTCGACCCATAGTGTCTGATTAAGTTTGTAAGTACTCTTCATCTGCTTCCCGCTCTCTTTCGTACTTCATGATTGAGAAGTCTTGACATTGTTAGCTCTAAAATGTTTCAATAACTCATAAGGTATTTTTTATTTTTATTTTTATTTTATTTATTTATTTATTTAATTATTTTTTTAACGATAAACATTTACATAGACTTCAGAGTAGTAAACAACTGCAAGTCCCGAATCTGGATCACTGCAGTTTCTTGGAACGCTATCTTCACGGGAATCAGAACACTCATGGGCTCGTGTATGACTGGGTAATCGCTTTTCTGCCTATCATTCGGAAAGATATATATGAAGACAAGCAAAACTCTTAAGGAGTTTCCACGTAAAATCGAGTAGATTTAGTTTGTATCACATCTACTTTTACGCACCATAAAAAGTTACCATGACATACAATGACTGTTCTAAAGCCTTTTAAGCCTAATAACTTCACTAGTTAAGCACACAGAATCAGTATATGTATCATTTTCCAAGGTTGGATCAATTTTCTATTAAAACATAGCAAATAGAACTTCTTACGAAGTAGTAGACTTGAAAAATAATTTCATTTCCCATAAAAAAAATTTTAACATCAATTGCCCCGACCAAAACAAAGTCTTCAGGTAAACGGCTATCCCGAAGATCCAATATATCAGCTGGACCGACCACATTGTAGTATGTGTCCTTCTAACTAAGTATGATCGACTATTTTTAAGCGAAAGAATGAAAACTCATCATAAACCGCCCCGGTCACTTTCAGTCATCTGGTTAATGGCTATCCTCATATTCTACAAGTAGAAATGAGGACCAAACATGTCCTAAGACATGTCCTTCAAACTGAGGCAACCGACATAATTCAAAGCGATAGTGACGTTTTTTTTTTTTTTTTTTTTTTTTTTAACATAAAAAGCATGGTTACTCGGGATTGATCATCCCATTCAACTCAATAAGGTTTTGAAATCTTGATTTGTCAAACGCTTTAGTATATAAATCAGCGAAATTATCAAGCGTATCCACCTTTTCAAGCACAATCAGTTTCTTCTCAGCACAATCCCGTTTAAAATGATGACGTATGTCAATATGTTTAGTTTTACTGTGCTTCACGTGATTGTTAGTTACTGAGATAGCAGCTGTGTTATCAATGCAAATAGGAGTAAGTAAGAAATTCAGACCATAGTCGCGCAACTGTTGTTGAATCCAAAGAACCTGGGAGCAGCAGTTGGATGCTGCCATGTATTCTGCTTCACAGGTTGAAATTGCGACTGAAGTCTGCTTCTTGCATGCCACGACACCAATCTGCCACCAAGAAACTGACATCCACCAGTTGTTGACTTCCGACTCTGATTGCACCCTCCATAATCAGAATCTGTGTAAACGACCAACTCCAAGTCTCCTCCTTTTGCGTACCACAACCCCAGCTTCGGTTTGCCTTTGAGATACCGCAAGATCCTCTTCACACCCTTCATGTGAGATTCCTTTGGGTTTGCCTGAAAACGAGCACAAAGACAAACTGCAAACATAATATCAGGCCTAGAAGCAGTTAAGTACATTAAAGAACCTATAATAGCCCAATACTGAGTTGGGTCCACATCTGCGTCATTGTCAGAATCAGCACCCAATTTATGGTTGACGCAGATTGGAGTATCGAATGGAGTGCTGTCCTCCATCTTGAAGCGTTTGAGCACATCATGGACATACTTGGTCTGATGAATGAACATCCCTTCCTTCTTCTAATCAACCTGCAATCCTAAAAAGAAAGTTAGTTCACCCATAGCACTCATTTCAAATCTTTTCTTCATGACGGCCTCAAAATCTTGACACATGGAGACTTTTGATGCAGCAAAAATAATGTCATCCACGTAGACTTGCACTAGCAGGAGTCGCTTCCTTGTCTCTTCACAAACAGTGTGCTATCAATCTGACCTCTTTCAAACCCATTTTCAAGCAAGTAATCTGATAAAGTTGAGTACCAGGCACGAGGTGCCTGATGTAGTCCATACAACGCCTTGCTTAATTTGTACACATGGTCTGGAAAGTTTGGGTCAGGAAAACCCGGAGGTTGCTCAACATACACAACCTCATCAACTTTCCCATTTAGGAATGCACTCTTTACGTCCAACTGAAAAACCTTCATCTTTTTATAAGCAGCAAATGCCAAAAACAATCTAATGGCTTCCAATCTTGCCACAGGAGCGAACACTTCATTATAATCAATCCCCTCTTGTTGATTAAAACCATTAACAACTAGCCTCGCCTTGTTTCTTATAATAATCCCTTTCTCATCTCTCTTGCACTTAAACACCCATTTTGTGCCTATCGCATGCACATTCTTTGGTTTTTCAACCAAAGTCCAAACTTCCATTTTCTTGAACTGAGCCAACTCTTCTTGCATGGCTTCGACCCACGAGCTGTCCTTGAGAGCCATTTGATAATTCTTCGGTTCAATCTGGCTGATAAAGCAGGTGTACAAGCATTCATTGATTATGCCTGTCTCCTTAATGCTTGTGTAAACACAGGTGTGCTCATTCAAGCTACGTCTTGTTTGTACACCGGAGGACACATCACCAATCACATTCTCCAAAGGGTGATCTTTATGAATTCTCGTGGTCGGAACAGAACCGACATGCAGATTGTCTTCCAAGTTAGAAGAGAGCTCGTCAATGATTGTTTCTTGCTGAGAGTGAAACGGATTGAAAAATTCTTCTTCAGTCGAGGCAGCAGGGGTATCGATAGCATTTGATGAGGAAGGTTGACATTTATCGATCAGCTGTCTTTGCAATAGATTTTCTTTCTCATCAAGGATCATCTTCGTAGCAACTCTCTCTTCTTCTTCAGCAATATCCAAATACGGTATGTTAAAAGACTTAAAAAGTTTAACATAGTCGAAAAACTCAGCAGGTCCGTTGCTTGTTTTGGCGGTTGGTAACTTGTGATATCGGTGTTACACACCACCTCAACCTTGCTGGTCGATGTATTAAAGACACGTCTGTTGGGTGTCCCAACAACATAACCGACTAAGATTCCTTCATCGGCTACTTCACCAAATTTAGAATTTGTCTTTAAAATCGAACAAGGGGACCCGAATGGTTCAAGACCACTCAAGTTGGGCTTCCTCCCATGCATAAGCTCATAACACGTTTTATTAAGTCGTTTAACCGTCAAGACTCTATTAAGGATATAGCAGGCTGTAGCAACAGCTTCAGCCCAGAACACCACAGGAAGCTTTGAATCAGCCAGCATAGTTCTGGCTCCTTCAATTAATGTTCTATTCTTCCTTTCAGCCACTCCATTCTGTTGCGGTGTATACGGAGCGCTGTATTGGTGTTCGATCCCTTTCTGAAGGCAGAAGATCTCCATCTCAAAATTCTTGAACTCCGTTCCATTGTCACTCCTGATGAACTTAACCCTTTTATCCATAACGTTCTCAACTTTGGTAATCAAATTCTTCACCATCTGAGCCGTTTCATCTTTTGATTTCAGGAAATATACCCACGAATATCGTGAGTAATCATCAGTGATCACCAAGCAATAAGAAGTACCTCCCAGACTTTTTGCATTCACGGGACCGAAGAGATCCATGTGAAGCAATTCTAGGGTACTGGCAATTGAATTGACTTTCTTGGTGAGATGGGATTTCTTGTGCTGCTTTCCCTTCTTGCACGGTAGACATTTGTCTTCAAAATTGAAACTTTTCAAGGGAACGCCCAGCACAAGTCCATTCTTGACAATGTGGTTCATCTTCCGAAGATGAATGTGCCCCATTCTCCTATGCCACAATTCGGACTCCGATTCGCTCGCTTTTGTCATAAGGCATGATTCTTCCGTGGCCATTTCAGTCGACCTCATATCCATAATGTACGTATTCCTCTCACGTGGAGCCTTCATCACAATCCACTCCTCTGGTATCTGAAAACCAGGATGTAACACAATTGCTTCATTCTTTGTGAAGTGTACGGTGTACTCCTTATCACAAATCTGCGACACACTCAGCAGATTGTGCTTCAATTCGTCGACAAAGTTTACTTTTTCTAATGTCATCTTCCCGTTAGACACCGTTCCCATTCCTGTAATCTTTCCTCCACTTTCACCTGCAATGCTCACTCTCCCTCCTTGAACAGGTTTCAAATCGTGTAACAAGTTTTTGTTACCCGTCATGTGCCGGGAACAGCCGCTATCCACAACCCAAAGATTATTAGCAGCCCTGTTCAACTGTTCCTGCACGATAAAGCAAAAGATTAGAATCTAGGGACCCAAGACCAATTGGTCTTGGATCTATACATCCCAAACTTTGGCTTTCCAAAGTTAGTATCTGGATAATTCCTGTAAGTCCTATTAGGATACCTCCTTGTAGATTGATTGTGAGGCCTTCCAAACCTTTGTGAATTGAAAGAATTATAGCTTGTGGTTTGGTTATTAGCAGTGTAAAACTGAGATTTGTTTCTATGAAAACCTGAATTAGTCACATTTTTGAATTTTGAATGGTTTTCATTTTTAGCAGTATGATAATTACTATTAGGCTTATTCTCAGTTTTAGTAGGCCTCACACCTCTGAATCGCTGCTTCAGAGGGCAATCTGCAACAAGATGTCCTAATTGATTACACCTAAAACAACACCTATGCTCAACTTTTTTATCAACCGGTGTTTTAGATGTCGAGGCTTTATTACCGCCCGTTCGTCTCACATATGGTGGGACGTATGGGTTTAGTAGAGTACTCTTTTTATTCGTCTTATCTTTCTCTCCACCATTGGGTAATACCACCTCCTCTTTTGCCTTACCCGACTCGGATGACTTATCCGAATCCGATGAGACTGGACTTGGATCAGAAATTTGAACACTTGAAACAGGCGAACTTGTTTCGCCTCCACTAACATTTGGTTCTTTACAAGTTACTTTAACTGGTACTGTCTGAGCAACCTCAAAGTCAACAGATTTCTGAACACTAGGGATAAAAGTGTAATTGTGATTATAAGGTGGTGGAACCTCATGATAACCGATTCCTCCTCTCTTAGCAGAGGAACCTTGATCACTAACAAGGTGATCAAGAATAGCAGAGGAATTTCTGAACTGCTCAAGTTTTCTATTCAGTTCCACCACTTTTACCTGGTGATCAGCAATTTGTTTTTCTCTATCAGCTATTAGTTTTGTTTTTTCTTCCAAAACTTCAAAGCTTAGATCAATCACTTCAATTTTTTCAGCAAGTTTTGTTTTTAGACTTTTAATATCTTTTTCACAAGCTTTAATTTTAACTTTATAGTTATTTTCTCTTGCTTTTGTAAAATGATGATCTTCTTTTAAAGTTTTAAACTCAGCATCCAAACTGACATACTGATCAGTTATGGTTGCTAATTGCTCAGACAAGTTTTCACATTTAGAACAAGTAGATTTAGAACATACCTCGGAGAGCTGGTCTTTAACATCTGCCATGAAAGCTTTTTCTTCTCCGGTAACCTTCTCATTTCCTTCAGTTTCAACCTTTGCCAAATTGGCCTGTTCGAAAGTTTCTTCAGAATGCAAGTTCCAGTTGTATTCACCATCTCCTCTGGAAATCATTGCACTATAATCTTTAGAACCCCCACTTTGCTGTGTAGACCTGCCCTGACTTCGTTCCACACGCTCATTCCTGCATTCCTTTGCAAAGTGACCGTTTTGCTGACAATTGTAGCATCTTACCTTCGTCTTGTCAAACCCTGGCCTTCCATCGACAAACTTCCTTCCGATCTTTCTCATAAACCGCTTCACTCTTCTCACGATCATGGCCATCTGCCATTGTAGATCCATTTCTTCCAGATCATCAGCATCAATCTGGTCATAATCTTCATCCAACATAGCTGGATCAACAATCTTCCCCTGAATGTAGTTCTCATAGGAAGCAATAAAAGAAGCATAGAGACCAAACTGCTCTTCAGCAGACTTGACACTCATAGGCATCTTGGAGTAGTTGTTGCTGGGAATACTTGGAGAGCAACTACTCTTGCTTACCTGGGGTTGAGAACCACTCGATCCACCTGCTACATAGCAAACATCACCATTTGTGTTGACTGACACATGCCCCTCATGTGATGAATTTGCGCCCGACTCTCCCTTCGAGTAGTAGGCAGCAGATTCAGTCTTCGATCCTGAGCTAGTGTTGACTTTAGCTCCATACATACCTGGATCTTGAACCTGATCCATAGGTGTCTCTTTTCTGACCATGTTAAGCTCAAAGGTTCTGAGCTTGTTGACTGCCGTTTCTAGATCATATGTGGGAAAGTCTTTGTCTTCCCTCATCAGCACAGTGTACATCTCCCATTTTGGTCGGAGAGCATCTAGAAGCTTCTCAACTATTTCTTCTTCTCGGTAGGAAATTGAATAGTTGCTCAATTCAGTCATCAGATGGTAATATCGAGTGATAATATCATCTAAAGATTCATTCTTCAAATACTTGAAGACTGAGAACTGGGTTTTGAGCAATTTTATCTTTGAAGCACGGATTCCTACATTCCCTTCAAATCTGTTCTCAAGAGCTTCCCAAAGCTCTCTTGCTGACGTATACTTTCTAAACGTATGAAGGATCTCTTGTGGAAGAGCCATAGTAATAGCAGCATGAGCCTTGCTCTCGGCCTCATACATCTTTTTCTCTTCTTCTTCCATTTTGCTATACTTTTTGATTTGATCACGACCTTCATACTCCATAACTGGTGGAATATAACCATCCTGGATGCATACCCACATCTTCGCATTCTGGTATTTGACATATTGTATGAACCGATCCTTTCATGCAACGAAATCGGTTCCCTTCAGCAACCTTGGGGCCTTAGTAGCTGACCCTGCTTCTACTTCCATCTTTACTAACTCAGAAATGTTAATTGACGACATCTTTCTCGAAAACAAAGAAACCCGAAAAAAATCAAAAAATCAAAAAATTTTCTGAAAAGTACTGTAGGCGAAGTTACGGATAACTTCGCTTAAGCCTTAACTTCGCCGCTGATTAACTTCGCTGAAGAAATTCGCAGATGATTAACTTCGCTTAAGGTAAGCGAACTTAGGAGGTAGGCGGAGTTGTAGAGAACTTCGCTGAGTTAGGCGAACTTGAGAAGGTAGGCGAAGTTGTGGATAACTTCGCTTAACCTTATATCTTCGCCGAAACCCTACGTATCCTGACGGCAACTTCGCCTGATGAACACGGACGTTTTTGCAGATCTGAAATCTGGATTTTACGAGGTTTTTGACGGTGCAAAGGCTTGAATACGATGGTAGGAGGTAAGATTGACTCAAAAACACAGAAAACACGTCCCGCGAATAGTCGAAACGAGACGATTTCTACACCCGCGTGAATATCCCGAACCACACAATCGAGCAAAAGCTCTGATACCAATTGTAGGTTCCCTGGATGGATCGCACGAGATATCTCGATCTACTCAGGTGCGGAATCCCTGCGTAGATCGTTACGAGTATAGAACACGAATCACACGAACACACGAAACGAACACACGTTATATAATAACTCAAACACGTGATACGATATCACTATTACAGACACACGTTACAGCTCTCGTAACAACTCGAACAAACTAACACGAACAACTGATTCAACCAAACAGCCGTAACCTAGGACTATTTATACACGACAACTTCGCCTGGCATGTTCAGGCGAAGTTGTCCATAACTTCGCTTGACTAACAAGTTCGCCTAGGCGAACTAGGCGAACTTGTTAACAACTTCGCTTAAGACATATATAAAACATAATTAACATTACAGACTCGATTACAGACACTAGACTATGAACTACTGACATTATGCACCAACATTTAGGTGTATAAGAGGTTATCCATTTGAGTTTAGTCCACATAAGAGTTACACGTTGGAGTTATACATTGACTTGGTTTTATACGCTGATATCCGTTTGGTTTTTGGACGCATAAGTTTTACACGCTGTCTTGAGGTTATACGTTGGTTCAAGGGTTATACGTTGTTCAGAGTTATACGGGGATAAAATTTGTACGCTGGTTATTCTGATTTTTCAAAAATGGAAGATTTAAACATGTTTGTTACACATGCTTCACCGATTATCCAGAATATAAACATGGAAAATGAAATGGGGACGTCAACTAAGCCCCCGAAGCTACTTATGATGGAAGATTATCCTAATTGAGCCGACAAATTTGAAACGTATGTACAAGCTGTGAGCTATGAAACTTGGGAAGCCGTTGAAACTGAATACATCATTCTGAGAAATGAAAATGGCACCAGTCATAGATTATCTCAAATATCTAAGGCTGACAAGCCTATATTCATGCGTGAGAAAAATATGATGAATTTGTTTCAACAATCAATCAAATCTGAGATCTTTCAATTACTATAACACACTGGATCTTGTCATTCAATATGGGAGGCTCTTAAGAATAAAGATCATGGTAACGCTGACATGAGAAAGTCAAAGATGAGTTTGCTTAAGAAAGATTTTGACATTTTCACCATGTTCAAAGATGAAACGATGCCTCAAATGATTGAAAGATATTGTCACCTTTTGAACGAGATGAAGAGATTGGGGATTAACAAAGAAGATTATGAATATATTGACAAGCTAGCTGATGCTTTGTCTAATGATTGGAATACATTTATAATGATTCAACAATCAGATCCAATCAATTATGCAAGATTGACATTAGCCCATTTCATTGAGAATTTGGATGCACATAAACTTGAGCTAAGAAAGAAACAGAAAATGAAGAATTCATCAGCTGTTCAAGACATTGGTTTGTACTTTAACTCTTTACAATACGTGATTGCCCCAAGCCAGAAGATCCAAACTACGTATGTAAAAAATAGTAGTTTTGGTGGAAGTTTTTCTCAAACTAGTCAACAAACCAACATGCCTCATTTTACAAGTTCTTATGATGGTACTAATGCATCAACTGCTGCTGTTGCTGATCAATCATCAACTACAACGAGTCCACCATCTGATGTTGTTCAATGCAATATTGCTGTGATATTAAAAACAACAGTTTGTGGAGAATGTTCAAGAACACTTGGCCTTTTTAGGATCTGTCTTGGAGTCCTATGAATGTTTGATCTTTGGTCGTATTAGGAATTATAATATGACAAAAGAAGACTATGATCAAATCGACCCCGAGGAGATGGAAATGCTTGAAATTCGTTAGTGTATGGCAAGTGTGGTAAGGAGAGCTCAAAGGTTTAGGGAAACCCCTAGGAAGCATTGTCTAGAGGGAACTACTACTAAGCTTGGTTTTGATAAGTCAAAGGTCAGATGCTTTCGATGCAAAGAAAAAGGACATTTCAAGAGAGAGTGTACTAATCCTGAAGTTGGAGATTCAAGTCCTAAGCTGTTTGGCCGTGATTACAACCGATAAGCAATTTATCATCAAAGTTTACCTTCACAAGCTGAGACTTCAAAGAAACATGAGGCTTCATCCTCAAAGGCATGCTATGCTCATCTAGATGAGGGGTTTAACTAGGATTTCAGTGGTCCATAAAGCTAATGTGGCGGAAGTGTTGATGATGTGGCACAATCTAACGAACATGAGAACAAGGATGATTCAGAAATTGATGATGTTGCTAAAGGAATGAGTGCTGAAGAGATTTCTACTGCTATTGAGGATTCCCCTAAAAAGTTTTGAATCGATTCCTAATGAATTCTTTAAGTCATTTTTACCACCTAATGTGTTTGAGAGTTTTTGCAGGTTGGTTCAATGGTGAACAAGTTCCACATGGAAAGATTGACTTTGGAATTGATGATGAGGAGAAGATTAGTGAGACTGAGCGTGAGATAAGGAAAACTGATGGAGTTCAAGACACATCAAAGACTGAAGACAATGGAGATTATGATCAAGAAGGAATTCATGATGTACCAATTCTACAAGCAAACATGGTTGGTTAGGTAAAATTTTCTCCTGAAGAAAATCAACACATTTGTGAATCACATGAAGAAAATGAATTTGTTATTAACTCATTGATAACAGATTTTAATTTTCTAAAAAATGATTATAACAAAATGTTTCTTGATTTTCAAAATGTGAAAGAGGCTTATGACAAGCTTCAATCGTGTGAGAAAAACTTATGGAATAAAATTTTATAAGATGGAAAAACAATTTCTATGCTCACTCACACGGTTGAAGATAAGCAAATTTCCATTAATAGACATGTTGATGAGAAAGCAGAGCTAAAAAGAGAATTGGAATTGACTAAAATTGAGATTGAAAGAATTGAAACAAAACTGAAAAGTTATTCTGCTTCTAAAAATGTTTTGGATCACATTGTTCTTAAAGAGATTCCAAAATATCATGTTGTTCCGCCACCAATTTGGAGTTCTTATGTTCCAAAAGAACCAGAAGGATTCCTCAAGGCGTTGAACGTGGTGTCTGATTCACCACAAGACGATAATTCATGTGATGAACAAGTTGTTCAAATTGTTCATAGTTCTGAGTGTGATAGTGAGGGAGGCAAACAAACTGCAAAATTTGTGCTATCTGAATCCGAAAGTTTATCTAAAGAAAGCGTTAAAATTTATAATCAATTTGAGAAAACTAAACCCCAATCAAATGGTAAAACTGGTAATCAGAATTCAAAATTTGCTAAAACCAGTTTTATTATAAAAGAAAGGGTATTTGTTTCAAAGAGGATAACCAAAAGTCTGAAAAACCACAAGATGGTTTTCAAAAGATTGTTTTTGTAATAGGTGAGACCTTTGAAGCACAAAAATAGGCTATTTTTACAAGGCAATCAAATGATGAGTTTTACAAACTCAAAGATGAGAGAGAGAGTCAAGAGAACCATGTTCTTTCTGTTAACAAATTTGTTGATAGGAGGAAGTGTTTCTGTTGTAATGAAGTAGGAAATTTGTTCTATTCGTTTTCTAAAAGATTTTTTCAAGAAGGAAAACATGTGGTGAATAAAAAACCATATGTTAAATTCCTGTGGTTAAACCTACTCCTCCACCAGTCAAGATGTTAAAGAGAGGTGTAGACAAAGAATATGTCAAAAAGATTTTTAAGTGGGTGAATCTTCGAATGCTAAGAAAAATGATGTATTTTATCACAAGAAAGGTTCTGTTGGTCAGAACTGGGTGGTAAAGGTTAAAAGTAATGAAAATGTTAACCCACCAAATGAACAAGTTGTTAATCTACCTGATAACCAAACTGCTGTGTCATTAACTGATCAATTTGATGAACAATCTGTTGAGTCTTTAAAAGAAGTTGTTAATCAAGTTGATGAACAAGTTGTTGTTTCATCTAGTTCATGTTCAACTGATGATTCATTGTCTAATTATGAATATGATGATTTGGAGGAAGTTTTAAATGAAAAAATGAAACAACCCAAGACCAAGAAGGCTTGGGTTTCCTTGTTTCACTAATTGTTTATTTTTGTAGGGCCATTCAAATCTAATGATTCATGTTGGATAATGGATAGTGGAGCCTCTCGACACATGACCGGAACTCTCCATCTACTAAAGAATGTTCAATCTATTGAGGAGGGTATGTGGGATTTGCTAGAAATCAAGGTGGAAAAATTGTTAGAGAAGGAACGTTATCGAATGGGAAAGTAATGTTCGAAAATGTGAATTACATCACTGAGCTTGAGAACAATTTACTGAGCATATCTCAAATATGTGACAAAGGTTTTTCAACGCATTTTACAAATCTAGATTGTTTGATTCTTAAGCCTGGGTACAAGATTCCATAAGAGTGGATCTTGATGAAAGCACCAAGGAAGAATGATCTTTATGTGCTTAACATGAATGTTGCTTCATCGACATAAGGCATTGTTCAGTGCTTTGTCACCAAAGCATCTGAAAAAGAATTTGTGTTAAGGCACTGTCGCATGGGTCACATCAATGTTCGAAAAATGAACTATCTTGTTCACAATCAATTAGTTGAAGGAGTGAATCTTAAAGGTTTTAATTTGAGTTCTGAATGTTTCAGTTGCAAGAAGGGTAAGCAAACAAAGAAGTCGCACCTGACAAAAGTTGTCAATACAATCATCTTAACATTTGAGAGGGTTCATATGGACTTATTTGGGAATATGAATGTTAAAAGTATCACCGGGGAACTTTATTGCTTGGTGGTCACTGATGATTACTCATGTTTTTCATGGGTAATGTTGCTTGAATCAAATGATGAAATGTTTGATAACTTGATGATTTTGTTCAAAAAGCTTGAACTGTTATCCAACTTGCTTATTCGAAGGATTCGAAGCAACAATGGTACCGAGTTCAGAAACAACCGTATGCTTCAATACTGTAATGAGCAGGGTATTCTTCATGAGTTTAGTGCTCCTTATACACCACAACAAAATGGTGTTGCTGAACAAAAGAACCGTACTCTGATTGAAACAGCTAGGGCGATGCTGGCGGATTCAAAATTACCCGTGAGTTTCTAGTCTGAAGCTTTTGCCTCAGCTTGTTACACTCTTAACCTTGTCCTGACAGTAATGATTGTTGGTCCCGATTATATCGCTCAATCACTATGTCATAACCCACACATTAAGTGTCGACACGAGGGTTAACGACTTGCTAATTTGGGAAAGAATAATAGAGTATTAATGGCGGAAACACTAATACACTAAATGTTGCTTACTAGACCCAAAGGTAACAAACACACACTGGAACTCAAAAGATTTCCATAAATATAATGTCATAAATAATCAGAAACCAATTAGGGTTTTAAAATGGAATGTTTGGATCTTTAGTCAGATTTCTGTATATGAATATGTCAGCCGTCAAGATCACAATCAGGTGTAAGGTTTAGGTGTCGTATCTTTTTAGGCGTGCCCTAAATTATTCCTGTTATATGCATGCTCTAACATTCCTTCTAGAAACCCTAATGATAGTAACATTCCATATTCAAACAAAATACAAAAGATTCTAAGTGTAAACAGGTCTTCAAGCAAGCTTTGCAGCTTTTGTCTTCTTCGAGCAGACTTTACTTAGGATATTTTACTTAGAAAATATACATCAAGCTGGCAGACTTCAATCTTCATGACCATATCAAACTTTGCTTGATATAGTCCCAAGAGCAAACTTGTTCTTCAAAAATTCCTTCAACTCTTTGTTATCTTTAACTTATTAAGCAAACCAAAGTGTGTTGGTAACACTATAGCTTGTGCTGGTAGCACTATAGCTTGCTCAGAGATGAACCTTTATAAAAGAAATCCTTAGCATATTTCTTTATCAAATTCCTTCAAGCATGCTGGGACCACTGTTTATTAAGAATAAACCTTGCTAGATCTTCCAAAAGACTTAATATCAGCTTGGTTAAGCCAAGGGTTTTCTCGGAAACAAACCTTGCTTGACTGGAAGAACAACATTTCTAGACAAAGTGAAGTGTGCTCGAACTTACACTTAAGAAGACTTCAAGAAGATAACCTTGCCCGATAGGCAAACTACCTTGCTAGATCAAGTAAAACCTTGTTGGGAGGTCTAAGTGTGCTCGGTATCCATACTTAGCCATTCCTAGAGAGGTTGAGAAGATTCCGATCTTCATTATGTCTTTTCCTCATCCCAAAAATCTCTCCCAAGATTGGAACACCTCAGTTGTACCAAAACACCTCTAAGTTTACATACACTTAACCAAAATACACATCAAATTTCAAAAGAGAAATTACATAACATAATAAAAAATATTACAAGTTGACATTCTGTCCTATGGACATTATAAAGTAAACCTATTCTAACAAATAAAACTCATCTCCTTGAGCTTGAGGCTTCTTGTCTTCTCTCCAGCTTGACTGATGCGGCTCTCTCTTTAAACAAAAATAATTCCCTTTGGTGAGGATGATTGGGGGCAGGGTCCACCTAATTATATCCCCAAGTCTTCATCATGCTGGAATTCTAATTCTTCATCTTCTTTGATAATGCCCAAGGCTAGACCATCAGAGTTTATAAGAATGTAGGATTCATCTTGATCTTCATAATCAATACTTGCAATTCTTTCATTTCTCTGGACTTCATAATTTGACGTTTTCATCTGCCGCCTCATACTCAGACATTCCATCATTTTTGCAAGAGGGTTCTTGCTCTTCATCTTGGACTTATAAGTGTCTTCAATGTATCTAATCTCCCTCATCTTCTTCACCGTTTTGTTCCTTTCAAATTGAGAGAGTTCCAATTTCCTCTTTTTACTCAACATTTGGAACCCTTTCCTGGCTTCATTCCTGAGATGCTTGGATAATTCATTTTGTTATCTTTCTGCAAACCTATGTCTATTATGATAGTCATACAGACTCATAGTTGCCATCTCAGCCAGTTGCTCTTTTTTAAAATCAGCAAAGTCATCCTTCAATCTCCTTCAATTCTCCACTCATCATAACCACCATTAAAGTTTCAGTTTGAGAATCAAAGAAGAGCCTTTTAGGTAGGTCCACATCAGATGGTGGCCTTTGTTGTCTCTGGTTTATAGCCCTGTTGGGAGGAATCGGGGCACTTACAGCTGAGGGTCTTGAAATATGTTTCTTTTTAGTAACAGGGACCCTCACATGCCCATTTTGAATTGGCCTTCATGTACATCACCCTGATATCCCATTGTCTCCTGAAAGATAGTCATGAACAAAGTTAATAAATGGCTTGTAGAGAAAGAACCAGATTGGGGCTTCAACTGCGTCATTCAACTGTAGGCTTGCCCGGATTAGTTTCTCAGTTATCACAATTTCTTGTTGGGCAACAGTAGCCTCTATCCGCCTACCACCGGCACCATTAACGAGTTGGACAGAGTGCCAGAAATCCAATTGATGATTTCTATGAATTACTGGGCACTCTGTTAATGAAAACGTAGATTAGATTGTTGTAGCCACCGTATCATCAATGCTACCACTTCATTATCAGGAGTAATTTGGAGCAGAGCGCACATATTATGCTTCTTCTCAAATGGGTACGTCGGTTTGGCCATAACTGTCAAACAACAAAAGCATATTCAAAGTAGAAATTAGTTATAAAGTTCATAACTTTGATATGTTTTAGGTTATAATTTGAAGAAGAAAAGAAATTTCTTTAAGAACCTGTGCTTCGACAAATTAATAACCTACAGAGAAAAACAGAGACATTAGTTAAGATGAAAATTAACAGCCCAATTCCGCATAAACAGTGTCGGAAAACAGTCAGTTGATGCTTACCGAGTCGGAATATGAGGGCTGACAAATTTAGGGTATGGAATTTAGAAGAACGTTTGAGATTCTGGAACGAGAGTAGCAGCAATAATGCAATAGTGGGAAGAGAGAGAAGTGAAATGTGAAAATTTCTCTAAGTCCCTCTTTTATACTTTTTGAAAGTGGGTTTTAAATGCATTTTGTCTTTTTGTGGGAAATAACTGTCAAATTATCTTAGTAAACATCTTCCATTTTAAAACCTTGCTTGATAAAGCATATTTTACAAACCTTGCTCGAAAAAGTTTATTAACAAAGTTTGCTAATAAAGAGTTATTCACAAAGCTTGCTCGTTCCAGAATTTGTTCAGAAATTATAAATTAAATAGATATAATCCTAAGTATATAAAATGAAGGAAACTTACTTGAAACACAAGATTTCTCGAGAATAAATCACAAAACAAATAATCAAGTATAAATCATCAAATAGGCAACCTTGCTAGGAATCAATAAACAATCCCAAAATAATAACTTAGAAACATTTCTAATTGTCAACCTTGATCGTGTATAAATCATCAAATAGGCAACCTTGCTAGGAATCAATAATGAATCCCAAAATAATAACTTAGAAACATTTCTAATTGTCAACCTTTCTCGAATATCTGAACATTCATAAACCTTACCCGATAAACGTATCAACTTAACAAATATTCATTGAAGTTTACTTTTAGACAAAGTATGCCTAAAACACATATAAAGTATGCTAGACAAACACATATTTCAACTAAAACACCAAAGTTTACTCGAAATAGACATGTAAAGCATATTCACATATGTATCATATAATTATCAAGTATGCTTGATAATAACAACTTTCTAGACAATTAAGTTTGCTCGAAAGCATAAAATCATCAAAGTCTACTCGATAACACTTGAATAATTCACTTAAGTTCAGATAATCATCAAGCTTGCTCGAATGAGTTAAACAATCAAACAAAACACCTAAGTATGCTAGAAAGTTCAAAATCATCAAAGCTTGCCGGAACAACATATTCAGACATATTCAATGCATCAAGCTTGCTCGAATGAGTTAAACTTCAAATAAAACTACTAATTCTACTCGAAAGTTTGAAAAACATCAAAGCATACTCGAAATGGATTAACTTCAGACAAAAATATCTAAGTTTACCCGAAAAGGTTGAAAATCATAAAACCTTACTCGAAGTAACATATTCATACCTATTCAAGGTAAAATGCAACTCTTTTTGACTTAAACCATATATCAAATAGTTTTATCATTAAAGATCAATTTTAAGAGCAAATGATGCATAATGAGATCAAATTTCTTTATGTGACGAATTTCCTATTTTCCACCCATGTACTACACGGGTTAGTAACCTAGTTTGCTCACTAAAGTAACAAACTTTAACAAAATTAGACTTCTATTCACTTCTATAGTTTACAACATCAAAGTGTATTATTGACTTCAATTGCCTCACAGCCAAATCGATATCCGAAGTTTCTCTCTGTAACTATGTGATTACTTCACCCGATGTTTAACATCAATTTTAGATCTTTAATATTCAAAAAAACCAAATAATTCTTATGATATTATTTTTATTATTTTCACAGTTCAACGAAGATTCAAAAGATCACTATTCTTAATGAAGTAGATGTACTAAAAGCATTTCCTGGAACCTCTTAAGGTTCGAGTCATACGAATGTGAACCGTAAAAGATCAGAGACATGTCCATGAGGATTACTCTATATATTAAGATGGTCTTAATGGATGAACAAGTAATTCTTATAATCTATTTTATTTTTTGTTTTAAATAATTTATTTTCTTATTTAATTAGTTTATATCAATTGTTAGTAATATCATTTGTTTATGACACGGATATCGACTTCAACCGAAAGCACTATGTTTAGTTAATATTTCTAATGTTTCAAGGTCAAAAATTGTCAATTCTTTTACAGCTTAAACCGAAACACTTTTTTTGTGTATTTATTTTAAGTTTATGAGTAGCTAACATGTTAAAACATGATTCCAACATCCTTGATAGTTTGACACCAGAGATTGTTGAAGGTTTGTTGGCCATGTTGTTTTACAATATCTAGGGCTGTAAGCGAACCGGATGTTCGACGAATGAATGGTCGTTCGTTCAACAAGAAGTTCGTTTGTGTTTGTCCGTTTAATTAAGAACCGGATATGGATAGAAAAATTTCGTTCAGTAAGCTTATTGGACGAACCCGAACAAAGGCCAGGTCCGTTCAATAGTGTCCGTGAACATCCGTTTGATTACGTCCGGTAACGCCCGTACGGATAGGTTTGTGTATATTTGCTCGTCGTTAATGACAATATTAGTGTTCGTTGTCCATTAGCGTCCATTAATTTCATATGTTTGTTTGTCCATTAATGTTCATGTGTTTGTTTGTCCATTAGAGTCAATTAGTGTCCGTTTGTCGATTAATGTCCATTAGTGTCCGTTTGTCAATTGGTATCCGTTAACATCCGTTTACAATATTAACAAACGGACATGGACAGACACGGACATGAATTTTTGTTCGATAGAGGGTTCGTGAACCATCCGTTTGTCCGTTAAAAGCTTAACGGACCGACACAGACAAGGTTTCGTCCGTGTCTGTCCGGTCCGTGTACACCCCTAACAATATCAAAGGTAAACGCTTCATATTTGTGTGTATTTATTCGCCCTACACCTCTGTTCGCACGATAACTTAACTTACTGTAATTTTTTTATTTCTTAATGTTTTTGCTTTATGTTAAGTGTTAACTTATGAATATATTTCCATGAGAGTGCATTATAACCAACTAATTTTTATGGGTTCAAGCCCTAAATTAGAATTTAATGAACTGTAGACACTGAAAATGAAAAGGATATGCATTTTTTTTTTAAATTTTCTTTACCTTTTGTGGATGTAATTGATCATGTTGTTCACATCTTTAAGAGCGGCACTTCAAACTTGAGAGATGCTAAACAAAAGAACAAGCATACAATGGAGCTTTCTGACTTAAGAGAAAATGTAATACTTTCACTAATACATTTTTCACATTGCAAATTCATTTCAAACATTCTCTTGAATTGACTAAGAAGACTTCATCCTCCATTTACACCAAAGCTTTTTAATTCTATTTTTTTGAAAGTATATTGTTATTCGTTATGTTGTATTTATATTTATTTATGTTTTATATATACAAGTAGTTTAATTTCTGAAACTAATGTTAAATGTTATTAGCAAGTCATCATTTGTTAGCTAGTAATAGGAATGGCCTTGGCAACTTATGTTTTATATACTTTACAGGATTGCTCAACTCCACAGGATGAGTATTTTTATGCTGCATACGGTTATTAATTAACAATGTACTTTGAACCATCTAAAAAGATGTAATAATATCTTTCCCCTTAAAGTAATGATACTTGGTTGCAATTTTAAAGTTAAATTGATTTGTTGAAATTGTTAACAAAACAAAAGTAAATATGTTGGTTTGATATAAAAAGTCAAACCATGATGTTTTTTAAAATGGATTTGATTTATATAATAACGATGTTCTTTTAATTTGTTTTATTATAAGCTGAAGGTAGAGTATAAGAAGTTTGTAGAGGAGGCATGTCCTGAATTAGTGGTTTTTAGTTTTGCATCCAGATACATCTTTTATCATTCCAAAGAGGTAAATTGAGTTTATGTTATTTAATATGATAATTTTGTCATGGAGAAGTAGGTACAACAAAAAATTAAATGCTCATAACTATGTAACTATATATGTAGAAAACTAGAACATGGGATGCATTTGAATTTTGATTCAAATGTGTGAAGCATTTTTAGCATGCCATTCAAACTACAATAAACAATGATGGGATGTTGAATGCAACAATAAGGATACATGTCTTCAAGAACTTATTTTCAAAAGCTCATAAACAGTGACGGGAGGTTCAAATGCTCATACTTCAAATGTTTATTAATATGTTTATAAGGGTTTAATTTAGTTATGTATTTAACTTTTTGCATTGCAAGCCACATAAGTTTGATCAAATTTTCATTAAGAATACTCCATTCATACTACTTAACAAATTTGCACAAATTCTCTTGATATATCATCACTAAGGTTAATATAATACTCCTATATTACATATCATATCGTTACTATTGATTATTGGCATATCAAACATTTTACTAATTTGGTTTGAGTGTTGACTTTTCAATTGAGCGAGAACAATTTTTAGACCTTTTTGACTTATCAAAACAACATCAACAAGATATTTATAAAATCTTAAAAAGTAAATGAAAGGTAGTTTTGGTACAATTTGATCATGAGTCGTTATAAATAAAAATGTAGGCTAGATACGGATTTAATATTGTTATGGGCAATTGATTTATGAGAAAAGTGAGTGATGTTGTGTGCGGTGTGTCGTTAAAGTTATGATGGAATTTTAGTTTTCGTACAAGATCGTATTTTAAATTTTTAAAAGTGATTTCTACTAAAACTAAACACACACAAAATAGGCAAGTGAACCTATCGTATATGTAGAATAATATTGGTAAAATGCAAGTATCGATCTATGGACACAAATATTTTCTAATAATAAATCTTCATTTTAATCTAATCTGAGAAGATAATTATTTTGAGGTGAATTTTAAACTTTTTAGGTTATTATATATATGTGTGTATATATATATATGTGTGTGTGTGTGTGTATAGGTGAACAAGAAGAGAAATTTTAAATGAGTAAATCAATTAAATGACGGTTACCATCTAAGATCAAGAATCCACTACATTCTTCTTTGATGATGATAAAGTAAATATGTGATAAACATGCTTTAATAACGTATGATACAACAGTCCCTTATTTCTAAGTGAACATACCCTATACAATAAAAGAAAGTAGCATGCATAACTTCATGTATACCACGAGAATATCAATTTAAGTAAGCAAGTAGTTTTAGTAAAGTATAAAGATTAGGATTGACTTTAATTTCTCAAATACCAATTCTAAAAACTTCGGGTGGTTATAGTTTAGTCACACAACCTCCCCTTGGTTGATTTAAGTAGGTTATAATTACACATTCCTTTAACATATGATTTCTTTAACTAGTATGATAACCTAAGAAATTGTGTTAACAATGTTATTTCCGAATTACCAAAACTAGAGAAATAGATCATAGCTTATATCTCATCATTTCTAAGTACAATATATGGATCAATGTTTTATCCTAGATAAGTTATCAAGATATTTTTTTTTATCATTTCTAGTCTCCAAGAACATGAGTGAATCATGAATGACTGTTAATCATCAACCTTGATTTGTTGAGTTCAAGTGATAAAATATTTTTCAACAAAGGATGTTAGTGCACGGTTTTGGTGTCCGTAGCGATCGAATAAGTTGTTGATAGTCTAGGTTGTTTATTTAATGTAAAATGGCCCATTCGCTATGGATTGTATAGCAAATGAGGTCCATTCGTTAGTTAACTGGACTAGTTCGTTAAGGTATAAGCCCATTCGTTATGGAAGCATAACGAATGAGGGCTAGTTCGTTAAGTTATTATCATTCGTTATGGAATCATAACGAATGGTGTCTAATTCGTTACTAAAATATAACGAATTAGACTAACTTAACGAATTGGAGCAGTTGGCCTACAAATAGACAACTCCATGCTCATTTGTGTGTGTACATACATAGAGAGAGATCTAGATCTAAGTTATATTCTCTCCATAACTTATTATTTAAACTATAATGTATTTATCATATTTATCAATAAAGTATGTATTTAAAGTATTGATCGTTCTTGTGTTTATCGATGTATCGACTCGGCTAAATCCATGGAAGGTTACTACAAAGGATAATTGCAAAATAACCATGTACTTTACTAAAACTAAATCACATATTTAATATAATTATCAAGTAAAACAAAGTTTTTTCATAGAAATTAGATGGTAAATGGAGTTTAGCTTAGAATGAGCATGGTTATGAACATCAAAGAAGATGAAGATAACAAACACATGATTAAACTAGAGCAATCTAACCAAATATGGATGAATCTCCCTTCGTTAATGGTGATGGATGATAATGATGGATGATGATGATCATAACCTCCAAGCCTTAAAACTCTCCACAAGATATTGAATATGAATGTACAGTGGGCGTTTTTATAAGTAAAACTCGTATAGGACTCTCTTCAAGCACACCAAGTGAAAGAAACATGCTCCTCTATTTATTGGTTGTCTGGGAGCCCAGGCACGACTTCGTGCTCCATGAGGCACGCCCCGTGTCCAGATGTCCACTTGAATTTAATACTCCGTCAGATCGTATATGATGACTCATCACGGGGGCGTGCTTCATGCGGCACAACCCCGTGTTTTTTGGTATCTGTTATATTTTCTTTTGTCTTTTCTGAAAGGTGACCACGACCCCATGTTCTCTGAAGCATGGCCCCGTGTCCAGATGTCCAGTATTTTGTCTTTTCTTGCAAATTTTTGTCTTTTTGTCACACCCCCAATCTAGGCCTAGGAGTGTGAACCATAGTTGGTACCATATTTGTAAATAAATCAGAGTTGCGGGTTTAAGCGGAAGACTTTATAAAAACAAAGAATAATCATATACTTATATATATATTCATATATATTTTCATCTTTCTTTTCTTTATTTTCTTTGTTATATATTTTCTCTCTTTTTATATTCATCGAATATAATTCCGACTTTGGGCATTAAGCCATTATAATATTTTAATATTATTTTGGTCGGGCATTATGCCTACCTTGTTTGGCTTAAAAATGCTCTAGATACTTGGGCAACACTTCGACGCCACTCACGTATCAACTTTTACTTGATCAATACTTCCTTCCACACTTGGCACGCCTTTCGAGACGCCAACACTTTTAGCACGCACTTCGAGAAAATCACCGGGTCGTCGGGCATCACTTCCTTCTTGTTCGGGATGTCAGGGAGTGGCACGGAAATCGAGGTAACGAGCACGGAAAACGAGGTTTCAGGACACGTTTATCAAGACGGATCGTTGGCACGTATTACGAGGTAGAGAGAGAAACTTAGAGAGAGAGTAAATGTGTGTTTTGAGGTGTGAGAGGGCTGAGTTCGTGACTGCCCTATTTATAGAAATTTTTGGATCCTATCGCGTACCGCGATGGGTCACTTAGAAGCCTATCGCGTACCGCGAAATAGGCTTGATGACGTAGTGTATAGACCTGCCACGTGTCAACACGTGGCAGACGTTGTGACGCCTGGCACCACGTGGCATACGTTGTGCCACCGCTTGCCACGTGGCACACGTGTCACAACGTGTCAGGCCACGTCATCGCGTATCGCGATGACGTTGACTCAACAGCGGTCGCGTACCGCTATTGACTTTGTCTAGAAGCTTTGACCAGGTCCCATCGCGGTACGCGATGGGATTGTCTTTTGTCCTGTCGCGTATCACGACAGGACATGAAAATAGAATTTTCATTTTTGCCCTTTGAGTTTAGAAATTGGCAGAATTGGTCCCTTGACTTTGGAAACTTGACATTTTTGGCCCGAATTTTTCGTGATGTTAAATCCTCCCCACCTTGAAATAAATCTCGTCCTCGAGATTGCTTACGAGAACAAGTGGGGGTATTTCTTTCTCATTTCGGACTCGAGTTCCCATGTGTACTCGGGTCCTTTTCGGGAATCCCATCTTACCTTTACGATTTTCAATGTTCGTCTTTTAAGTTTCTTTAGTTTTGAATCTTCGATTTGGATGGGATGTTCTACAAATTTTAAATTTTCATTGATTTCTACGTCTTTTAGGGGCATTGAAAGAGATTCATCGGCTAGACACTTTCTTAGATTCGAAACATGGAATACGTCGTGTATCCCTTGCATTTCCTTGGGTAGTTTCAAACGATATGCGACAGTACCAATTCGTTCGAGTACCACGAAAGGTCCAACAAATCGAGGACTTAGTTTGCCTTTTTTGCCGAATCAAACTACGCCTTTCCACGGCGAGACTTTCAAAAGAACTTTATCACCGACTTTAAACTCTAACGACTTACGACAGACATCAACATAACTCTTTTGGCGATCACGTGCCGTCTTAAGTCGTTCGCGGATTTGAAGAACTTTATCGGTGGTCTCTTGGACTACTTCGGGTCCAGACAATTGATTATCTCCGGTTTCAGACCAGCACACGGGCGTTCTACATTTACGACCATATAACGCCTCGAATGGCGCGGCTTGAATACTCGCGTGATAGCTATTGTTATACGAATATTCCATTAGGGGTAAGTGGTCATCCCAATTTCCACCTAAGTCAATCACGCAAGCGCGGAGCATATCTTCCAACGTTTGGATAGTCCTTTCGCTTTGCCCATCAGTTTGTGGATGATAGGCGGCGCTAAGGTTTAACTTTGTACCGAGTGCTTGTTGGAAGCTTTTCCAAAAGTGAGACGTGAAACGGCTGTCTCGATCAGAAATTATAGATAGCGGTACTCCATTCAAAGCAACGATGTTGATCACATAAATACGCACTAATCTATCCATTGAGTAAGACTCATTGATAGGTATGAAATGTGCGGACTTAGTCAAACGATCCACAATCACCCATATAGCGTTATGTTGTCGAGTCATCTTTGGGAGTTTGGTAATAAAGTCCATTGTGATTAACTCCCACTTCCACACGGGAAGTTCGGGTTGCTGAAGCAATCCCGAAGGCTTTTGATGTTCAGCCTTGACTTTCAAGCAAGTAAAACATTTCGCAATGTGCGACGAGATGTCCTTTTTCATTCCATTCCACCAGTAGTTTGATTTAAGATTTTGATACATTTTTTCACAACCGGGGTGCATCGTATACTTGGACTTATGGGCTTCGTTCATGATCTTTTCGCGCAAGTCTCCAACGATCGGTACCCAAATCCGGTTTCCCATTCTAAGGATACCATCATCACCTTTGACAAGTGAGTCAATGGTGTCGTTTCGCTTTTCATCGGAGATCTTGTTTTCGTTTATCGCTTGAGCTTGAGCGGATTTGATTTGGTCAATAAGATCGATTTGAAGTTCTAGGCTTAACGCTCGAACTCTTTTTGGCTTTTCATGCTCTTTAAGGCTTAAGGCGTCGGCCACAACATTGGCTTTGCCTTCATGATAAATGATCTCACAGTCATAGTCATTAAGAGTTTCCATCCAGCGTCTTTGGCGCATATTAAGCTCTTTTTGCTCAAAGATGTGTTTTAGGCTTTTATGATCGGTGTACACGATAAATCTTACGCTATAAAGATAGTGCCTCCATACCTTAGGTGAAAAGATTATGGCGCCTAACTCTAGATCGTGCGTCGTGTAGTTCTTTTCGTGCACCTTGAGTTGACGAGAGGCATAAGCGATCACTTTCTTTCGTTGCATTAGCACACATTCCAAACCGAAAGGATGCATCACTAAAGACGACGAAATCTTCGGTACCTTCCGGCAAAGCCAGTATAGGAGCTTGGGTATGCTTTTGTTTAAGTACATCGAATGCCTCTTGTAGCTTTGCTCTCCATTCATACTTGATATTTTTACGTGTCAAAGAAGTTAAGGGAACAACGATTCGAGAGAAGTTTTCAATAAACCTTTGATAGTAGCCGGCCAAACCTAAGAAACTTCGAATCTCGGTTGGCGACTTTAGGATCTCCCACTTCGAGATGGCTTAAATCTTAGCGGGATCTACTTGAATACCATTAACATTGATGACGTGACCAAGAAATTGCACTTCGTGCAACCAGAGTTCACATTTCGAGAACTTGGCGTACAATTTCTCGGTACTAAGGATTTCGAGTAGGGTTTGAAGGTGGACTTCATGATCGTCCTTAGACTTAGAGTAAATAAGTATGTCATCGATGAAGGCGATAACAAATTTATCCAAGTAAGGTTTGCAGATACGGTTCATCATGTCCATAAACGCTGCTGGCGCATTAGTAAGTCCGAATGGCATAACAGTGAACTCATAATGGCCATACCTTGTTTGAAAGGCGGTTTTCGGATTGTCTTCGGATTGAACTTTAAGTTGGTGGTAGCCGGAGCGAAGATCAATTTTAGAAAAGAAGCTAGCACCTTGAAGTTGGTCGAATAGATCGTCAATACGCGGAAGTGGATAACGATTCTTGATTGTGACTTTGTTGAGAGCTCGATAGTCGATGCACATGCGCATAGATCCATCCTTCTTCTTGACAAACAGTATTGGCGCTCCCCATGGTGATGAACTTGGTCGTATAAAGCCTTTCTCGAGAAGTTCGTCCAATTGTTTCTTCAATTCCTTCATCTCAGTTGGTGCGAGGCGATATGGAGCTTTAGCGATCGGAGCAGTTCCAGGAATTAAATCAATTCTAAATTCTACTTCACGATCGGGAGGAATGCCGGGGAGTTCGTTAGGGAAAATATCGGCATAATTGGAAACAATGGGAACGTATTTGATTTCTTTAGGTTTTGATTCTTCGGTGACGTAGGCCATGAATGCTAAGCATCCTTGATTCAAACATTTGTTAGCCCTTATCATGGAAATTAGGGTAACTTGGCCCGCGTCTTTATCCCCTTCAATTCGTATAATACGTTTGTCAGGGGCTTGAAGTTCAACGGTCTTGCTGTTGAAAAGGATACGGGCATGGTTGTCAGATAACTAATCCATACCCAATACAACATCAAAACCGACAAGAGTCATGGGTAACAAATGAATAGGCAAAACGTAACCGGCTAGAAAGATTGTTCCATTTTCTAAGGCTTCGGTAATTTTAACAGTTTTGCCATTAGCGGTCTCGACGCTTAGAGTTTTATTGAGTTTGATTAAAGGTTCGTTTAATAGACTACAAAACTTATAATCTATAAAACTTAAGTTGGAACCTGAATCAAACAAGACCCTAGCATAAGCGTTGTTAACAAGAAACGTACCGGTGATTGTTTCCGGTGTGTCGGCCGCCTTCTTCGTATCAAGGACGAAGACTCTTGCATTGCTCTTCTTGGGCTCGTTTTTCTGACTGCTATCACCCGCACCACCAGTCGCGGGCTTATTCTTGGGACATTCGAAGCTAAGATGCCCCATATCTTTTCAGTTGTAGCAGGTCATATTTTTCTTCCAACAATCGGCCGTAGCGTGGCCGGGTCGGTTACATGATTCACAGACTCGTGAGGCGAAGTTGCATCTACCTCTATGATACTTCTTGCAAATTTTGCTTTGAGGGACGCCAAGATTGGAACCAGACCTTCGTTGGTCAATTCCTTTACCCTTGAAGCGGGTATCTCCACCTTTCTTCAAGTCATGTGCTGGTACCACCTTCTTATCCTCCTTATTGCGGATCATTCCGCCCAATAGATATCCAGCCAACTCCATCGCGGAGTCAGCGGTTTGTGGTAGGTGTGACCTTACCATGTCACGAATCTCTCGTGGCAAACCCCAAATGTAACGTGTAACTTTGCTAGACTCGTGTTTGACTAGCTAGGGTACCAAACGACAATATTCGTGGAATTTTGTGTTATACTCACGAAGGTTTGTTCCGATAACCTTGTGAGCCAAAAACTTTGTTTGAATTTAATCTGTCTCGTGCATTGGACAGAACTTTGACATCACCAACTCTTTAAACTCATTCCACGTCAACTTGTACATTACTTCCCTTCCTCTACTCATTACTAGCGTGTTCCACCACTCAAGCGCTTCGTCTTTGAACATCAAGGCAGAGTATTGTATCTTCTCCTCGTCCGAACATTGCTTGTAATGACGATCGTTTCCATCTCTTCAAGCCACCTAACTGTGTTGATGGCTCCTTTGTCGCCGTGAAATTCTTTTGGCCCGTAGTACTTAAAGTCTTTGAACGAGCATCCACTTATCTTAAGCTTCTTAAATTATTTTCTAACACCCTTATCGTCGTTTGAATCATGCTCATTCTCTTCCTCACGTGAAGGTCGAGTACGGTGTTTAGAAACAGATTTCGGGAAGGATTTTCAGATTGAGTATGTTTTGTTTGTCTAGAACAAGATCTATTTTCAGATTCTTCTTGAACAGCTTTTCTAATCATTTGTTGTATTTGATTGATATACTTGTCGAGAATTGGTTCCTCTCGTTCTTTCTCGGGACCTTTCCCTTTCATTTCACGTTTCTCGGCTTCCTTTCGGGATGCCTCACGATTATCACTTTGTCTAGACATTATTCTTTTTTTATTAATCTTTTCTTTTATCTGAAATTTAACACATTTCTTTTCTTATTATACAAGTTTTATTTATTTCACAATCATATACATATCATAAATGATATGTATATTATTTTACAACTTACTTATATATCGTTTCAACGATATATAAGGTCCTATCCTTACATTTACATATGATACATATCATACACACATATCATACAAACCATATTACACAAAAACTTCATCATCTTAAACACATCATCTTCATTTCCTCAATCGTTCATAAACTTCTTCACAACTTTGGTGAGCTTGTTGCATTTGCGAAGAAGTTTATCTCCCACTTTCTTCTTCTTCTTTCCATCAGCATCAATCTTCTTTCGTAACTCATCTGTTTCCTGCAAGGCTTGATCCAAATGCTCCTCCTGGCACTGCGGTATGTCCGTAGGATACCCGTATCTTGGAGGTGGGTCGCGGTAACCCATCATCACAATGTCGTAGTGGTTCTTGGGATCAGGGTATGGAGTTGCCGTCTCATCAGATTGGTAATTGAAGAAAGCATTGGCAGCCTCATTTTGTTCTGGAATTTCTTTTGCTTGCTCTTCAATGGTTGGAATCTCACCTTGGTATGGTGGGAAACTTGATGACGCCTTTCCCTTGAGTTTGTGGAGAAATTGTATATACGGGTCGACTGATCCGTAGCTTGGGGTTGAGTGTTGCTCTTCCATTGGTGTGGTTACTTCATTCGGATTGTCCAGATGTTCTTCCTCGGAATCAGTTCTTTCTTCTGGTTCCTCTTCTAGTTCTTCTTCGGTCATTGCCGGCATGTGGATCTTCCCATATGGTATTGTCACCCTCATCTTGGGTTTGTGAGATGATCCTGCTTTGTTAACAAGGGAATTTGCAGTATCCGTAGTTGAAGTGCCGGTATGCCACCTTCGTTGGTCGGAATGACATTGCATCCAGTCGGATGATGAAGAAGACTTTGGTTCCTCCTTAATTGGGATATTTGAGAGGAAAGCATACGAAGGGTGTGTGTTTGGTAAATATCCGGTCGGGTAGTGTTGTGGCTCTTCGGATGGTTGGTAAATCGGGATCTAGGATGGTTGGTACATCGGTAGACTCGTTGGGTGATAACTTGAATGTCCTGGTGCTTGGTACACTTCATGTGAGGTATTGTCTAGGTGGTAAATCGGACTTGGATTGGGATTTTAGTTGTGTTCCTCGTTGAAGAATGATTCAAAGTAATCCTTGCTCATGATTGCTAGTGGAAACTTATAATATTTCCTTGCTCTTCTTACTTCATTATCCTAATACTTCATTAAATTCTCGTAAGACATCTTGATGGGTAGTTTAGATTGTGGAGAGGGAAATAAAAGGTTACCAACCAATCTTATATCTATTCAAATAAACAAATAAATATTTCATACGCTTGAATCGAAGCTTGGGTATTGTTTTATGATACCCAATTCGCTAAGATCGATGGCTCTAATACCAACCTGTCACACCCCCAATCTAGGCCTAGGAGTGTGAATCATAGTTGGTACCATATTTGTAAATAAATCAGCGTTTCGGGTTTAAGCGGAAGCCTTTATAAAACCAAAGTATCGTTATTAACATATTTACAATACAAAAGACGAGACGAAAGTCTCGTTTTAAGTTTACTTGTTTATATGTTTTACAAAATCACCATATTTTATATTTACACAAAATTATCCGAGCCATCGGATTCTTGAGCTTCTTTGTCTTGCAAGCTCTATTCCCGATTACCTGCAAAATGTTAATAAAATACGTCAGCAACGAATGCTGGTGAATATGCTGACGATAAAAATATTTTCTTTACTTAATCACCCCTCGAGACCACGTAAGTCCCGGCCCATCTTGGCTTAGGAATAATCAAGTTAAAACAATCATTATAAACTCGAGTCTCTGCTTGAGATCACCTCAGCGAAACACCGCAACGTTTATGACATAACTTAGGTACCATAAATATACACATGGCCATTCCTCACTCGGACGTAACTTCGGTCTGGCCCATCATGGCTGGAGGTCGTGACCAAGCGTGGTGCGATGTGCCCACCGCGTTCCACATATGTAAGGATCCAGAAAAACGTATACCATAGCCTGAGGGCTGGCTTATACTCTTATTTATAATGTTTTTAGAGACACGTAGTCTCATGTAAAGTTTTACACATAACACGTTTGTTTGTTTGAAAACAAGTTTGTAAAAGTGGGGCGTATTCACCTTTTGATAGGGATCGGTTTCCAACACTGTCCGTGAGTTCTCTTCTTTCTATCTCGCACCTATAGTACGAGTATAACCTTTGTTAGTCGGATACATGATCCGGCTTAAGACCTTTAGTC
This sequence comes from Bidens hawaiensis, assembly GCF_021521415.1. NCBI lineage: Eukaryota > Viridiplantae > Streptophyta > Magnoliopsida > Asterales > Asteraceae > Bidens > Bidens hawaiensis. The sequence goes on from NW_027492176.1 coordinate 104,912, forward strand.
TTATTTATCTCGATGAACCTTTAGTTCATTATCTCATTTTACTTTAAAACCTTTAGTTAAAAAATATTCTTTATAAACCTTTAGTTTATATTTAAAAACCCAACATTTCTTCTTCTTTAAGAAACGTATTTTCTTTATTATTTAAGTATACTCATTACAGTTAAATAATATATTTATAACAAAGAATAATCATATACATATATATATATATTCATATATATATTCATCTTTCTTTTCTTTATTTTCTTTGTTATATATTTTCTCTCTTTTTATATTCATCGAGTATAATTCCGACTTAGGGCAATAAGCAATTATAACATTTTAATATTATTTTGGTCGGGCATTATGCCTACCTTGTTTGGCTTAGAAATGCTCTAGACACTTGGGCAACACTTCGACGCCGCTCGCTTATCAACTTGTACTTGATCAATACTTCCTTCCACACTAGGCACGCCTTTCGAGACGTCAACACTTTTAGCACGCACTTCGAGAAATTCACCGGGTCGTCGGGCAGCACTTCCTTCTTGTTCAGGATGTCGGGGAGTGGCATGGAAATCGAGGTAACGGGCACGGAAAATGAGGTTTCGGGGCACGTTTATCGAGACGGATCGTTGGCACGTATTACAAGGTAGAAAGAGAAAGTTAGAGAGAGAGAGTAAATGTGTATTTTGAGGTGTGAGAGGGCTGAGTTCGTGACTGCCCTATTTATTGAAATTTTTGGATCCCATCGCGGTACGCGATGGGTCACTTAGAAGCCTATCGCGTACCGCGTGTCAACACGTGGCAGGCGTTGTGATGCGTGGAACCATGTGGCGGCACGTGGCACACGTTGTGCCACCGCTTGCCACGTGGCCCACGTGTCACAACGTGTCAGGTCACGTCATCGCGTATCGCGATGACGTTGGCTTAATAGCGGTCGCGTACCGCTATTGACTTTGTCTAGAAGCTTTGACCAGGTCCCATCGCGGTACGCGATGGGATTGTCTTTTGTCCTGTCGCGTACCACGATAGGACAAGAAAACCGAATTTTCATTTTTGCCCTTTGAGTTTAGAAATTGACAGAATTGGTCCCTTGACTTTGAAACTAGACATTTTTGGCCTGAATTTTACGTGATGTTACACTTTTCATGCATAGGAAAGCATGGGGGCGTGTTCCATGAAGTATGGGGGTGCGTTTTGTTGTTTTCTTGGGGTTTCTTTGATTTTTCTTTGCATTTTCATTTTTTCTTCGTTTCTGGCATGGATTTACCTGAAAGTACATTTTAACATGATAAGTAGTTATTTGAACTATATTATACGATAGAAGTTGCAGTTTTTAGAGATTATTTGGTTGTAAAAAGATGTATATTTTTATATACATCAAACATCCCCACACTTGAACCTTGCTCGTACTCAAGCAAGCTACTTATAAATATTCTCTAAAAATAGCAAGTTAGGACCATAGCTTAAGCATCCCCAGAAGAGTTTCAAGAAAATGGGAACAAAATAACCAACCTTAAATCATAGGAATATGTGTAGTGATATAAAATGGTGATTTGTTTATATGAGCTTTTGTTTGTGCAAAACGTCATGTTCTCACAATGTTCACTCACACTCGGCTTTATATCTGATCATACATGTGATTTATGTATGTGAACACTCTTTGCTAAACATAACATGTGATAAATAAGCTTGTAACGAGTTCAAATCTCCCCCTTTATGAAGGGTAGCATAAATCAGAAGGTAATATGGGTCAGTTTTGTGTGAGTAAGGATTTAAAATTTTGTGGTGGTTCAAGTGTTAAGGTTAATGATGGTGAGCATGGTAAATACAACTTCTGCTGATTATCGGGAGTCTCAAAATGTCTTCAATGGTTGGCTTCTTTTCTCCCGATTGCTATTTTTTAAGGTCAGATTGTCAAGACCAGTTTTTTCGAGGATGTGAATCAGTTCTTCCTCAATCCTATTCTGAACATAACTCCCAACTCTAATGGATCGTTCGGCTTTAAGCCCAATAGCCCCCACCCTCATTACTTCATTACATGCAGCAATCTGTCTTGATAACCTATCAAATTAAGTGGTAGTGTGAGTCTGATAGTGGTCAATGAGCCCATATAGCCCCTCAAAAAAGGATTGGCAATGGTGTGATGAGCAGGGGCCGGCGCCTGACGATGATGGGCCGTCTATTGAGAGTATGTGCGGTGGCGGGTCTATCGTGGCGGTGATCATGTCGTCATTTTCGTTATGTCTTGAATGATCATCTCTCTGGGACTTCAGGATCCCAAATCTGGTTGTAGGTATCCTGGAACTTCCACTATGGTAGGTCTCGTTCAATTTGTTGAACCATTTGCATACTGATACAGAGGCCTAGATCAAGTAGTATTGGCTTCGGGCTTTGTGTTCTTTCTCTATCGGCACCACATGCTTTGTAAAGCTTATAAATCCAAGCATCACCAAAAATCAGGGATAGTGGGCCTTTTTGCTTTCCTATTTTTTTTGACAGAACAGGTAAGTAATGTTGCACGATACCTCGTTCTTGATACCGTATAAGGCTCACAAATCCCTCAAACCCACGACCCATTCACTTTGGCCACGTTGTGTGACCGTGTGGCTCAACAAGCGGTGAATCTACACATCAATAGGTCACATAGAGCGGTACTCTTGGTGCTGCTTGGATAATACTATTCATCCCCATAGCCTAGTTGTTTCCATACTCTATTATGGTGTTCCTTGGTTCACCCGTATCTTGATCATCCTCGTCCGAGAAAATTGTCCCTGCCTCATGCCAAAAAGTAGTGTCGGTTTCCTCGGCCGTGTAGATTCCCATGTCAATCCTCAACTGTGTTACTGAAGTGGTATACCATTCTCCCCCGATTCGGAACTGGATAATAGTGTTGTCCCACATATACAAATCCTTCATCTTAATCGAGAACGAAGCCAAGAACTCTTTGGTCAGTTCTGTCACAGAGTTTCCTCTTTAGCTAAAAACATGTGCCCATGGCCCTTGTACAAGCCTTTGATACCTTCTTAGTTGGTTCACTTGTTGCAACGTTTTGGTACATGCGTAAAAGTTTGGTTTGGGCTCTCGGTTTTTTAGATATCCCAATATTAGATGGGCGATTTCATCCCGTCTCGCTCTCTGGAAAGATGAAGAAAGCATGGACATCATCTCCAATTTTAGCCATCTGAAATTTAAAACAAGATTAGGAAAATAATCACAGAGTTTAAACTAAAAATATGGAACAGAATCCAAAGCACGCCCCCGTGTTTCAAGAAACATGGCCCCATGTTTTAGGGATTTTGACAGATTTGACTAGTTTTACCAACTTTGACCTCGGTTGACCTGCAGTTGACCATGGGGCGTGTTTTCAATTTGTATTATTTAAATTGTCATAATTCAAACTTGCATTTCAACCTGGTTCTAAGGATTGTCATTCGGGTTTGATTTATATGGCATGGGTTTAAAACCCGAACCCGAATGATTTTCCTTCAAAAAATCCTTCCATCCTATGTCCTAGTCGGGTTAAACCGTTTTTGGCAAATCAAAACCCTAGATAGTAACAATTAAGTTCCCTGTTACTCGGGTTTTGACCCGATTCAACAATGAAACAGGTATGATATTCGGATTCGGGGCTCTCATTCATCACAATTTTGACTTAGAATGGCTAATTAGAGCCCTAGAATCATTAAATTGACATACCCTGTTTTGACATTTGAAAGATTGAAGCAAATATTGGAATACAGTATGTTTGGTCGCTGGTTCTCGGAGGGAGGCAGAATGTGTTTTTAGGGTTGAGTTATGAGAAATAGGTGTTTTATAAAAATTCCCGTAATTGTACTGTGAAGTGGGGCACGGCCCGTGCTTCAAAAAGCACTGCTCGTGCTGCAGTGTGCAGTCAGGTCATTTTTGTTTATTTGCTTATTTAACGAGTTGGGTCATTTTCAACTGATTTTACTAAAAATTAAAGTTCTAAAAACATAAAAGTCATATGGAATTTCATTAACTTCTTAAACATTACACCGAAACTAAAACAACTGAACCGAATATATAAAACTAGCTTAATCGATAACAAAGCGTAAGGAAGCCAAACAAGGCTTCTCCTACTCAAAACTACTAACGACCATCATTCCCGAACAAGTCTTGAATGTGTGATGGGGTTCTCTTGGTTTCCAAGAGCTCGGAAAGATTTTTGCCGAGCTTTCCAGTTTCTCGGTTAAGGAAATTGAGCTTGTTCCTCATTATGGTTTTCAATGATATGGAAGTTCTCGAACCTCCGTAGTTCGATTTTTTTCATCAGTTCGATCAAGAGAGCCTCCGCTTGAATGCTGCTCTCGACTTGGTCCCTCACCACTCTTCGGGCACGACAAGGTGTAACTTGTTACACGACCCCATGTCTTTGAGATAATAAATGTTTCTGATTCAGAAAATTGTACAGCGTCGGCGCGTATCATGCCAAAGATTCTAGGGTGACCACGGCCCGATGTACACTGATACGAAGTTCAATTTTCGGGATATATTGTAAACGACAAAGGTATTCATGTTGATCCCGCTAAAATTGAGGCCGTTAATGATTGGAAAAATCCAACGAATCCCATGGAAATTCGATCCTTCCTTGGTTTGGCCAGATATTATCGGCGTTTCATTCGAAACTTTTCCAAGATCTCTTTGCCTCTTACGTCCCTCACTCATAAAGGGAAAAAATTTGATTGGGGTTCGAAGCAAGATGAAGCCTTTTGTACTCTCAAGGACATGCTTTGAAATGCTCCTGTTCTAACCCTTCCTGATGGAAACGACGATTTTGTTATATTTTGCGATGCATCCCATCAAGGTCTTGGTTATGTTCTCATGCAACGAGGTCAAGTCATTGCTTATGCATCAAGGAAACTTAAGGTCAACAAGAAGATTTATATGAATCATGATCTCGAACTAGGTTCCGTCATTTTCGTTCTCAAAATCTGGAGACATTACCTTTATAGTACGAAATGTGTGGTTTTTACCAAATATAAAAGACTTCAACATATTTTTTTACCAAAAAGATCTCAATATGAGACAGCGACGATAGGCCGAATTACTTAGTGATTACGATTGCAACATTCGCTACCATCCCGGTAAAGAGAATGTTTTCGCCGATGCCCTAAGTCGAAATGTTAATGTTAAATCCTTTGTGCTTCTAACTGTTGTTATTCAAACCAATCTTCAAATCCATATCTTCCAAGCTCAACATACCTCTGTTGAATAAGGTAACATGTATGACAAAATGTCATGTGGAGCCGAACTTCAACTCGAAACCAAACCCGATGGTCATTTGTATTTTCTAAATCGTTTGTCGTTTCCCGATCGCGATGACCTTCTTACTTGTATACTCGAGGAAGCTAAGAATTCGCGGTGTTCCGTTCAACTCGATGCATATAAGATGTATTTCGATCTTTGTGCTACCTTTTGGTGGCCGGGTATGAAAAAGGACGTAGCGCTGTTTGTATCTAAATGTCTTACTTGTTCAAAAGTCAAAGCCGAACATCAAAAACCTTTTGGTCTACTCGAGCAACCACCGATTCCCGTTTAGAAATGGGAAGACATTGCTATGGAATTTATCACCAAATTACCCAACACCCAAAAAGGAAACGATAGTATTTGGGTGATCATTGATCGTTTGACCAAATCTGCTCATTTCATTCCGATTCACAAGAAGTATTCTGTCGAGCAGCTTGCTAAAATTTATGTTCGAGAAATTGTGTGTCGACACGATTTACCTTTGACTATCTTCTCTGATCGTGATGCTCGTTTTACCTCTCATTTTTGGCGATCACTTCAAGAAGCCTTGGGAATACGTCTCGATCTTAGCACCGCTTATCATCCTCAAATGGACAGTTAATCTGAAGGTACGATTCAAACACTCGAGGATATGCTACGAGCGTGTGTTCTTGATTTTGGTGGAAATTGGGATTCTCACCTTCTTTTCATCGATTTTTCTTATAACAATAGCTATCATTCTAGCATTGATATGACTCCATTTCAAGCTCTTTACGGTCGTAAAAGTCGTTCCCCGATTAGTTGGAACGAAATCGGTGAAGCTCAAATCACGGGACCCAAAATGGTCCAAGGAGCCGCCGATATGGTTGATCAAATCCGTAAGAACCTCTTAGCCTCTAGAAGTCGTCAAAAGAGTTACACCGATAAACAGCGAAAACCAATCGAATTTAAAGTTGACGATGTTGTCATTCTAAAAGTATCTTCTTGGAAGGGGGTAGTCCGTTTCGGAAAGAAGGGTAAGCTAGCTCCTTGTTTTGTTGGCCCTTTCAAAGTTCTTGAACGCGTGGGGAAGGTAGCTTATCGACTCGAACTACCGCAAGAACTTGCCGGTGTTCATCCGACATTTCATGTTTTGAATCTTAAAAAGTGCTTAGCCGAGGGTAATCTCCATATACCTCACGACGAAGTACATGTCGATGAGTCGATGATCATGGTTGAATGACCCGTTGAGATCATGGATCGCAACGAGAAGAAAACCAAGCGTAGTCGTATTTCGGTTAGTCAAAGTTCGATGGGAATCATGGACTGGCGCAAAGTTTACTTGGGAACGAGAAGACACAATGAAAGAGAAGTATCCACATTTGTTTGCATCGTTGACTTCGTCTTAATTTCGGGACGAAATTTCCTAAAGTAGGGAATACTGTGACATTCGTCAATTTCGGGTCTCGAATTGTATCCGTTTTGTAATCTTTTATTGTGTAAACCAACCCGTTTTGTAAACCGAAGCTTATGCTATAATCAAAATGATGGATTTTATGTTACGATATTGTTTTACACTTGCTGGGTCTTAAAAACATCCTTTTCGGTCCTCAAAACGCCTTAAAAATGACTTGAAACAAACCTTGGGGACTATTATTGTCAATTACCAAAAACTTGTTTGACCATTTCAACCATCACATGCATTTTTACCCTATTTTAATGAACCATACTCTTACCATTATAAAAGAAAGGCTCCATACACCACTTTGGTTGTTCATCTTCTCCAAACTCTCTCTCAAATCCAAGTATTCATCTACAACATTTTGTTATTTTGACTACTTTAGGTCAAAATAAAGCTAACCTTGTTCTAACTAATTCTTATTACTTGAAGGTTGATGTTGCAATAAATATACAATACATGTTTGAACGTCTTAAGATCTCGGATCTAAGATCTAATAAACTATTAGCGGATCTAGTTCAAAGTTACTCATATAGATTATATGTTATGTATATATTAGTATTAGTTGTAGTACGTGTATATATATTATATAATAGATTAAGTTAATAGATGAAGGATTGATCGAGTGAACAATTTTTGCAGAGGTTCGTTACGTTAAATCAAAACATAAATAAAACAGTGGAGGAACACAACAATATATTGAAGACAGGTCTAGTTCGTTACACATTCCGTAACGAACTAGACTCCTGCTTCGTTACATTACATTAATAATAAACATTAACGAACTGCCTCCTAATCCGTTAAACATCCTTAACGAATTAGGAGGGAACTTAACTTAACTTCTAGTTCATTAAACATCCTTAACGAACTAGACTGTTCTTTAATGAACTAAATTAATATAATAATAAATTTTACATTAAAATAAACGATAAATACAAAACGATAATTACAAAGACTCGAGACGCAAAACCGTGTACTAACAAACACCCCCTCGTCTTGAGCTCTTTGTATTTAAATTACTTGAAGTGTTTGGTCTGCCAGTCTCTGCAGCTATGAATCCGATGCTCATGACAAACACGAACAACACGTTGAAATTGCATTTCTCGGTCACAGTCTTCACGACGCTCTATTAATATCTTATTCTTGAACAGCATGTCATTATCGGTTTCTGTCAAGTTCACGAGCCACATCGGATAAATAATCTTTATCAGCTCGGTCTTTAAGCCCTTACCCAACACAATAACAGCCTCACCAGTTCGATTGTCATAATACCAGCGGTTGAAATATAAATACATATGCCGATTCAGCGTCTTGACCGGTACACGCTTCATTGTCTTTGGAGGCTTTACTTTAAGCACCAACTTCCTCCAACCCGTCCTTGGATCAATCTCATCAATGCGCTTGCAAGTTGGAATCTGTGGCTGGAAAAATTTAAATTCGTGATTGACCTCGAACAACAGATGTTGATGAAACCAATCTGCATGTCGATTTCCCCCATGGTTCATAAAAGGTCGACCCGCGAGGGTCCGAACTTCCCAACGTGGTAATGAAAGAACGTCAGTAATCTTTTCATAATAATGAATGCCGTTCTCCCATTTAATAATACAGACCTTTAAATCTGAATCATAAAGCAATGAAATAATGTCACTTCGCACTTTAGATAAGGCCTTAAATGATGCCATATGATTTGCTTGAGCATGAGCGACAGCTTCAACTTTCTGCTCTATATCCACATACCGGTATGCATCAATAATCTTACGAGCTTTCTTGTCCCGATAAGCAAACCATCTCTGAATATCGGCAATTGATGGATCACGAGTCGAATCAAATCTTGTATCAACTACGCTTTTGCCCTTTGAAACCTTCTCCAAATGATCTTCGGCCGCTTTAACTTTTTCTTCTATAAATACAGGAGCACCCTGATCAACATTAGTTCATTGAAACATATCAGGGTATTCCTCAGCCGTAATATCCTCAATCTCCACCTCCTCATCCTCATAAATAAACGATGTGTTCATCTGATTAGTTGGATCATTTAAGATCTCTTCATCGTTCTTGACCTCCACATCATTCTTAGCCTCTAACATGGTTAACTCATCATCATTCAAACCCAGCAGTATGGAAATCTGCTCTCGTGTTAGGGACCTCTCAACAAACTGTCCCACATAAATCTCGTCTGCATTAACAATACTTCTAACCACCCCCGTTCCATCAATAAATATAACGGTATTAGCCTGGATCATCTCAATAGGTTTAGCAGCTGTATAATCATAATAAACAGTTATCTGCTTTCCTGAATCACCGACTGCACTTGTACCGGCACCAGAAGACGAGCCATGAGTTTGTTTAGGCTCACTTCCTCCAGTACCCGAAGCATCTGGATCTTCATCATCGTTTATAAGCTTCTTCAGTGCATCATCCTTACATGTCAGCTGTGACAATCGTCAATTCAGGTTAACTCCGTTAACTCAACTACGTCAATTCAAACTTAAGATCACTGAAACTGTAACGCACACCTCAATACATTTAAACTAGGGTTTAAATGACGCTTAACACTTACTACATGTGTAGTCTTTCGGGATTTGCACCGAAACGCAAACGAGTTGACGCAAACGATTGATGAATAAACGAAAAACGTCAACATAATAATTATGTGTTAACATATGTGTTACTTGATTATTTTGTGTGTAATGCCAGACAAGAAACAAGAACTAAGTTAGTTAAGTTAGAAGAAAAAAACAACAACAATTTAAAGTGGAGGGACTTGAGTGTAACTTGTTGTGTTTATAAATAGATCATTAACAAGTAAACCCTAACTATTATTATTATTATCCCAACCCCGATCGGCCCCCCCTCCCTTGTAAACCCTTGCTGCCGTCGACTTTCACACACACATACATCAAGAAATCAAGCTTGTGATTGAAGAACTAGGTGCTAGGAAGGTATAATTGATCATCCTATACATCTTTACTACTTGATTTTGATGTTTGTTGGGTTAATAACAAACCCTAGCAGCCGATTTCATGGATACATGTAGTCAATATGATTTTTGTTGATTGAGTAATGATTTGATAACTAGAATTGATATTGTAACATGTTGATTGTTGTGTCTTTGATTTGAGTTCAAAAACAAACCCTAATCAAGTATGTAATATGTAATTGATGTGCATGGATGGTGTTTATGGAGTCTAGAGGATCATATGAATGCATGATAGTTCATAGGTTGTTAATATGTTGAGTTTGGATGCAAACAGTTTCTGGACAGAATGTGTATTTGATGTTTAAGTGACTGTAACTAAGTGTAAATATAAAAATTGGTTGAGATTATTGGTACTACAGTAAACTAGGTTGAGTCTAGTTTCCATAGAGTGTAAATTTGTAATTTTTGGACAAGTAAAGATTAACTTTTATGATTTTACAAAAATATTGTGCAAAGCTGAGCTGTTAGACCTGCTGTTAGGTTGTGTTGTAAATGTTATATCTCATGAACTACGAGACCAATTGGGTTGATTCCACTTCTGGAAGTTGAATTATTGAGTTAGGAACCTAACCCAAGTGGTCTTGCATTTATTAGATTTTTCTTTTAACGGGAATTTCAAATAACATTCTGTTGCGCATGAATTTGACTGTTATGAGTTTGCTGTAATGATTTGATGATTTTGTGAAAACTTTGTGGAATAAAAATATAATAAAATATGTTCTGGAAACCTAAGACATATGTGCTTCTGTGATGAATTTTGGTAAATTAATTGAGATGCTATGATTGGTAGAATAGTACAATCTTTTAGGTAGAATTTCTGTCTCGGTGAAACTAGCTGCTGAGTTTTGTGAAAATGCATGAAATATGATACTTGCTAATTTATTATCGTGTTTTGACCAAATTGCCCTTGAGGGGAATAATGGCTAGTTAATTGTCATGATTTGACCAAAATGCCCTCACAGGGAATAATTGCTAGTAATGTACTTTATGAATACATGACACGTATATGATTGCTTACACATGTAACGTATCACAAATACATTGTTAAAGTCACACACGATTCACAAACGAAACACGAAACGTGTTATGTACATAAGAATTATGTGCCGGGTCTAGAGACTTGATAATATTCCGACACTTAGAAAAGTCTCTTTGTTGTTTTAGAACGCTAGAGAGAGTTTTTTTGTGACGCGCATCTTGGTGATTTAATTTGGGAATTTCTTCGCAAACAGTGAGTTTCACTTTCCCCTCTTTAAACTGTTTTCAAACGCTTTTCACTTGGGGGAGATAACATACTCCACAACGCATTTAAGATTTTGTTATAAATTATATATCACTTGTAAAGGCTAAGTGGCAAACGAAACATTTGAAGTCCTACACATCGAACCGGTTAATATTTAGAATAGCGAGTCACTGTTGAGTAGTACTACTGGGTTTGACAAACCCCACACAACGCTAAACTCGACTGGAGGTAGAGCGGGTGTAATTTTGGCTAACACGTACCATGGTCTGGATGACCTGGTGACATGGCACTTAATAAACGAGTCAGCTTCGGTGTCGAACACTTAGTAATACTTGCTTTATAGGCTAGCTACCTATAGATATATAATTGACATAACACTATCTGGTAACGTTGTAACGCAAAACGCTGAACGCAAACGCTAAACGATTTATTTTATATAAACTTGTGAACTCACCAACCTTGTGTTGACACTTTTAGTATGTTATTCTCAGGTAGCCGAGGCGGGCGCGCGGTTTAGGAACATGCATTGCTTGAAAACGCTTTTGTCATGCAAACTTATTTTTAACGGTTATTATTGGTTTTAAGTCGTCCTGCGTGACGCAACTTTTGATTAAAGGTTTTTACGCTTCCGCATTTATTTACTCGTAAACGTTTTCATGGATTTGAAACTTTATTTTATGGTTTGATTATAACTGATGATTCCGATCCTGTTAGTTCACACCCTCTGACGGTAAAACTCCGTTAGTGGATTTTGAGGGTGTGACAGATTGGTATCAGAGCCATTGGTTATAGCGAACTAGAAGCTGCATGCATACTAGACTATAACCGCGACGACCCATTAGTTATAATGATACGCATTGCATAGGTTTGTGTAGTCTTGTAATCATATCTCTTTACCTCTTTCACTCATACGCGCGCGCATACACGGCTTATCTGTAGGTATGTCGACGCCACCCTCATCATCATCCGATTAGATGACGCATACTCACGGGAAGGAGCCGCAGTTACCTACCGCATCGCCACCTCGAGTAGTCCCGGAACTCGAAGCTCCCGCACCGAAGAGGTACCGCCTATCAGAGGCATATACGAAAACGACGTTAGCTGGGATTGGTACCCTAACATGATCAGACGTATGGTCTATCGCGAACAAGTTCCCCCGTTACCTCACCCGAACCACGCTGCTTCCCCAACACCCTACCACCCATAACCGAACCTGTAGAGCGAGTTCTCGCAGCTGTTGTTTCATGCTTGGAGCGCGACGTGGGTTACATGCGCTACACGAGAGCCAACGTTTCCGGACTGTTGAAGGACAGAACCGAGACTAAGGAGGAGATTGCCCGCATGGCAGCGACAATGAAGGAAATGCAAGATCCTAGTGATCAACAGATGAAGATTATGATGAAGATGCAAGCTGAGATGATAGACTTGCAAGAGCAACTCCAAGAAGCAAGGACCCGAACCGAGATAGCTTTAGAGCGTTGCGATGTCTTACAAATGCAACTTGCTCAAAACGCAGCCGAACCTGAGGCAGAGCCTGAGGCCTAGCCTGAGGCAGAGGCTGAAGTGGAGCCTGAGGAGGATCCCGAGGAAGATGCCGAGGAGGAACGCGAAGAGGAACCGGAGGAAGAACCGGCTGAGCCAGAGGCACACTCAGAGGTGTCCTCAGACGATGTGCAAATGTGCAAATCCTTGGATTGGAACTGGCTAACGCTATGAACTGGGAGGAGTTCAAAAACATGATGCGAGAGGAGTACTGTCCGAGAGAAGAGATTTCGAAGTTAGAGTCAGAATTTTGGTCACTGAAGATGGTGGGCTCGGAAATCGAAGCCTACACTACCCGTTCTCACGAGTTGGCTGTGATGTGTCAGCGGATGGTGGATTGCCGAGTAAGAGGATTGAAATGTACATTGATGGGTTAGCACCGCAGATTCAGGGCATGGTGACGTCTTCTAGACCAGCCACGATTCAACAAGAGATCCGTTTAGCTCACAAACTGACGGATCAAGCTGTGACCCAAGGTGCGTTACCACCTAGGGGTTTAACCGCTAAAGCCCGTGACAACCCGAGTAATGACAACAACAGCAACAGCAACCCGAGCAGCGGAAAGAGAAAGTTTGACAATACCAGATCCTCATCCTCGAACCCCCCACAGCAGCAACACTACCGAAAACCCGAATTCACTCGGAGCTTTAACACTCAGAATCACAACAACAATAACAACGGTAGCGGGCAAGGTTCGAGTGGATATGCTGGGAAATATCCAAAGTGCAATAGGTGCAATTATCATCATGTTGGCCAGTGTGACCGTGTCAAGTGTCAGAGATGCGGAAAGATGGGTCACCAAGCGAAAGAATGTAGAGGAGACCTTGCGGCAAAGGGTGCTCCTAAGCCACCTATGACGACAAAGGGATGTTTTGAATGTGGACAGGAAGGTCATTTCAGGAAAGATTGTCCCAAGCTGAAACAGAACGACAACAACGGGGGTAATGGAAGTGGCAGTAGTGGTGGAAGCAATGGCAAAGGAAGAGCTTTTGTGATTGGGTCGGGTCAAGCCCGCAATGATCCGCACGTGGTGACTGGTAAGTTCCCTGTGAACGATTGTTTTGCTTCTGTATTGTTTGACACTGGAGCTGATAGGAGTTTTGTGTCGAAAGCCTTTAGCCAACTCTTAGACTTAACTCCAACTCCGTTAGATGCTAAGTTTCCTGTTGAATTAGCTGACGGTAAGACTATAGTAACGACTCATGTACTTGCGGGATGTAAGTTAAAACTGTCAGGTTATGTCTTTGATATCGACCTTATTCCTTTTACGCTTAGTAGCTTCGATGTCGTGGTCGGCATGGACTGGTTATCCGAGAACCGAGCGAAGATTATATGTCACGATAAGATAGTTCACATTACTACCCCTTCCGGCGAGATCATTTCGGTCCGAGGTGAGAGAAGCGGCATGACCACCAGCGTCATTTCCCTTATGAAGGCGCAGAAGTACCTGCGAAAGGGTCATCCGGCAATTTTGGCTCATATTGTTGAGAAACCCGCGGAGGAGAAACGAATTGAAGATATACCGGTTGTGCGAGAATTTCTGGAAGTTTTCCCGGAGGATTTGCCCGGACTCCCTCCTATTCGTCAAGTCGAATTCCAAATCGAGTTGACACCCGGTGCAGCACCCATAGCACGAGCCCCGTATCGGCTCGCACCGGCGGAGCTTCAGGAGCTGTCCACTCAGTTGCAAGATTTGTTGGATAAGGGTTTTATCCGACCTAGCTCATCACCATGGGGAGCCCCTGTCTTATTTTTCCGAAAGAAAGACGGGACTTTCCGCATGTGTATCGACTACCGGGAGTTGAACAAGGTGACGGTTAAGAACCGTTATCCTTTACCCCGAATTGATGATTTGTTTGACCAGCTTCAAGGATCGAGTTACTACTCGAAGATCGATCTGCGATCTGGTTACCATCAGCTTAGAGTGCGCGAAGAAGACATTTCAAAGACGTCTTTCAGAACACGGTATGGTCACTACGAGTTTTCGGTTATGCCTTTTGGCCTAACCAACGCACCAGCCGTATTTATGGATCTCATGAATCGAGTATGCAAGGCGTACCTCGACAAGTTTGTGATTGTGTTCATCGATGATATTCTCGTCTCCTCCAAGAACGAAGCTGACCACGAAGAGCACTTAAGGGTAATTCTGGAATTATTGAAGAAGGAACAACTGTATGCTAAACTCTCGAAATGTGAGTTTTGGCTTCGTGAGGTTCAGTTTTTAGGACATGTGATCAACGAGAATGGTATCCATGTCGATCCCGGTAAGGTAGAGGCCATCAAAAACTGGGAAGCACCTAAGACTCCGACTGAGGTGCTGCAATTCCTAGGGCTGGCCGGCTACTACCGGCGCTTCATCGAGGGATTTTCAAAGATTGCTCAACCCCTCACCGCTTTGACTCACAAAGGCACTAAGTACAATTGGGGTGACGCGCAAGAATCCGCTTTTCAACTGTTGAAAACCAAACTTTGTAGCGCCCCTATTCTAGCCCTCTCTGAGGGAACGGAAAATTTTGAGGTACACTGTGACGCATCTATACAAGGTCTCGGATGTGTGCTGATGCAACTCGAGAAGGTCATAGCTTACGCCTCTCGACAACTACGGGTTCACGAGAAGAACTACACGACCCATGATTTGGAACTTGGAGCTGTGGTGTTTGCTCTTAAGATATGGAGGCATTACTTGTACGGTACCAAGTTTACCATTTACACCGACCACAAGAGTCTCCAGCATATCTTCGATCAGAAGGAGCTAAACATGCGACAGCGTCGTTGGGTCGAGCTGCTCAAGGATTATGATTGTGCCATCAAGTATCACCCTGGCAAGGCCAATGTAGTGGCCGACGCTCTCAGCAGAAAAGAAACAGATAAACCCAGACGAGTGCGAGCATTGCAACTCACGATTCATGCCAGCTTACCCGATCAGATTTGCGATGCGCAACTTGAAGCTTTGAAAGATGATAATCTTCCATCAGAACTCATGCGGGGCATGAACAAGCAACTTGAAACCAGATCGGACGGGGTCCGATATTTTGAGAACCGGATTTGGGTTCCACGATACGGAGAGTTGAGGACTCTAGTGATGGACGAAGCTCACAAGTCCCGGTATTCTATCCACCCTGGTTCAGATAAAATGTATCATGATTTAAAGGCACTTTACTGGTGGCCGAACATGAAAGCCGACATTGCTACCTAAGTGAGCAAATGCTTGACTTGTTCCAGAGTCAAAATAGAATACCAGAAACCATCTGGTCTGCTGCAACAACCGGAACTCCCAATGTGGAAATGGGAACACATCTCAATGGACTTCATCACGGGTTTACCTAAGACACCGACGGGATGCGATACCGTCTGGGTGATCGTTGACCGGTTGACTAAGTCTGCACACTTCTTAGCGATTAAGGAATCGGACAAAATGGAAAGACTGACTCGTGTTTACATGAAGGAAGTAGTGTCTAGACACGGAGTGCCTGTCTCAATCATCTCTAATCGAGATTCTCGTTTCACTTCGCACTTTTGGAAGTCGCTGCAAAGCGCACTAGGCACCCGTCTTGATATGAGCACAACATACCATCCTCAGACGGATGGGCAAAGTGAACGAACTAATCAGACCCTGGAGGATATGTTGCGTGCCTGCGTATTGGATTTCGGAAAAAGTTGGGAACCCCACTTACCCTTGGTAGAGTTTTCGTATAATAACCGCTACCACGCAAGTATTAAAGCAGCGCCGTTTGAAGCGCTGTACGGACGGAAGTGTCGATCTCCACTCTGCTAGGCAGAGGTGGGTGACAGCCAAATCACTGGTCCAGAACTGGTACTCGAAACTTCGGAAAAGATTGTTCAAATCTGAAATCGCATGGCAGCAGCACGAGATCGCCAAAAGAGTTACGTCGACAAATGCCGAAAACCTCTCGAATTTCAAGTGAACGATCGAGTGTTACTCAAAGTCTCACCTTGGAAAGGTGTGGTTCGCTTTGGTAAGCGAAACAAACTCAACCCACGATACGTTGGTCCCTATCGGATAACTGAACGCATTGGTCCGGTGGCGTACCGACTGGACCTACCAACGGAACTCAGTGGTGTACACAATGTATTCCACGTATCCAATTTGAAGAAATGCCTATCTGATGAAACCCAAGTAGTACCTTTGGACGAACTACAAGTTGACGAACAGTTGCGTTTCATTGAGGAACCAGTCGAGGTTTTGGATTGGGAAACCAAAACGCTCAAGCACAGCAAAATTCCAATCGTTGAGGTTCGTTGGAACTCGAGACGTGGACCGGAGTTCACGTGGGAACGCGAGGATCAAATGATGAAAAAGTATCCTCACCTTTTTGAAGGGCTGACCGAACACAGAAAACCGCGAAACCCGGCAAACCGTCAGAAATCACCGGAGGTAAGAATTAAATTTCGGGATGAAATTTCTTTCTACCAGGGGATGATATGACAAACTGAAATTTTTTTTTGTTACTCTTTCAGACACTCATCACGACTTGACTCAAATTTTCGGGACGAAAATTCTTTAACATGGGAATGATGTGACAATCGTAAATTTCAGGTTAACTCCGTTAACTCAACTCCGTCAATTCAAACTTAAGATCACTGAATCTGTAACGCACACCTCATTACATTTAAACTAGGGTTTAAATGACGCTTAACACTTACTACATGTGTAGTCTTTCGGGATTTGCACCATTTGCACCGAAACGCAAACGAGTTGACGCAAACGATTGATGAATAAACGAAAAACGTCAACATAATAATTATGTGTTAACATATGTGTTACTTGATTATTTTGTGTGTAATGCCAGACAAGAAACAAGAACTAAGTTAGTTAAGTTAGAAAAAAAAAACAACAATTTAAAGTGGAGGGACTTGAGTGTAACTTGTTGTGTTTATAAATAGATCATTAACAAGTAAACCCTAACTATTATTATTATTATCCCAACCCCGATCGGCCCCCCCCTTGTAAACCCTTGCTGCCGTCGACTTTCACACACACATACATCAAGAAATCAAGCTTGTGATTGAAGAACTAGGTGCTAGGAAGGTATAATTGATCATCCTATACATCTTTACTACTTGATTTTGATGTTTGTTGGGTTAATAACAAACCCTAGCAGCCGATTTCATGTATACATGTAATCAATATGATTGTTGTTGATTGAGTAATGATTTGATAACTAGAATTGATATTGTAACATGTTATTGTTGTGTCTTTGATTTGAGTTCAAACACAAACCCTAATCAAGTATGTAATATGTAATTGATGTGCATGGATGGTGTTTATGGAGTCTAGAGGATCATATGAATGCATGATAGTTCATAGGTTGTTAATATATTGAGTTTGGATGCAAACAGTTTCTGGACAGAATGTGTATTTGATGTTTAAGTGACTGTAACGAAGTTTAAGTATAAAAATTGGTTGAGATTATTGGTACTACAGTAAACTAGGTTGAGTCTAGTTTCCATAGAGTGTAAATTTGTAATTTTTGGACAAGTAAAGGTTAACTTTTATGATTTTACAAAAATATTGTGCAAAGCTGAGCTGTTAGACCTGCTTTTAGGTTGTGTTGTAAATGTTATATCTCATGAACTACGAGACCAATTGGGTTGGTTCCACTTCTGGAAGTTGACTTATTGAGTTAGGAACCCAAGTGGTCTTGCATTTATTGGATTTTTTTTTTAACGGGAATTTCAAATAACATTCTGTCGCGCATGAATTTGACTGTTATGAGTTTGCTGTAATGATTTGATGATTGTGAGAAAACTATGTGGAATAAAAATATAATAAAATATGTTCTGGAAACCTAAGACATATGTGCTTCTGTGATGATATTTGGTAAATTAATTGAGATGCTATGATCGGTAGAATAGTACAATCCTTTAAGTAGAATTTCTGTCTCGGTGAAACTAGCTGCTGAGTTTTGTGAAAATGCATGAAATATGATACTTGCTAATTTATTATCGTGTTTTGACCAAATTGCCCTTGAGGGGAATAATGGCTAGTTAATTGTCATGATTTGACCAAAATGCCCTCACAGGGAATAATTGCTAGTAATGTACTTTATGAATACATGACACGTATATGATTGCTTACACATGTAACGTATCACAAATACATTGTTAAAGTCACACACGATTCACAAACGAAACACGAAACGTGTTATGTGCATAGGAATTATGTGCCTGGTCTAGAGGCTCGATAACATTCCGACACTTAGAAAAGTCTCTTTGTTGTTTTAGAACGCTAGAGAGAGTTTTTCTGTGACGCGCATCTTGGTGATTTAATTTGGGAATTTCTTCGCAAACAGCGAGTTTCACTCTACCCTCTTTAAACTGTTTTCAAACGTTTTTCACTTGGGGGAGATAACATACTCCACAATGCATTTAAGATTTTGTTATAAGTTATATATCACTTGTAAAGGCTAAGTGGCAAACGAAACATTTGAAGTCCTACACATCGAACCGGTTAATATTTAGAATAGCGATCACTGTTGAGTAGTACTACTGGGTTTGACAAACCCCACCCAACGTTAACTCGACTGGAGGTCGAGCGGGTGTAATTTTGGCTAACACGTACCATGGTCTGGATGACCTGGTGACAAGGCACTTAATAAACGAGTCAGCTTCGGTGTCGAACACTTAGTAATACTTGCTTTATAGGCTAGCTACCTATAGATATATAATTGACATAACACTATCTGGTAACGCTGTAACGCAAAACGCTGAACGCAAACGCTAAACGATTTATTTTATATAAACTTGTGAACTCACAAACCTTGTGTTGACACTTTTAGTATGTTATTCTCAGGTAGCTGAGGCGGGCGCGCGGTTTAGGAACATGCATTGCTTGAAAACGCTTTTGTCATGCAAACTTATTTTTAACGGTTATTATTGGTTTTAAGTCGTCCTGCGTGACGCAACTTTTGATTAAAGGTTTTTACGCTTCCGCATTTATTTACTCGTAAACGTTTTCATGGATTTGAAACTTTATTTTATGGTTTGATTATAACTGATGATTCCGATCCTGTTAGTTCACACCCTCTGACGGTAAAACTCCGTTAGTGGATTTTGAGGGTGTGACATCAGCTGTAAGATAAGATCTTCTTGCTCCTTATCCCATCAGCTTTCGTTGATTTTCCATCATACGCTCTTGAGTTATTCAGTCAGTAGACATTTGATTTTCATAAAAATGAAGTAAACTTAAGACCATATTCATTTGATAATCATGTGACATGGCAAGAAATGAAGAAGGGATTGGCTGAACAGGACCTTGAGGACAATTAAGCTTTAAAAATGAGATATCCATTTGTGGTGGAGGCATCATCATCGGTGTTGAAGAAACTACAGAAGTAGCAGTCGTAGGTCTTGGAAAGGTAGATAGAACATATTGAGAATCATACCAAGCCTAGGATCAGATGTGAGCATGGTCGTCAAAGTAAGTTCCGGGGTGCCATTAGTAAGCGACACCGCCGGTCTTTGAGGAATAAATGACCTTGGAGGTTGAGCTCCAAATTAAATGCCAGCACCAGCCGAAACATGTCGTTTGGACAACCCTTCACCAGCAAACTCCTTCCCTTTCCTTTTACGTTCAGTAGCTGGAACAACAGCTGCCTGAGCCTGAACACGTTGTAGTTGAGCTGGATCACCACCATCATTGTCATCACCCTCATGTCCATCGTTCCCACCTGGTCCTTCCTCACGCTCCGAATCCGATTCATCATGGATCTAGCGATCATCGGGAGGACATACATAATCTGGATTCACCAGATGACCAATCAATCTTTGGAGTGTTTGATGTGGAGTCTGCCTATAACTCTTCATTCGTTGAACGGTATCTGCAATCATATGATCAAGCACCATCACATAATCTTGTAGTGTCTGATCAATCACCAGGTCTGGAATCAAATCTTGTATAATAAGTTGAAGAAAGCGAGGATACATCAAGAACTTCTTGCATTGAGTCACCATAAGACATTGTTCTTTAAGGTGATAAAAAATCAACTCAGAGTTGAATGGCTTATTCAATGTCAAGGAAACAAATGCCGATTGTAACATAACAAGACATTCATCGAAGCCACCCTTACGTCCACCAAGGCAATGAATTAATACATGAAGTAGGTACTTGTATTGTGGGTACAAGTACGCCTTGTTATACACGGACTTGCCCAAATCACCAGTATAACGGACATGGGCAAATAAACCATGAATCAACTCCCGATTATATTCACATGGATCATCTATTGTATCCCTAAATCGCAACACTCTTCTGATAACCCCTCTTGTGATAGTGATAGACGTCCCATTGATAGTAGCTGTGATTTGATTCTCGGCTTCTATAAATCGTGTTGAGTTCCAAAATGGACGTATAATACTGAACTAGACTTTCGGTCGTGCAGTCACAGCATAATGAATATCCGAGCATCTAATAAACGTCACTATATCTCCAAACACTTCCTCATCAGCAAACTTCGTAACAACAAAGCACAAATGTTATGCTTTTTGTCGTACGAAAGCAAGGACAAATTTTGTTGTTGCTGTTGTTGTTGCTGCTGTTGTTGTTGTTGATCGGCAACAGGAGGATCCTGATCCATATTTTCAGTCATTGCACTATATAAAGAAACCCGAGAATCAGTGGCAATGATAATAGTAATAACAATTATACAATATAATTAAAAGATTAGAATTTAACAAATTTATAAACTTTTAATATTAAAATAATTGAAAATGTCATTCGTTAAAACTCTGGTTCGTTATAACCAATTAGTTGATTCGTTATAACGAATTAGCTACTTTGCTATCAAGTAAATAAGACGAAATAGAACTAACGAATCAGAATTGAATGTATAACGAATTATAACTTGTTCGTTAAAAATAACGAATTGAAATCTAATTCGTTATAAATAAAAACTGAACTATGATTGTTATAATTAGAAATCTGACTCGTGTGTTCTGTATAATGAATTGAACACGAATTAGTTCAAATTCGTTACACAATAACGAATGGACCTTTAAGCTTAATGTTTGACTAATCTGGTCAAGGTCAAAATTACCAAGAACAATAAAAGTCAAAATTGCAAAAGTAAAATCAATTCAACCATAATCAACGATATAAGACTAAATCAAATCGTGGTATACTTAGGGTAAATTAAAAGTTTATTAAAAACGTAAAACTCGATAACATAATCAAACAATAACTACTGCAATTGTTCACCAAATTTGACGAAAAACATTGCGTTGTGACAATCTATACCTTAAGATTCAGAAAAACGGATTAGAATAGTGGATAATGATGATCAAATTTCAGAGAAAAATTTGGTAGAGTAATGTGTGTTTGTGAAAAAGAAGGTGAATAATGGAAACGAAATGGTTCACGAATCCCAATATACTCTGATAGTGCACATTCTCCAATGCAACGAATCATCCGATTCTTTTGAATTTTGAAATACCGAATCAGGTAATTCGTTATGTTAAAATAACACGTGGCATAACGAATTAACAATAACTCGTTAAAGTTTAAGACAAAACAATAACGAATTAGAGATAATTCGTGTTTAATTTGTTAAGTTATGGTTAAAAAATTAGAAGTCATTCGTTATAGAGTGGTGGAAGTGAAATAAGTTAACGAATTGGAATACAATTCGTTATGAATGACCTTAATACGTTATACCTGACTAACAAATTACTTTTATGTAATTTTAAATTAAATTAATTAATTAAATTAATTAATTAAATAAAAGAATAATTAACTATTGATACCAATTGAATTAACTTAGACCAACGAAATCCTGTATCTCGATGATCAAATACCTTAATGTTGGACCGGATTAACAAACGATAACAATAACAGATCTCAGATCTGTGAATATCCGATTAGATCACCTAAGGATCTAGCTCATAATTAACCTTGATTTAGTGTTATGTATGTGTATATATTATCAATATATTAGATGAATAATGTTAAGGTGAAGCTTGAGAGAGAGCAATTACTCAAAAATTCTTTCTATTATTCTCAAAACTTATAATTAAAGTGAACAGTAGTTCACTATATATAGAAGGTGACCTGGTTCGCTAACATCCCCTAGCGAACCAGCTTCCCCTTCGTTACATAAATTAACATAACGAACCACCCCCTGATTCGTTAACATCCCTTAACGAATCAGGAGGGAATACATTATAGTGTCTTAGTCGCTAATATCCCTAGCGAACTAGACTTAATCTTAACGAACTAGTTAATAATAAACATTAAATATTACATTAATTAATAAATAAAACATTAACGATAAAGACAAAGACTCTAGACGCAAAACCGTGCACTAACAGACACCCCCTCGTCTTGAGCTCTTTGTCTTTAACTTATTTGAATCGCTTGGACTGCCAGTCTCTGCAACTATGAATTCCATGTTCATGACACACACGAACGACTCGTTGGAATTGCATAGCCAGGTCGTAATCTTCTTGGCGCTCGATCAAAATCTGCTTCCTATGTAGCACATCATTGTCCGTCTCTGATAAATTAACCAACCACATCGGGTCGATTATCTTGATGAGCTCGGTCTGCAGTCCTCGACCACGAACAATAACGGCCTTGCCAGTACGATTGTCATAGTACCAACGGTTGAAAGACAGATAAATATCTTGAGAAATCGTCTTCACAGGAACCTTTTTCATTGTCTTTGGCGGCTTTACTTTCAAGACAAGTTTCTTCCAGCCGGTCCTTGGATCAATCTCGTCAATGCGCTTACGTCTTGGGACCTAGGGCTTGAAGAATTTGAAACCATGATTGACCTCGAACAGTAAGTGTTGATGAAACCACTCAGCCGTTCGGTAACCCCCACGATTGATAAATGGACGTCTCGCGAGGGTACGTACATCCCAACGCGGTAGAGTAAAAACATCAATTATCCTCTCGTAATACTGGACACCCTTTTCCCACTTGACTATACATACTTTAAGGTCAGAATCATAAGCCCATGAAACAATATCACTGTGCACCTTTGAAACAGTCTTGAAGGTAGTCACCTGATTAGCCTCAACCCAAGCAGCAGCAGTATCTTTTCTTTCTTGATTTACATAACGATAAGCACTGATAATTTTACCCACTTTATGACGTTTGAACCATCTTTCTACGTCCTCATCAGTCACTTCTTTGAGTGAGGGTACTGTTCGCTGCACAACCTTTTCCAATTCATCCTCAGTCTCTTTAATTACTTCTTCATGAAATACCGGAACACCTTGATCAACGTTTGCGTGTTGATACAAGTCCGGGTACTCTTCAGCAGTCACATCCTCCATTTCAATCTCTTCATCCTCATAAACAAAATCCGTATTCATAAATAACGGATCAACTTCCAAATCTTCCTCAGTTATCACTTCGACATCGGGCTCAGTCTCTAAAGCAGTCAACTGATCGTCATTCAGCCCAAGCAGAATCAAAATCTGCTCCCGTGTCAAGGATCTAACCACAAACTCACCAACCTTTATCTCATCTCTGTGTACCACACTACGAACCACCCCTGATACATCAACAAATATCACTTTGTTAGCTGCAATCATTTCAATTGGCTTGGCAGCTGTTGGATCTTGATAAATAATTATCTGCTTGCTCGAATCATCACCGCCACTAACACCTGCACCAGAGGATGAACCATGCGATTGTTTAGGCTCACCTTCTGCATCAGACTCGTTAGGATCATCATCGTCATTTTTGAGTTTCTTGAGGGCATCTTCTTTACAAGTTAACTATAAAATCAACTCTTCTTGTTCCTTTAATTTCACCCCCTGAGACTCAACAATCGTACGCAACGACTTAGTCTCCTTCTGACAGAAAGAAATATAACTCATCATTCGTCGTTGATTCTCTATGAGTCATTCTTGAGTTTGACGTTCAGCTGCCATTTGATTTTCATATAGATGTAGCAGATTCAGCAGCATTTCAGTTTGACGACCTGGTGGAAAGTTGTATACGGATGGATGAACAGGTTGAACAGGTCCTTGAGGCCGAGTAATTCTCATGAATGAGACATCACTAGGCGGAGGTGGAGGAAGAGTAGTTGTTGGCGGAGGAGGAGGTCTCATTGATGTAGTAGAAGATACTGTAGACAATGCAGCAGGAGGTCTCGGTATCTCGGTTAACGCCATTTGAGGAATAAGACCGAGCCTCTCGTGTGACACCAACGTCGTCGTTAAAGTAAGCATCGGAGTGCTAGTAGTTAGCGGCACCGCTGAGCTTTGAGGAGTTGATTGACGTGGTGGTGGGGTTCTAATGATTACCCCAGCCACAGCAGACACACGGGGCTTCTTTGATGGTTCCACAGTAGCTACAGCTTTACCCTTTCTTTTTCTTTCCAGCTGAGCTTTCATGGTGGCAACTAGAGCAGCATCGAATGCATCTTGTTGTTCTTTAAGAGCTCGTTCACCAGCTCCACCAGCACCATCATTCCCATCATTATCACCATTATCATCTCCACCATCATTGTTCCCACCTTCTCCCCTTCACGCTCGGAATCCGAATCATCGTGGATCCAACGCTCATTAGGAGGACATACATAATCCGGATTGATTATATGACCAATCATCCGTTTGTCCTGTGGCTTTTTCTTTCTATAAATTAACATACGATGTACCGTTTCAGCTTTCATATGTTCCATATCAAGAACATCGTTCACCAACGTTCGATCAATCACCAAATTCGGAATCAAATCCTGAATAATTAGCTGTAAAAAACGAGGATACATCAAGAACTTCTTTGACTGTAGAGTTTGCTGAACCTGCTCTTTCAGATGATCAAAGATGAGTTCTGAGTAGTTGAAGGGCTTGTTCAGGATTAGGGCAACAAACGCCGACTGCAAACTTAGGCGACACTCATCAAACCCACCGCGATGTCCACTCATACAATGAAGTAGAACATCCAACAGATACTTGTATGGTGGACACAACCCATTCTTGTTCCGCATAGATTTACGAATATCACCACCATAGTTCAAGCGTGTGAATAAACCTCTAACCAATGTCCTGTCAAATTCACTCGGGTTATCATCATTATCGTCAAATTGAAGTACCCGACGAATGACCTCAACATCAATCGTAATTGGAATCTGATTGATTGTAGCTCGAACCCATTTATCTGCCTCAACATATTCCGCCGTATTCCAAAATTGCCTGATTATACTAAGATACACTTTAGGTTTAGCAGTGATGGCATAGTATATCTTTGAACGTCGTAAGAAAGTCAACATAGCTCCAAACGTTTCTAAATCAGTCACATCTTGATCAACCTAAGCACAAATGTTGTGCTTTTTATCAAACGGCAATAAGATCACTTCAGCTTGTTGATCATGTTGTGGTGGTTGTCCTTGTGGAGGTTGATTTTGTTGTTCTTGATTAGCCATGTTTTACTGTATAAATAAAACCAAATATGAGAATAGATATCAAAATATATAATCAAAAGATATGTGTAATTAATCTAGTTACTTCTATTAGACGATTTAAATCCTTTAATTAAATTAAATTAATATTAAAATTAATTTAGTTAATAAATGTCATTCGTTGGGAATCACACTAATTCGTTACAATAAGATAACGAATCAGGCGATTCGCTATCAAGTAAATACCTTAACGAACTGAACATAGCGAATTACTATTTAATTTGACGAACTAAACTCTAATTCGTTATATTTTAAGCGAATCCATATCTGATTAGTGTAACATTTTATTCTCTTAGCTAGTTCGTGTAAAATCTTAACGAATTGGACACAAAACAGTCCCAATTCGCTAAGACTAACGAATGGTTATAATTAAGACTTGTTCTTTGACTTCACAAAGTCAAGGTCAAAATTAGGATGAACATAGATAGTCAACAATATGAACCCGTGAACGATTAGGACATAACTATCGTCGAATCATCGCAATTATGAGCTCGGTGTACTCGGAATTACATTCGTAATCGAAGATGAATGAGATTAAGACTCAAAATCTCTAAGTACATAGGTTAGACGAACCTACTGTAAACCCAATAACACAAAGCTATAATTAATCCGTAAAGCCACAATCAAGACATGATTCGTATCATGATTCGTTAAATATGCATAACGAAGGGATGATTCGTTACAGAGTGCGGAAGCGAATTAGGTTAGCAAACCAAAGACTAGTTCGCTAAAGAACCACCTAGTTCGTTATCCATAAATAACGAATTAAAATCTTTTATTTAATTTTAAATTAAATAAATAAATGAATTAAATAATTAAATAAAATAAATAAAATTAAGTTATCGAGAAACCTTTTAACCCGACAACCAAATACCTTAAAAACGTTTCAGTTTTCCGAAACATAACTTAAAATTATTTAAGTATTTTGTACAAAGAAGACGAAAATATTTTTGGTATTTTGTAAAAATTTAAAGAATGTATTTACAAAAAAAATATCCGGTCCGTTAAAAGATAGACAATTTTTTTGTGTTTTTCAATGATTTTACCAAAAGCAGTACATATTTTGTATTTTTGTTGAGTTTGAGCAGAGAATCATATTGACCAAATTGCCCTTCCATCACAGTTTTATATTTCTGCGATATTATGACTGCCGATAAGTCGGTCATTGGTATTTTTGTCCACATAAATCTAATAACACACATTCAAGTATTTTTGTGATATGATTAAATTGTTCAATTAAAGCACATAATATCAGAAACTATCAGCCTCTAATCTCGGTTCAAGCTTAATTTGATTTTTTCCAAATCACCCCAACTTGACTTAAACCATTATATTGTTGATCAAAATTTTGATACCAATTTCGAAATTTTGAGCAATGCATCAAGTTTCCTTTACTGTGAGTGAATATGCACGAGTCCATCTGTCGGCTTACATACATTGTATCCCCTGGGGTCCGTTTCTTATTGATATTAAGATGCACGCAAGGGAGGAACAATTGTATGACTAACAGCGGATTTTGATCAAGTCAGTAATTTAAATTGTACAAAATACAGTGGTCATCAAGTTTAATGACTTTGGGTTTGCTCTAGAAAGCGAGTGAAATATTCATGCTTATGAATACCCAGACGGTTAAGCCGCATAAAGACTCGCAATGTCCAGAATCTTAACGCTTGTTATTTGCTTTATTTTATTTTTGGGTGATCAACAAATATAAGGCTTATGTATGACTGGTTATTACATTTCTGCCATCCTCACCAAGACTGTTGCTAGAGACTAACACCCCTTTCAATTTGGCGTTTCTTTATGTTTATATCACATACTTTACTCTACTGGGTTGTTTTAAGACCTACCAATGTACCAATGCAATTAAGCACACAGTCTTTTAAGCTTACTTTTTGCTGAATTTGGGGTCAAGATAATCAATGAACTATCATGTTCTCTTTTTGCTTCAAAACCTCAAAATTTTGAGTAGTATAAAATAAAGAAAAGATAAATTTAATCGCCCCAGTTAACTTAAATTTATAAATAAATGGCTAACCATCAATTCACAAGTGAATAATAGGACCATGACATGCAAACATGCTTCACAAACTTAAATAACCGACATAATTTTCAGCGAGAAAATAATCTAAAAATCTTTTTGGATTTTCTCTATACAAACTTTAAAAACACAATATTTTTGTCTTTTTCAAATTTCTTATAAACAAAATAACTTTCACAATCTTTTTGGATTTTCGGATTTTTCTGTACAAAACATAAATCACATTCTTTTTGTTTTTTCAAAATTTTAAATTGTTTTTGGTTTTTATCTATACAAACGAAAAACACACTCTTTTTGTATTTTCTAGATTTTTACCCCTTAAAACCAAAATAAATTTTAAAAGAAAAATATGACAGAAAATAAAGATAGTCATCCTTGTTTAAGGATATCAGCGAGGGTCTTCAATCCGTTTAAATCAATCAAAAATTTAAAACGCATTTTGTCAAAAGTTTTAGTAAACAGACCGGCTTTCTGAAAATAAGTATGTACTTTCTCAAGATCGATTAATATCTTTTCATAGCAATCCCGTATAAAATGATATCGAATGTCGATATGTTTCGTTTTAGAATGTTGTACAGGATTCTTGGTGATACTAATAGCAGCAGAATTATCAATCAAAATAGGAGTAGTAAGAAATTTCAAACCGAAGTCGCGAAGATGTTGTTGTATCCACAAAACCTGGGAACAACAACTCGAGGCTGCAACATACTCAGCTTCAGCGGTTGAAGTGGAGACCGTTGTCTGCTTCTTACAATGCCAGGAAACAAGCAGGTTTCCCAAAAATTGACATCCTGCAGTCGTTGATTTGAAGTTGATCTTGCATCCTCCATAATCTGAGTCTGAGTAGGCAGTAAGATCGAAAGTATCATCCTTGGGGTACCACAACCCGATGTCTGGATTTCCCCTTAAATATTAAAGAATTATCTTGACTGCAGCTCGGTGAGTCACTCGTGGACTTGCTTGATACCTAGCACAAAGACAAACAACAAACATAATATCAGGGCGAGAAGCCGTTAAATACATTAAAGAACGAATCATGGCACGATAAAGGGTAAGATCAACGGAATCCTCCAATTCATCCGGTGATAAATTGTGTCCTACTGGAAAAGGAGTAGAAGGGATTTTTCCGGCAGAAATCTTGAATCGGCTCAAGTCGTCATTCACATACTTAGTCTGGTGAATAAAAATTCCGTTAGCAGATTGGTGAACCTGCAACCCTAAAAAGAAATTCATCTCTCCCATCGAGCTCATCTCGAACTTTGTTTGCATGGACTTCTCGAACTCCTTACACAATGTGTCATTTGTAGACCCAAAAATAATATCGTCGACATAAATCTGGACTAGAAGAAGATCGTCACCAACAGTTTTATGAAATAAAGTGCAGTCAACAGTTCCTCGTTTGAAGCCATTATCTGTCAGATGGTCGGCGAGCGTGCCATACCAAGCTCTCCGGGCTTGATGTAGACCATACAGGGCCTTGTTTTATCGGTAAACACGGTCCGGATAATCAGGATCTTCAAAACCAGGTGGTTGTTGGACAAACACTTCCTCATGTAATTAACCATTGAGAAAAGCACTTTTAACATCCATTTGATAGACCTTGATATTCTTATAAGCTGCATAAGCCAGGAAGATTCGAATCGAATCTAATCTTGCAACTGGAGCATATACCTCTGTGTAATCAATACCCTCTTGCTGATGAAAACCTTGCACTACTAGACGTGCCTTATTTATGACAATCACCCCTCGATCGTCCTTCTTACACTTAAATACCCACTTAGTCGGAATGGCTTTCTTGTCTCTAGCAGGTTTGTCTATTAAATCCCAAACACCTAAACGTGCAAATTGCTGTAATTCTTCTTGCATAGCTTCTACCCAAGAAGGATCTTCAAGTGCCTTACGAGCTGTCATTGGCTCAACTTGAGATAGAAAGCAAGAGAATTTAGCAAGATTCACAATTCCCGAAGAATGTAAGTTAGTGTAAGCACACAATATGTTATTATCACTTGACGAAGCAACTTGATGATGTGTACGAACGCCCACATCAAGTTCTCCAATGATATTTTCCTGTGAATGATATCCATGAATCCGAAGAGTGGGATTCTCAGGAACAACAACATTATCAAATAAGTTAGTGTAATGTTCACCTAACTCGGGAGATGAAACATTATCACTGTCAAGATCAATAACTTGAACTTCAGCTTGATCATCATCAGAAGAAGTAGAAACATTATCAATAGCAACTGAAAAAACAACTTGAGGTTCTTCAGTTGGAGCATCTGGTTGAGCTTCAACGTCATTAGAACTTGAAAATCTTGGAATGGTCAAATGATCTTCAAAGTATGCTTGAACCAGATCTTCATCAATGTGTTCAGTCGAAGGAGTAAATGAATTAAATAAATTATCGTAGTCAAACATCCAGTCTGGACCTTTCCCTTGAGGAGGAGTTGTGTACTTTTGACAGTCCACATGGTACCATTCTTCGACACAACCAG
This sequence comes from Bidens hawaiensis, assembly GCF_021521415.1. NCBI lineage: Eukaryota > Viridiplantae > Streptophyta > Magnoliopsida > Asterales > Asteraceae > Bidens > Bidens hawaiensis. The sequence continues at coordinate 135,310 of NW_027492176.1, forward strand.
ATGTGAAATTTAAAACCCTTTTCTTTGGAGATGCATATCCTAAGAAATATCCTTCGATAGCTTTTTCTTCAAATTTATACGAATCCTTCTTCAACATTGTACACTGACACCCAAATGGTTCCAGGTACTTTAAATTAGGTTTTCTATTATTTAAGATCTCATAGCTTGTCTTCTTGAGGCGTTTCACAGTTAGAACTCGATTAAGCGTATAACAAGCTGTATTCACTGCCTCATTCCAGAATTGGACAGGATGCTTAGAATCATCGAGCATTGTGCGTGCAGCTTCAATCAGAGTTCTATTTTTTCTTTCAGCAACACCATTTTGTTGAGGTAAATAAGGTGCACTATATTCTCGGTGAATTCCCTTTTGAATACAAAAGAAATCCAATATAGTGTTTTTGAATTCAGTACCTTTATCACTTCGGATTCTCCTCACCTTTTGTTTATACAGTGATTCGATCTTAGTAATAAGGTTTTGTACCAAAACCGGTGTTTGATCCTTCGAACTCATAAATAACACCCCAGAGTATCTTGAATAATCATCAGTCATTACAAGACAATACCAGTCTCCAGAAATACTCGCATGATTCACTGGACCAAACAAATCCATATGAAGTCGTTCAAGAGGAGTATCAATGGAATTCAATAACTTAGAGGGATGTGTCTTCTTCTTCTGCTTGCCCTTTTTGCATGCAACGTAGTGATCGGATAACTTAAAATTCTTTAACGAGACACCCTCAACTAAGTCATTTGCCATTAAATAATTCATCTTTCTGACATGTATGTGACCCATTCTACGATGCCATAGAATCGAGTCTTTCTCGGTTGCTTTCGAGACAAAACATGTTTCGATCGATGTAGATACTTTAGAAATCATATTTAAGACATAAATATCATTTGATCGTGGTGATCGCATGACAACCATGTCCTCGAGAATAACATAACCCGGTTTCAAGATAAGACATTATTTTTCAGTAAATATCGTAGTGTACTTTTTATCACAAATCTGCGATACACTCAATAAGTTATGATCAACTTTGTCGCAATAATTCACTTTCTCAAACGTAATGTGACCATTTGAAACTTCACCCTCTTGTGTGATCATGCCCCCAGAATTCCCTGCAAACGCTACATAACCCCCTTGAATATTTCTCACATTTGATAAGAGGTTGAGATTTCCAGTGATATGACGAGAACATCCGCTATCCATGATCCAGTTTTCACCAGAAATGGTCTTGGATGAACCCTACACACAAACAAAAGTGATTAGTTCAAAAAGGCAGCCCAGGCCTTAGTCTTGGGCACCTTTTGGTTTTCTCTTTGATCATTAACTTTAACAGATTTCAATTGTTGTTCAGCCACTTGTGAATAAGTTACCGGCTTCCTAGACTTTCGTCTTAAGTAAGCTGCCTAAACAATGTTTGAATTCTTGTTTTGACATATGGGTTCAGTTGGAACGAATTTTGGTTTCACTTGACCGTGTGTCTCATTGACATGAAGAACTTTCCGAGGATTCACATTAGAGAACAAAATATGAGTATCATCAGCATACGACACAGGTCATTTCAAAATCTCCTTGACCAATGGAATTGGCTTAGATTTGTCCTTGATTAAAGGATGAAGATTCTGATAGTTCTGTTGACTACAATTCCTCACAACATGACCTTGTTGACCACAAAGAAAACAACTTCGCATGTCTGCATGATGATGTTGAGAAGTAATTGGAATAAATGATGCAGACGGTTGATGATGACTCACATTTTTAGTCATGCTCTTAGCAAACTCATCAGATAATTCAGATTTCTTCTTTAAATAAAAATCTAAATTAGAACAGTTCGAAAAGCTTTTTATTGTATCTGTCCCAGTTGACTTCATAAAGTTAATTTTCTTAGCTTGTTTTAAAGGTTGTTTTGCCTTAGTCAATGGGTCAGATTGAACTGATGTTTTTGTTTGAGCATACACACGTTCAAGTTCTTGAATTTTTGAAGTTTCATTGACAATAACACTCTCAATAAGTTCAGGTTTGATATATTGGAATATCTTTTTCAGTGAACATCGTATCCATTCCCTTTAACTTAAAAACTCTAGCCGATGAAGACTTAGAACTCGGAGGATTAATGAAACACATTAAGTCCTCGTCAGAAATCTTTGGTTTAACTGACTTCTTTGCCCTCACTGGTTTGGTTTTCACAATTTCTTCCTTGTTCACTTGAGACTTGAATGAACCATACACAGCTTCCTCAAACTCTTGAGGTTCGCAAAGAATATGATTAGAACTAGGAATGTTCTTATTCTTGTGTATAATCTCAGGTTCAAACACATCTTCAATAATCACTTTGTCAACATTTTCAACAAAAACCTTTTTACTTTCCACATGAGGTTTTTGAGGAGCAACTTGGGGTTTTACAATTTCAGGTTTAATCAATTTATTTTTCAGAAATCACAGAATCTTTTTGAATCAAATCCTCTTCTTTCGTTCAAAAGGATTAATTTTATAATCATTATGAAAAGGTGGTGGAATTTCAATAAAACCAATACCTTTCTTGGAATCTTTTTGTTTTCCAGATACTTCAATAATTTCATTCAACAGAAAAGATGAATTCCTAAATTTCCCCAATTTGTTCTTCAACTCAAGAACCTCATTCTCAAGCTCAGTTATCTTAGAACGATGTTTCAAAATTTTCTGAAACTTTTGGTCATTAATTGTCATTTTCACAGATAACTCGGCTTTGAGATCGTGGTTACTTGTCGACAATGCTTCAATCTTTTCTCGAGATCTCTTTTGAGATTCAAGAGATTGTCGATAAGTATCCTTAAGAGAAGCAATTCTCTTATAAGATTATCATTTTGATTTTTCAATGCTTCTAACTTAGATTTGTTAGATTCACATTCAACACATGATGCTTTAACAAATGAAGTAGCAGAAATAGAGTTACTAACCTCATTGATCTTGGCCATGCAAGCAAACATTGATTCAGAAGTCTTTTCGCAAGAGTCGTCAGATACAGATCCAGAATCATTATCGGAAGACATCTCACTACCAGTAGCATCTTGACAATCTTTATGTAACCCAAACATAGCCAAATTTGCTTGAACATCATTGCATAGTAACCGTTGTGACCAATCAGTTCCATCTGCTAACATTGCTTGTGTTGTAGAAGAAGATGGTTTCTTTTCAGCATCACTTCCTCGTGGTGTAGAAGCATTTTGACTTTGACCACGAGGTCCAGTGTATTCTTTCCTTGGTTTGTCACATTCCTTCGCGAAATGCCCAAATTCTTGACAATTATAACACTTTACTTTTAATTTGTCAAAACCCAACTTCTTGTTTAAAGATGGAAGATCTTTTCCAGTTCTCTGCATGAATCTTTTAACTTTACGAACGATCATAGCCATGTACCATTTAAAATCCATGATTTCTAGATCATCTGGATCTATCTGATCATAGTCCTCATCTGTTAAATCACTTGTGGCAATCTTACTACTCACTAAGTTTTCAAATGAATAGATAAAATCCGTTAGAATCCGTTACTACTCACTAAGTTTTCAAAGTTTTGCTCAGCTTCCTTCATATTAACACTAGGTGGTGTAGCAAATGGATTGGTATTAGTTGAACTTCCAGAACCACCCGAATTACCAGCAGAGTAGAAACAAACTTTTGGATCATTAAACATAGTTGATTCTTTTTCACTTGCAGCATGAGTAAGAAAAGCAGTGATAGGAGAGATCGTTGAACTGAGAGGTATACCCAATAGTATCATCACCAATCATTGGTGCCACATAAACTTCATCAAGACAATATGAGCAGTCAGGATGAACAGAACCCAAATGTGCACGAAACCGAGGTTCTCACTTGGCAAAGTCACTGAACTTCATCAAACGTGGACATTTAGAATGTGAACCTATCTCGGTATCAAGTTGCAACATCCGTTGCATCAACATGTTTTGAGACGCTAATACATACATACCGGCCATTTTTGAAAAATTTAAGTGTTTAACGAATCAAATAGTGAAATAGCTTAACGAATCAGTTAACAGTTATAGCGAACTGTGAACAGTTATAGCGAACTGTGAACAGTTATAGCGAACTGTGAACAATGTTAAACGAATCAACCCTTAACGAAGTTAAGACTGATCAGCAACGAAGTACCTTAACGAATGAGGTGAGTGTTTTAGCGAATCAAAGGTCAACTTAACGAATCACAAATAAAGTTAATGAATCAACCAAATGGCGAAACAGATAACGAATGAGATGAAGGTTTATCGAATCACAAGTCAACTTAGCGAATCACAAGTCAACTTAACGAATTGACCAAACGAATCACAAAGGATTAGTTTAGCGAATCAGATAATAATCAGTAACGAATCACTAAGAAGTGCTTAGCGAATTAATATAACGAGTTAGCTACAGTTGATTAGCGAATCACACTATAGCGAAGCAGGTTGTTACAACCATTTGTAACAAACTCTGACACCTTATGCCACGTGGCAAAGGTTGTTATAACACAAATCCCAAGAAGAACACGTGTCACACGAATCGGTTAATCTAGTTAACGAACTAGATAACACGAACCAATAGCTCACACGAATTGATTAACGAACTAGGTAACGAAGTAACACAGTTGATAACGAATCACCATGAAACATATAGCGAATCACCAGAAAGAAGATAACGAATTACATTCATCTTCAAATCTTCAAATCTTCAAACAATTTTTCCAGAATTTTTGAAGATTAAACCCAGAAACCCAACAATACCAAATTCGTAATACAACCTCGTTACTCAACCCCCAAATTCGTAATACAACCTCGTTACTCAACCAAAATGCACAAATAACCTACCAAAATCCTCGTAAACCAAATCCGAATCCAATACACATAATTTCGTATCCGATTAACACCTTAAACCAAATCAAATTGACCATAAACACACCCCTATTACGGACTTAAATCGAAACCAAATCCAAAACACACAAATCCAATCCACACCTCAATTCCTTTAATCCATACCTATCCAATACCATAACCAACACAAACTCAATCCAAATTATCCATAATTCAATCAATTCAAATCAAAATTGATTCAAAAACCAAACAAAAACCGAAAAACTTAACAACAATAACAATTAAAACACCAAATCAAGTGTAAAGAGCACCAACAGCTCTGATACCACTTGTTGGATCCCGGATTAACAAACGATAACAATAACAGATCTCAGATATGTGAATATCCGATTAGATCACCTAAGTATCTAGCTCATAATTAACCTTGATTTAGTGTTATGTATGTGTATATATTATCAATATATTAGATGAATAATGTTAAGGTGAAGCTTGAGAGAGAGCAATTACTCAAAAATTCTTTCTATTACTCTCAAAACTTATAATTAAAGTGAACAGTAGTTCACTATAAATAGAAGCTGACCTGGTTCGCTAACATCCCCTAGCGAACCAGCTTCCCCTTCGTTACATAAATTAACATAACGAACCACCCCCTGATTCATTAACATCCCAGAACGAATTAGGAGGGAATACAATATAATGTCTTAGTTCGCTAACATCCCTAGCGAACTAGAATTAACCTTAACGTACTAGTTATTAATAAACATTAAATATTACATTAATTAATAAATAAAACATTAACGATAAATACAAAGACTGTAAACGCAAAACCGTGCACTAACACTTAACGTGTTTTACGTTCCAAAAACACTTATCTTAAAGAAAATAAATAATATGTAAACGAAAAGTCTTTTTAATATTTTGACCTTTTGATGTAAAATATTTACAAGGGAAATATCCGTAAATAAAAACTTAGAACAAAAAATGTTTTTGTGTTTTTGTATGATCTATCAAAAGCAGTACATATTTTTGGATTTTTGTTGAGTTTGAGCAGAGAATCATATTGACCAAATTGCCCTTCCATCACAATTTTATATTTTAGCGATATTATGACTGGTGTTAAGTCGGTCATTGATATTTTTGTCCACTTAAATCTTATAACAAACCTTCAAGCGTTTTTGTGATATGATTAAGGTTCAATTAGAGCACAGAATATCAGAAACTATCAGCCTCTAATCTCGGTTCAAGCTTAATTTGATTTTTTCCATATCACCCCAATTTGACTTAAACCATTATAGTGTCGATCAAAATTTTTGATGTCTTTAGAACCTTTGAGCAATGCATCAAGTTTCCTTTACTATGAGTGAGTATGCACGAGTCCATCTGTCGGCTTACATACATTGTATCCCCTGAGGTTCGTTTCTTATTGGTATTGAGACGCGCGCAAGGGAGGAACAAATGTATGACTAACAGCGGATTTTGATCAAGTCAGTAGTTTAAATTGTATGAAGTACAACAGTGATCAAGTTTAATAACTTTGGGTTTGCTCTAAAAGCGAATGACATATTCATGCATATGAATACCCAGATGATTAAGTCGCATAAAGACTCACAGCGTCCAGAACCCTAACGCTTGTTATTTGCATTATTTTATTTTTGGTGATCAGATAGATATAAGGCTTGAGTATGACATGTTATTACATTTCTGTCATCCTAACAGAGATTTTCGTTAGAGACTAACACCTATTTCAATTTGGCATTTCTTTTAGTTTATATCACATACTTTACTCTAACAACTTGTTTAAGACCTATCAATACACCAATGATTAAGCACTCAGTCTTTCAAGCTTATTTCTTGCTGGATTTGAGGTCAAACAATCAATGTACTATCATTTTCTCTTGTTGCTTCAAAACTCAAATTTTTGAGGAGCAAGAAAAAAAATCCAATCGCCCCAGTCACTTTCAGTCCATAGATTAATGGCAATCCTATCAATCTACAAGTAGATAACAGGACCAATATAGGCAAGCATGTTCCACAAACTTACATAACTGACATAGTTTTCAGCGAAAGAATAAAGTAAAACGCATAAGAATCGCCCCAAAAACATTCCATTATCAGGTAAATGGCTATCCCAAATGTTTACAAGTAAATATCAGGACCAAACATATACATATATATGTCCTTCAAATGTAGGTAATTAACATTTTTCGAAAGAATGCAAATTTTATTTATTTGTTTTTTTTATCTTTACATACATAGAACACAATCATTTTGTCTTTTTCAATTTTCTTATAAATAGAATAAAACTTAACAATCTTTTTGGTTTTTCGGATTTCTTTCACTAAACAATCATTGTGATTTTTCAAAGATTCTAACTTAGGTTTGTTTTTCTCATATTCAACACAAGAAACAGAAGGACTAACCTCATTGATTTTGGCCATGCAAGCAAAAGCAGTTGGAAGCTTTTCACATGAGTCGTCAGAATCAGACTCAGTATCATTGTCAGAAAATAACTCACTCCCACTTGCATCTTGGAAATTTTCATTTGACCTGAACATAGTCAGATTAGCTTGATTGTCATTGCAAAGCAATCTTTGTGACCAATCAGTTTCATCCATGTTGTACAACATAGCTTGTGACCCAGAAGAAGATGGTTTGGTACCAGAAGATTTAACAACATCATTCCCATTTTTCCCAGCTGAACTTCAATCTTGATTTCTAGACCAGTATACTCTTTCTTTTGTTTATCACGTTCTTTGGAAAAATGTCCAAACTCTTGACAATTATAACACTTAAATTTCAATTTATCGAACCCCAAATTCTTGTTTAATGATGGAAAATCTTTGCCAGTTCGATGCATGAACCTTTTCTCGTTTCTAACGATCATTGCCATATTCCATTTCAAATCCATGAGTTCCAAATCATCAGGATCAATTTGGTCATAGTCTTCGTCAGTCAACTCACTAGTAGCAATTTTACTACCAACCAGATTCTCATAAGAAGTCATGAAGGTAGACAAGAAAGCAAAATGGTTGTGCTGAAAATTGATTTGCAGTAGTTGAATTATCAGAACCTCCAGAAGTACTAGAAGCACCAGGTGACCCAGAACTTCCAGAATTGTAGAAACATGCACATGGATGGTTTTAGGTGAGATACTTTCAGGTGTGAATCAAATTATTTCATCTCCAAAGCCTTATTTTCTCCTTGAGAGTATTGTGAGATTGTTTTAGGTGTGAATCCAATTGTTTCATCTCCAATCATTGGAACAGTATACACTTCATCCAAACAGTAAGAACAATCAGGATGAACTGAAACCATATGAGCACGAAAACGACGTTCCCATTTAGCAAAGTCACTAAATTTCATCAATAGAGGACACTTGGAATGGGATCCAATTTCAGTGTCCAATTGTAACATTTGCTGCATGAGCACGTTTGCAAGTTTTGGGGAGCTAACGCATAAAAACCAGCCATCTTGATAAGAAACAAAACAATCAAACTTCAAGGACTAAACTTGGAAATATGTTCACGAACTTGGAACAGTAACTATATGAACTGTGAACGGTGTTTGTAACGAACTAAAATAACGAATCAATTATAACAAATTAAAAGTTATCTGAGTAAAGAACCAGGAACAATGTAACACCATTTAGATCATAACGAAATATTAAACGAACTCAGTCAATGAATCAGGTCAAATTGGCGAATCAGTTTGACGAATTAGATTAACGAATTAGGTTAACGAATCCAAATTCAAAGTAACAAACTAAGATAACGAATTTAAGAGTTCACTTGATGAATCAAGTAACAAATAACTAAGTGAAATCTTAACGAATCAAAGTAACGAGTCACAATGTCACCTTAACGAATCAGATTAACGAATCTCTAATTCAAGGTAACGAAATGTCACACCCCGGTCGTAATTGGCGGAAAAACCGAGGCGTGGCGACGGGGTCGTGATTGTTTGAGCACAATAGATTAAAAAGTCTAAATGCATAAACTTAAAATATGTCAACATTACAACAATTCAACAGGTAGCAAATTCGTTCCATTACAACGGATAAAGCTAACATCAATCCTAAATGTCTTCCATCTAAGGCCTCTATCAGCTATTTGCTACTTCCTGCTTCATTTCCTGAAAACATGTAACGAAAATGTCAACTACATAAAGTAGATGAGTGAATTCATAGGTTTAAGGAAAAAGGGATTATACACAAGCATACTAGACTAAGTTGTAGGGGTTTATGTATAGGGTGTACCATCGGCTAACCCACCACTCCTACAACTTATCCTACCATGCTCGGGTATAAAGCCCGGTTTTGAAAAGGTTTGTAAGACAAGACAAGCGTACCAGACTAGGTTGTAGGGGTTTTTACATAGGGTGTACCATCGGCTAACCCTCCATTCCTACAACCTACTCTGCTAAGCTTGTTTATATTTGTAAATCCAAGGTATAAAGATAGGTCAACTAATAATGTAGTGATAATCCTTACACAAGACTGCAAGAGTTATGTATAATGATCCCATGTATTGTTCCCATGCATAGAGGTGTAATGATATCAAGGTTATATGTATAAAGATACCAAAGAATCATATGTAACCATGTCTTGATGATAATGATGAATATGCATAATGATCACACGAGACCTGACAACAACCCACACAAGACCACGCGATGCTACTTGATTTCCATGATGGTAACCCAAATCGATCACTTTGGATACCATAAGAGAATTCTAAAGCGTCCACTTTAGTATCTCTTGGATTCCTAATCGATCACTTAGGAAATCCTTCGGATTCTTAATCGAACACTTTAAGAACCCCATAGGTCACGTGTATTCTAAATCGAACACTTTAGGATCCCACATCTAGTGACGGCCTGTCTACCAATCGACCACTTGGAGACCAAACATATGCACTAGTGTGACCTATACTGCCTATGTTCACACGACCACTAGACTGTCCAATGAATGATGTGTTTTCATGATAATGTATAACGGGCATATGACTTTGTTTTCCAAAGTCCAATGTTCCCTAAGCGATCAATGATTCCCATGTGTACTCCTGAATAATTGATTAGACATACACAACTTCCGAGAAAGTTATGGTATGAGTAACCTGCCATGATTACTTGTTTTCCCCAATATTCATTGTTTGCAAAAGATTTGCCAAGAATGTCTATGATAAAGAATGTTTAAATAAATGAGTTTTGTCAAAACGTGTGCAGTTACCATGTTTCCATCCCAATGATTTGAAAAGCTTAAAAGAAAAAAGGGGGGGGGGGCTATGAACTCACCTTGTTGGCTAAGAATGGTTGCTAGGGTGGTCGAGTGCTGCCAAACGTCGATCCTCTAAGTCTAGACAAGGACATAATAGGTTAACAACACGCTTTAAGTCTAAGAGTATAAGCCTACGCGACCTCGAGCAAAAACCAAGTTTTAAAGTTGAAAACAAGCTGATTCTGGCACATTCGGTCGAATAAGGGCAGGTTCGATCGAATCTGCTACCTGTTCGATCGAATATGGTACTGGTTCGGTCAAAAGGGCTGGGAAGAACACGTTCAGTCGATTGAGGACTCGTTCGGTCGAGTAGGATGTACATTCGGTCGAATACAATCGTATTCGATCGAATGTATATTCTGATCCGGTTAGTCTGTTCGTTTGCCCACTGGTTCGACCGAATGGTCTCTTGTTCGACCGAATAGGAGATGGTTCGACCGAATGGTCAGGTTCGATTGGTCTATTCGAACGAATAGACCTATTCGACTCCTTCAAGCCGGATGACGGAGAAACCTACGGGATTTTGACGATTTTCATGATTTTTCGCCCAAAATCAATGTTTTATACTTGGAAATGCTCGGAATCCATAGGGCTATTGATTCCAAACGTTTATAACAACAAAAGTATGCTTTTTGACACCAAAAATGACGATTTTTGACCAAGAACACACTTGAAACAAAAGTTGGGGTTTTTGCTCGATTCGGGGCCGGATTTGATGATAAAAACGTATGATTTTCAAGAAGATCTTACCAAAAACAACAATAAACAGATTGGTGGACTCGGATTTTGGATTGAATAACTTTCTCTCACTACTCTCTCTCTAGAATTGGGGTGCTTGGGTGTGGGTGTGGAAGAGATGAAAGGAAAATGGTGGAGTTTGTTCTTGCACTACGCTTATATACTTGGTTCTATCGGGTTTCGGGTTTCGGTTACCTACGGGTCAAGGCTAGCTGAGTTCATAAGTTTTAACGAGCTAGAACTTTCCAGTAAGAATTTTATAAAAATCATTTTTCAAGTAATCGCTTGGAATCTTTTTAAATAAAAACCTTTTATTTTTCGAAAACACAAAATTAATATTTTTCAAACGTAAAAGTTCTTTTTATGAAATAACATTTTTAGCTGAAATAAACAGATTTTCCAATGATATGGATTCCGAACTTATCGTCCAGAACCCAAAGTGTATAGTTTCCGATGATTTCTTGATTTTAGTTTACCAGTCAAATTCCAGGGCGTTACACGAAATAGCTACAGTTGATAGCGAATCAACTATAACGAATCAGGTTGTTATGACGGTTATAACAAACTCTGACAACTATTGCCACGTGGCAAAATTTTGTTAAGTGTGAGGTTAACAAATCAGAACATATGGCTGATGAATTTGATGACACGAATCAGACTGATGACGAACTGAGTAACGAATTGTGTAACAAACTGATTAATAGCTAACGAATCACAGTAATGAATTAGATTAACGAAGAGAAATCTTCAACAAATGATGAAGATCTTCAAATCTTCATCATCTTTTTCCAGATTTCTGGAAAACCAAGAACACCATGGAAAGTCCCAAATCCGTAATACAAACTCGTTATCACGCCAAATCACTTAAATAATATATCAAATTACTCGCAACACATCGCGAATCCAAATCGAAACATCCCGTAAACCAATTTAACCAAATACGAATCCAATTGCACCAAAAACACACCCGTGTTTCGGTCATAACCAGATCCAAATCAGACCAACTCAAATCCAATCCACATCACAATTCTAGTCCTCCAAAACCTTCCTAATACCTTAACAAACTCCAATCCAACTCAATTCATTCCAAAACCAAACCAAATCAACATCTAATTTGATTAATCATTCCGGAAACTAAATAACACCAAAATACTATTAATATTACGTCAATTAACGAATTAACACATATGTCAAGAGCAATCGAATCCCCGAAAGCTCTGATACCACTTGTTTGAACGTCCTTAGATCTCGGATCTAAGATCTAATAAACGATTAACGAATCTAGTTTATAATTACTCCTATAGATTATATGTTATGATATATTAGTATTAGTTGTAGCATGTGTATATATATTATGTAATATATTAATTTAATAGGTGAAGGATTGATCGAGGGAATGATTTTTGTAGAGGTTCGTTACGTTAAATCAAAACTTAAACAAAACAGTGGAGGAACACCACTATATATAGAAGACAGGTCTAGTTCGTTACACATTCCGTAACGAACTAGATTCCTGCTTCGTTACATTACATTAATAATAAACATTAACGAACTGCCTCCTAATTCGTTAAACATCCTTAACGAACTAGACTGTTCTTTAACAAACCAATTTAATATAATAATAACTTTTACATTAAAATAAACAATAAATACAAAATGATAATTACAAAGACTCGAGACGCAAAACCGTGTACTAACAATACACACCCCTTGTTACCTTTGGTAGTTATTTCTACGACTCCGGTTGGTTAAGTTTCGGACTTCGTAAGGCAGGGCTTCATGTAGGAATTTCGTGGTCCTTGATATATATACACTTATATAACTTGTTTGCACATATTAATCTTGTTTAACTTCTACTCTTTTTAGTTTATTTGTCATAATTATGAATTTCCATGGTTATGGGTTTGTAGAGACTAGCCTCGGTTTAACCATAAATAGTCCAAACCGTAAACCGAACTTGTTACTACTTTTGTTAAATAATTGTTTTAAACATGCTTTATGTAAGATTTAAGTTTCAAAATCATTTTTACAAGTTCTTTAATATTTGGGCATGTGGAAACCATCAAGGAACTTATTGTGAGATGGAAACCGAACAAAACCGAAATTTCGTTTAAAGACTTTGTTGTTAACTTTTGGGTTGTAAAACTTAATTTTAACTATTTATAAAGTATTATACAGGTTCTTTGATATTTGGGTATATGGATACCATCTAGGAACTTATTGTGAGATGGAAACCGAACAAAACCAAACTAAACCGATTTTTACTCGCTTAAGACACACAAGTGTGTTTTTAGCTATCAAGACTTGTATATTTCTTTAAAAATCATTTATAAACTGATTTTAATTATTTTCTTAAGTACTTGGAAATGTTGGATCTAAATCGATCTCATAACAAAGTTTGGAGCGACAAAACTGAACACTCGCTTAACGTGCGTTGTTAGTTCTAAAACAATAGAACTACATACTTGGTTAACTATTATTATATTTTTATGACTTATCTCATAACATTTAATATTATGGATAGTTGACTTTGGGTTTGACCAATTATCAAGACCCGAACCAACAACCCGAACACTAGATAAAAACCCGTTTTAGTATCTTATCATTAAGGGACTTGCATTCTTGCATTTTTACCCACCTTATTACTTAACATAGGTTGAGTAAATGTTAAGGCTAGATACTTTAACCCGGTTTCGAGCAAACTTACATTTTAAAGGGTTATTATTATAAAATCTTAAATAGTTACATTTTAAACCTTTAACTTTAATTGTTTACACTTCGTATCTTGTATTTAAAGGATTTCCTAAAAAAACAACATTTCTAATTCAATACTTCCTTTATTTAGGCCTTGCTTGTTAAACCTCGTCATACCGGTTAAACTCCAAATCATCAATCGTTCAAGTTTATTACTTGAACGTAAGTACTTTCATACCCCGTTTTCAATCTTTCGTTTTGGGGTGACGTTTGATACTTATTCAAAATTAAATGATTTATACTTGAGTCTTAAACGGCAAACGTTATTGTATACTTTACGTAAATAAATGCTCGATTTGGTGTTCTATGCTTATATGTTAATATGCTCATGTGTTTATCGCTTTTGCATGGTTGATTCATAAATATGTGATCTATCTGGTATTCTCTTATAGCATGGTTCCGTTAATGTATTCTTATTAACGACCTCATGAAATCCGAATCTATTTGGTATTCTCTTTTAGACGGTGCCACTAATGTATTCTTATTAGTGACCTCATAGTATCCAAATTATGGCTATTTATTTGTTGTTTTGTATACAAGATTCTGGCTTTTCTTATTATATACATATATGCTAAAAACTATGAATTGCTCACCAACCTTTGTGTTATATTTTGTTGTGACCATCTAATGAATATTGTTATGTGACATTTTTGATGTTGTGAAATGAAACGAGTTTGTTAAATATTGTCGCTTTATATAGTGTCATGCGCTTATGGGCAATCGTTACACCTCGGCATGTTCCGCCGCCTTTGGTCGGGCTGTGACAGTACTGTAAGTAACGGTGTTCTCAAATTCAAAAATGTTAATTTTGTTCCAGAAAGGAAGCACAGTTTGTTGAGCGTCTCACAATTCTGTGAAATAGATTTTTCAACTCATTTTACTAAGAAGGAGTGCTTGATTTTGAAACCTGGTATAATTATACCAGAAGAATGGATTCTTGTTCGATCACAACGAAAAAATAATGCTTATGTGATCGACATGAACAAAAATGTTACTGATGAAATAACATTCTTGTTTTCAAAAGTGTCAGAACATAATGCCATGCTATGGCATCGTCGTCTTGGTCATGCTAATACTAAGAATTAAAATTGTCTTGCTAAAAATGATTTGGTACGTGGTCTACATATTAAAGATTTTGTAACTATTAAAAAGTGTGTGGCTTGTGCTTTGGGTAAACATCATCGAAAAACTCATAAGCCAAAATTGATTAACACCATTTCATTAGTCTTTCAATTGTTACATATGGATCTTTTTGGACCGGCTCATGTCTTGAGTCTTTCTCGCAGCTCTTATTGTCTTGTTATTACTGATGACTACTCACGTTTTACTTAGGTGTTTTTCTTGTCAAATAAGAGTGAAACTGCATATTTGATCAAGAAGTTTATTGTGCTTATGGAGAACCAATTGAATTTGAAGCTGAAGGGAATACATTGTGATAATGGTACGGAGTTCAAGAATACATCATTGAATTACTTTTGTTCAGAAGGGGGGGGGGGGGGTGCTCCGTTAGTACAGTTTAGAATGGACACCACAACATAATGGTGTGGCTGAAAAGAGAAACAAAAATTTTATCGAAGCGGAAAGGCCTATGTTGTGTGATTCTAAGTTGCCATTGTTTTTCTGGGCAGAAGCTATTAATACGCCCTGTTATGTTCAGAATCGGGTGATAATCAACAAATCACAAATGAAAACTCCATATGAGATTGTCTATGGTCATAAGCCTACTGTTGCACCTTTCAGAGTAGTTGGTTGCCCATGCACCCTACTGAATCTCGAGCCTACTCCTTAATTTTGGGCCAAAGCTGATGATTGATACTTTGTTGGTTATGCGGGCCATAAAGCCTACAGGGTCTACAATAAGTCAACCAAGAAAATCCTAGAGTCCTATGATGTTCGTTGGTTGGAAGAAAATAAGACTGATGCTCGTGTTGGTCCGGACTGGTTATTCGATTACAATGAACTTTTCAAACCATTCAATATGCTTCTGGTCATCAATACAGAACCTTCAGGTAGTGCTATAGTGGATGCAGAGAAAGACGACCCATATGCAGTATCTCACATCTCTCCACTTCTGGATGATGATGTCACAAAACCAATTAATGACAAAACACCCGCGTCCGTCACTCAGTCCAAAGAAGTTCCAGAAACCGAATACTCACAAAATTTGTCCGAAGATGCTACAAAAGTTGAGGGGGAGAGTCATATTCGTCAGAATTTTGGGAGCACACTATTTCCCGATGCCATTACAAATGAATATGTCGCCAGCACCTCGTACTCAATTAGTACAACGATCTCTGGATGGAAGAACCCTCTTGCTGATATTGACGTAAATTTGTCAAACCTGCACTCTACCGGTGGTGCTTCTGATCAATTAATTTCATCGAGGATTCAGAAAAATCATCCAATCGAGAATGGCGTAGGTCCTCTTGAAATGTGCGTGCCTACTAGAACTTAGACAGGACACATAAACAACTGTTTGTTCTCCTGTTTCATCTCTCAAATTGAGCGAAAGACGGTATAAATGGCCCTTCAGGAACCAAGTTGGGTTAATGCTATGCATGACGAGTTGAATCGGTTTGATAAGTTGAAGGTTTGGAGATTGGTTGAGTTAACAGAAGGAAAGAAAGCACTTGATACAAGATGGTCTCCCGAAACAAGCAAGATTAAACCGGGGTTATTGTTCGAAACAAGGCACGGATGGTAGTTCGAGGTTTTCGTCAAGTTGAGGGATTAGATTCCATGAAACCAAATCACGTCTACAAGTTAGACAAGGCATTGTATGGGTTACATCGGGCTCCTCGGGCTTGGTATGCTACATTAACTGCACATCTTCTAGATCATGGTTACAAGCGAGGGAGTGGATCTATGTGGATGATATTATCTTTGGATCCACAAATGCTGAGTTGTGTGCAGAATTTGAAGGAGTAATGAAGAAAAGGTTTGAGATGAACTCGTTGGGTGAAATGACAACATTTTTGGGGTTACAGGTTCGCCAAAGCTCGGCAGGAATTTTACTGCATCAAGGGAAGTATGTTGAGGATATGCTTGCAAAGTTTGAGTTTCAAGATTCCAAGAGCGCTAACACACCCATAGCGGAGAGACCTCTACTGTCATCTGATCCGGAAGGGAGTCCCGTAGATCAAACGTACCATTGATCGATGATCGGGTCTCTGATGTATCTCACTGCCAGTCGTCCTGACATCATGTTTGCAGTATGCCAATGTGCTCGTTTCCAGGCTAATCCTAAACTTTCTCATTTAACTGTTGTTAAACGTATTTTTAGATATCTGAAGGGTCAACTGAAGTTAGGTCTTTGGTATCCCAAAAACTCAAAATTTGATCTTTATGCTTTTGCTTATAGCAATTATGGTGGAGATGACATTGACAAGAAATCCACATTTGCCGGATGCCAATTTTTGGGTGATCGTCATATTTCATTGCAGTGTAAGAAACAACAAACGGTGTCCACTTCGACTGCAGAGGCGAAGTATGTTGTTGCATCAGCTTGCTGTAATCAGGTTATCTAGATGCAAAATCAACTGCTGGATTACGGTTTGGAATTTCTTGATACCCCTATCTTTTGTGATAATGATGCTGCTATTGCAATTGTTAAGAATCCTGTTCAGCATTCTAAAACCAAGCACATCGATATTAAAAGTCATTTTATTCGTAACTGTTACGACCGAAAATTGATTCACCTTGAACAAGTTCACACTGAGAACAATGTGGCGGATTTATTTACAAAACCAGTCGGAACAGCCAAATTTAATGTGCTTGTGAGTTTTCTTAAAATGCTTCGTTTCGAGGATTGAGTCTTTTTGGGTGTAAATTTATACACATTTTATTAATTTGTACAAATTTAGGGTGAGAAAAATAAAAAAATCAAAAATAGTGTGTGTGCGTTGTTTTAAAGAAAAAATAAAAAAATTGTGTGTTTATTTTTCTATGGTTCACTCTCGCTTAGAATTATGTCGGTTGCTCAAGGTTGAAGAACATATATTTGTATATGTTTGGTCAGTGATCTACTTGTAGAGTCACAGGATAGCCATTTTTCTAAAGACTGAAAGCATCTAGGGAGATTGTGACGTGTTTTTTATTTGTGTTTTGAATTCTCTCACTTAAAATTATGTCGGTAATTCCAAGCTGGAGGGACACATATTCTCATATGTGTTTTGGTCCTGTTAACCACTAGTTGTCATACGGGATAGCCTTTTACCTGAAAACTGAAGATTGAACAGGGTGACTGACTTCCTAACATGTGTGTTTTCTATTACAGTCTGGGAAATGATATGTTTATTCAGTTAACTGCTTTTAGAGGCTTCAAATATTTTTAAATGAAAATTGATTCAACATTTGGAAAATGATAGATAAATTGTTTTCGTGTGCCTAATGGGTGAAGTTATTAAGCCTAAAAGGCTCTTGAACAGTTATTGATTTGTACGATAGCTTTCCAAAATGCGTAAGAGTTGAAGTGATATAAACTAAATATGGTAAACTTACTGTGGAGAGTCATTTTGAAGAAATGTGCATGTCTCCATATACATCTCTCCAAATGATAGGCAGAAAAGTAATTACTTAGTCATACACAAGCCCGTTAGTGTCTTGATCAACAAAAATATTGTGTTGTCTTACTGTAGTGATCCAGATCCGGCACTTGCAGTCATTTGTTATTGTTTTTATTATGTTAAAAAAATAAAAAAATTAAAAATAAAAAAAAAATTTGTTGAGTAGTTGAGTATGTATATAATTTGTGATGTTGTCTTTCAATAAGCTTAAAGCTCAAAGTTTTATTGCCTCCTAAAATTTTTGATCAGACACTAGGGGGTTGAAGTCAAATTGGGGTTATCTGGGGAAAGCCAAATATGCTTTGAGAAGAGATATGAGGCGTAACAGGTCCATGAGTGATGTCCATCTATGCTTTATGCCGAACTGAACCTAATTCCTATCACTTACGCAATGAAAATCATGCTAAGTTTGTTATACCTGCTATCAACCTGCTTCTTTATGTCATAATAACACTGAACATGAAACCTTGTGACAGCACCTTAAATAATATGATTCCATGTTTGGATATTTTCGTAAGAGGCGGCGTTTTTATCAAAACTGAAATTTGATCCCAAATTTCCCAAAAAAAAAAATTCAAAAGGATTGGCATTTCGTGTTAATTTTCATTATTTTGTAATTTTCATTTTTTTTAATTTTTTGATTCTTTTTGTTTTATCTCGAAACTACTCTCCTCGAATCTCGTGATTTAACTGGGCTGTTTTTCAATGTGTTTAAACTGATTTGGGCCTTTTGCTAATCTGCTGTCTATGTGATAACATTAGTTTGGGCTAAACCACTTATTTGGGCTTGTTTACGCGTTCTCGGCCTATATCAGTTGGGGTATAAATAACCCTCTTAACCTCAATTATTGTCTTCATCACATTCATAATTCAAAAACCCATTTCTCTCAATCCATCCAGCTGAGAACTTCCTCTTGCTATACTAGTCACAAGATTTAATTGGTGTTTTGTCCTTGATTGATTCACAGGCAATGAACACATGTTTAAACTGAATGTCTTTGTGAGACCTATTGAGTTGTGCTCCAATGGATTAATGAATAGATGGATAGACGAATCTAATCGGCAAACAAGGATCTTGAGTTGTTAAACTGTTGATTGAGATTTTGATTGGATGTTTTAGGGTTAATTGTTGGGGATTCAAAAGTGTTTGTTGCAGGTTTAATGGGGATTTCGGACATTCTCGGAGAAGATGACACATGTTTCAAGAAGGGTTTACAAAGGGTTTTTTGTCTCCAGCTGTCAACCAAACAAAGGATTCTCTGTTGACTTTCGTTGACTGAGATCTCTTAGTTTTTACCGAGAACACACGTTATCGGTTGACTTTTCTAGACCGAAATCGCTGGCTTTGAGCAATCTTGACAGAGAACGTTAGCCTTTGACCGAAAACCATTGTGTTTGACCGAAATCTTTTATAATATTATCATTATTTTTCTCTTATGGTTCACCTAATGTTATTTTGTCATCATATGGTCCTCATGCTTTAAAATTTGACTAACTTGCTTTATAATATAACTATAGTCAAGTTTGTATTTACTTATTTGACTCGTTTGGTGCAGTAATGGCTGATCAGGCTCCTCTAAATTTTGTTGACACTCATAATGTAGCTGGACACTTGTTTGATCTCCCTCCAGCACACAAGGAGTTCAAGTCTATGATAGTTGGCCTCAACACTTGCAGAATTTCTCAGGCCTTATGAGAAAATCCCGTCATCTGCAGACAAATTATCACAAATTTTGGAACAATGCTCGATCAACTAACGAGGACCAGGTGGAGTGTGTCAATTGACTCTAAAGTGCAAAAGAAGCCGGTCGTCATCATAGAGGCCATCATACGGGAGGTTCTTTTATTTGGGGATCAACCTGATTACCTAACGGAATAACAGACTGTTGTTGTCTCCGAGGTTCTTACCAGAATAGGATACGAGGGATCTTATCCTCCAACGATAAGAAGCTTTTTCATCCGTACTGGAGATTTCTGATACACACTTTCTTTACATGTGTGTCAGGACGAAAGGGAGGTTCCGATGAGATTAGCCACACGCAGATGTCGGCTATAGTTGCTCTGATCATGGATTGGAATTTCAACTATTCCAAGTTCGTTTTTGATGAGATGACGAGCAACTTGAAACGGAAGAAGAAGGAGATATTTCTCATGTATCCACAATTTTTAATGATGATTTTTTACTCACATTACACTGATCTTGTCAAATATGTTGAAACATTAGATATTAAGTCAATGGGACCCAACACTTTTAGTTGATGAAGGAGTCCAGTAAAGGATCATAGATCGTTTACCAGGGCCTTCATGCTTTGGTTAAATTTGGCCGGTTTGCCGAAACAAAACGTATTCCTGTCATAGCTCAAGTGGCTGAAGAACATGTAGCGCAAACTCGAAAGCGTGTTACTACACTTAAGATCTCTGACGATGAAGATGAAGAGACAGAACACCGTGATACCGTTAGTGCTCCGACTGCTGAGCAACTAGACGATTTTGAGACTTTTAAAGAACTACTACAGCCATCTGCATTGAAGCCTCCTCAAGCAGCTGTTGTAAATGAAGATGATGAAGATATCCCTGAAGAACCAGCCGCCGATCTCATTCCACGTAAATTAAGGAAGAAAGATCCGAGATCTGGCGTGCTGGTCAATGAAGATGAAACAACCACACCATCAACAACAACAAGCCCACAACAAGAATCACATCAGCCTGAGTTGACTGCTCCTGAGACTCATGTGGATCCAAGCCCATCCACTGCTGAGCCTCAAACTCAAGATCAGATTTTTGACGATATTGCTTGTGAGTTTGAGTTCGAGGCTGATTTTCAACATACTTACGCTCCCTCTGGCTCATCTGTCCCAGTCAATCAAGGTCAGTCAAGTTCTGGTGTTTCAGATTCTTTCCATGCAAGAAAAATTTCTACAGAACAAAGGCAAGGGAATTGTGCTTGAAGATGCTCCCGTTGATGTACAAGCTCTTCAACGTCGAGTCTTTGAACTCGAACAAGACTCTGTCATCAAAGATGTATGCATTCAAGAATTGGAAGCCAGTAACACTGATAAAGATTCCAAGATTAAAGAGCTTCAGTCTAGTATGGGAGAATTAACTACTATATATCTAGACTTCCAACAAAAACTTGTTCAGAAGTTTGGAGATGAAGGGTATGTTTGGCATGAAGCTTTTAGGAGCTTTTAGGACCTACAAGCTTCAAGCTTTTAAGAAAAAGCTCATACTCAATTAAAAGCTCTATCTGGTTCAAGGAGCTTGAAGCTTTTAGGTCAGGAGAAAAAGCTTAAAGTTTAAAGCTTCTACTAGTAGCGTTTAGAAAGAGCTACAAGCTAGTATGATAATTTACTTAAATAACCTTCCAAAATAAATACATTTACTATTATTGATTCTAGTTATGCCCATTTTAGTAATTTTATACGTTTTATTAAAAGCTCCAGCTACTCTGCCAAACATCTAAATATATCTAAAGAGCTACAGCTTTCAGCTACCAGCTACAGCTTCCAGCCACCAGCTTCCAGCTAACAGCCAACAGCTTCCAGCTACAGCTACCAGCTAGTTTTGCCAAACATACCCGAATTCAAAAACAATGATCATGTAACTTCAAAGATGCCCAATGTTGATCAAGGTGGTAGCTCCACTGTTCTTCCGGTTGAAAACATAGATGAATCTGAGACGCTGAAACAATATATGTCTGCACCCCCAATTACCACAGAAAAGTCAAATAGAATTCGAAAGAAGCTGCCGGTGATGAAAAACTACAATCAGAACGTCGAATCATCTGACCACCCAGACAGGTTCGTTGTCACTTTTACAAAGGGATTTTAAAGATAAATATGGAGATTGCTTTGTAGTAGTTTCATGGGGTTTTGACGCTGAAAAGAACATGTGGTGGGTTAAACGAAAGACCGGGGCCATTGAGTATTATAAGAAAATGAAAGATTTTGGATCTTGGACTAAGGTGGTTCTCAGTGACTTGATAAGCTCTCCATTCCACAACCCAACTAATGATAAAAGAGGTAGAGATTTCTGGAACTTTCTGAGAAGCCAAGTTGATAAAGGCTTTCTGAACATGCCAACTGCAGAATCTGTTTTGAAGAAAGCAAAAGGGGTCAAGGATCCAAAGACAAGAAAGACAATGGTCAGCGATATGTGGCCTTCTACAAAGAAGGCCACTCATATTCATGTGCCTAAAGCTATTACAGATGGTACTCTGGATAACATGAGACTCTGGATGTATGATAGTGAGACTGCCACCGTTGTTATACGTTTGTAGAAGGGCAAAGGGCAGTACCGATTTGTTGATCCAAGAGATTTGCAAAAGCTTGGAGAGAAAGACATCAAGACCCTCGGTACATTTAAAATAATAGCTGATCCGATTTTTGAAATGGCTGCAAAAGAATTCACAAGTATGGCAGCCTCCATTATCAGGTGCAAGTTTTGGGCAGGTGCTTTGAAAGATGCTGACATTGATTATATGGAGCATGACTGAGAACCAAGCTACAAACCAAGTGGGGGATTGTTGGGCCTAGCATAGATGGTTTTTACTTAGTTTGGTTACTTTGTGTTTGGGTTGCATTTGTTAACCGAGATCCTTATGGATCTCGGTGGGCTTTTGTAAGGCCCCGTAACCGGTAGCCCTACCTTGGTGTTGGATTTACTCATAAACGCAGTTCTAAATATCAGAGCTAATTAAAACTTTACACGGAATATAACTTCAACCATAACATATTACAAAACTGTCAAATCTTGTCTTAACAAACATTCAAATTTATTTAAACATAAAACATAGTTTTTGTAAACATCATAACATTTCCTTGAGATTCCAGTATCTTCGATTCTATGCCATGTGTCTTCAATCACGCGAGCTGCCTCAACCTATTTGCCTGCATGCATACTAATAGTCAGCTACGCTGAGTGAGTTCTAGTTAATCACATCACTTACTTTACATACACATATACGTGCCCGGAGGTACGCATTACATAGTTAACCTGTCCATCATTCATCATACACAATCATAACTAACCTTACGTTGTAAAGAGAATTCGCCCTACATACCTCGGATATTATTAGGGTCCGGTACCCTCCATCCTTGGATATTATAGGGTCCGGTCACCCTTCATCCTCGGATATTATTAGGGTCCGGTCGTCCTTCACCCTCGGATATTATTAGGGTTCGGTCGCCTTTCATCCTCGGATATTATTAGGGTCTGGTCGCCCTTCATCCTCGGATATTATTAGGGTCCGGTCACCCTTTATCCTCGGATATTATTAGGGTCCGGTCTCCCTTTCTTCCATACCTTTATAACATACTTTTCTACATACATAACCGTAAGTTTCATAAATACATACATCAATCATTCTTTTTTCATACAACATACTTATATCATCAAACCATTACCTGTCAGTACATGCAATATCCGAAGATCGTTCATGTACCGACAAGAAAACATTCATACACTTCACATAATACATATATGGCAAACACTTATCACTTAGGATAAGTTTATTAACTAATCACATCGAGTATGCACACAGCTTCGAACACATAACAAGGAATGGGGCTAGAAACTCATCTGAATGAGGTTACGTTCACCGTTAATCGTAATCCCCTTCTTGAGCTGTGCCCGGCTAACTGTATAATATTCACATGTATCAATTAACTATTACTACTCGTATCGTAATTCTGTCTTTATATAAACCCACAACGAACGGGGGTCCGGGGGCAGCGGGGTTCTAGGGGCGGCAGCCCCTAGCGGGGTCCAAGGGGCAGAACCCCTAGCTTGGGTTAAGCTGCCAGGTCAGATTGGAAAATATTTATTTCCATTAACTGTCTTAACACATTTTGCATTAACATTTTAAGTTGTTTTCTAAGTTGGGCTTGTTTGTTAAGCTTAGGATAATGGGCTAGTTTGCTTTGTATGGGATATGGGCTTAAACTCGTGGACTGAGCTATGTCAGGCCCAACAGTCCATTTTGGTCAATCAGATTCAGCCCCGAACCCAACAGAGAACTTGGCCGAGAACTTAGTGTTGGCCGAGAACCCTTATGGTTTGACCGAGATCCCTTCAAAACCGAAAACCCATGTTTTCGGCCGAGACTCTGACCGAGAACACAAGGTTGCCGAGAACCTTTCTGGACAATAACCCTTGCTGGCCGCCTGTTGACCGAGAACCATGAGGTTTGACCAAGGATCCTCAAACTTGGCCGAGAACCCTCAGCTCATTTCATCCTTCTATCTTTTCATTTCTTTCGTAGTCCAGTTAACTGTTCTATGGTTCAAATCATGAACTTTAACCACTTTTCTTTACCATTCGTATTCGTTTTACACCCATTATCATCACGGCTTCAATATCTAACCCATTTTAGACATAAAGCTTAAATCTTTATAGAGTTAAAACGTTTTAGGCTAGATCTAGGGTTTATCTTTGAGCCGTATACTACCATAAGTCTATAAGGTTCATTTTAATCATCAAGTTTGCATTTTTATGGAACATCTAGGCCCGATCTACTCTAGGGTTAAGTTTCATGGCTAACTGTCCATAAAAAAGTAATCTTGAAGGCCAAGAACATACCTTTATACGGTTAATAGGCCACGGCTTGACTTGTTTATCAACCTTTATCTTGTATCTAGCTTGCGTAATCGATATGTATTGGTATTCGGCTTGGATTTGGTCTTGGATCTCTCTCTCTCCCTCAGACGATAATAGGAAGGGTTTGTGTGTGTGTTTTGAGTGTGTAGGGAATATTATGGATAAGATGGATGAAAATGGAAAGATTTATGGTTTAAGGGGTATTTATACTCCCTTAAGCCCATGGACCTAAGGCCCATCTTTTCTTTTTAGTCCACAATTAACTCCATCTATTTAGCCTACTTATCTCTCTTCCTTCATTATTTTATTATTCCCGCAATAAGGCAAGTAAATATTTTCCGTCATGACAATTTAATAAAAAATATTATTATTTGAAATTTTAGGATGTTACAAGTCTTTCCTCCTTAATGAGGTTTCGTCCCCGAAACCTAACTCTTACTTAAACAAACTAGGGTATAACTTGCGCATCTCATCCTCAGATTCCCAAATAGCATTCGACCCCTTACGATGCTTCCGAATCACTTTCACCAAGGTTATAACTTTGTGAGGAAGTTGCTTCTCCTTGCGATCAACAATCTCTATCGGTTGCTCGATTTAGTTTAGTTGTTCATCAACCTCGATGTCCATCAATGGCATGTGAGACGTGTCATCAGCTAGACACTTTCTCAGATGAGAAACGTGGAAGGTCGAATGAATTCCTTCTAACTCATCGGGTAAATCTAGTTTATAATCTACTTCACCCACGCGAACCTCGGGCTTAACTTCCCTCTCTTTCTAAAATGAATAATTCCCTTCCAAGGAGAGACCTTAAGCATCACTTTGTCGCCAACATTAAACTCATTCGGTCGTCGCCGCTTGTCGGCATACGACTTCTGTCTGTCTTGAGCAGCTTTCATTCTTGCTTTGATCTAATCAAACTTTGATGAGGTTTCTTGCACAACTTCTAAACTTCCCATATCCTTCTGACCAATCTCTCCCCAACACACAGGAGTTCTACACCGTCTACCGTAGTGCATATCAAACGGTGGCATACCAATACTCGAATGGTAGCTATTGTTATTGGAGAACTCTGCCAGATGCAGATGATCATCCCAACTTCCACCAAAATCTAAAACACAAGCACGTAGCATATCCTCAAGGGTTTGGATCGTCCTCTCAGACTGCCTCTGTTTGAGGATGATACGCCGTACTGATGTTCAACCTCGTTCCCATAGCTTCATGGAATTTCTTCCATAATCTCGAAGTAAATCAAGTATCTCTATCAGACACGATCGATAGCGGTACTCCATGCTTAGATACAACCTCTTTGATGAACAAACTTGCAAACGTTTCTGACGAGATGGCCTCTCGTATAGGCAGAAAGTGAGCACTTTTGGTCAGACGGTCCACAATCACCCAAATGGTATCCTGATGCTTAGCTGTACGAGGTAGCTTAGTTATGAAATCCATAGTGATGTGTTCCCATTTCCAATGAGGTATCTCAAGCGGTTGCATCTTACCATAAGGCTTCTGATGTTCGGCTTTGACTTGTGAGCAAGTTAGGCACTTACTAACATAATCCACTACATCATCTTTCATTCCTGGCCACCAGTAATGTCTTTTCAAATCTTGGTACATCTTTGTAGCTCCAGGATGAATCGAGTATCTTGACTTATGAGCTTCATCTAATATTCGACCTCTGAGATCACCATGGCGTGGGATCCACATACGGTCGAACCTAGTCTTAACACCATGAATGTTTTCCATCAACTCATTTTGCTGGCTGTAAATTCTTTCCTTTTTTACTAACTTCTCGTCTACTAACACTTCTGACTGCACTTTGATGATCTCTTCAAAAAGACTTGAATTCATAATCAGCTGGTATGGCTTAATTGTTGCAAGGACTTCCTCATTCTTACTGCTTAGCGCATCGGCGACCACATTAGCTTTACCAGGATAGTATTTAATGTTGCAGTCGTAATTCTTAATCAACTCCAACCATCTTCTCTGTCTCATGTTCAATTCCTTCTGTTCGAAGAAATACTTTAGACTCTTATGATTGGTGTAAATGGTACACTTAGTATCATACAGATAATGTCTCCATATCTTAATAGCATGCACTATAGCTGCTAGCTCTAAACCATGCGTCGGATAAGTACTATCATGGACTTTCAACTGTCTAGACGCATAGGCTATCACTCTTCCTTGTTGCATCAACATGCAACCAAACCCTTGATGCGAAGCGTCAGCACAAACAACCAAATCCTCATCACCTTCGGGTAGAGCAAGGATTGGAGCTTGCATGAGTCTCTTCTTTAATTCTTCAAAAAATTCTTCTTGAAACTTACCCCAACTGAATACTACCGACTTTCGGGTCAAACCGGTCAACGGTGCGGCTATCATGGAGAAACCTTCGATGAATCTCCTATAGTAGCCAGCTAACCCTAATAAGCTTCGTATATCAGTTGGATTCTGTGGGGTCTTCCAATTCGTTATCTCTTCAATCTTGGCTGGGTCCACGGTAATCCCTTCAGGATTGATCACGTGACCTAGAAATTGCACTTCCCGTAACCAGAACGCGCATTTCGAAAACTTAGCATACAACTTCTCTTTCTTCAGAGTCTCCAATACCTCATTCAGATGCTCAGTATGGTTAGACTCACTCTTTGAATAAATCAATATATCGTCGATGAAGACAATAACTGACTTATCCAACATTGGCCGACACACCCTATTCATCATGTCCATAAATGCTGCAGGAGCATTTGTTAGACCGAATGACATCACGAGGAACTCGTAGTGTCCATACCGCGTTGTTGGGTCAAGAAATTGACCTAAGGGGAGATTGTTGAGTCAAAGATTTGACCTAAATGAAGTACATGGAAGATTGGAATCTTCTCAACCTCCTCTGAATTTGTTAAGTAATGGATCCGAGCACACCTTAGACCTCCGAGCAAGCTTTTACTTAGCCGAGTATGATATTTTGCCTACCGGGCAAGGTTTATTTCAAATAGTCTTCTTAAGTAGTTATCCGAGCAGGGTTTGCAAATTAGTGTTTTTCCGAGTAGGATTCACTAGTTTATGTAAATCCGGGCAAGGTTCGCTTTATTAAGCAAGTCTATTCTTCAGAACCAAGTATATTACTCTTCCAAGTAAGGTTTGGTTAACCAAGTCCAAGAAGCCAAGTGATTGGAAGACCAGGCAAGGTATTCATTAATAAGTATGATCCGAGTATGCTTGATAATCTAAAGGAATATTTCTAAGTAATATCGAGTAAGGTTCAGCTCGAGAAAGGAACAGTACTCCCGAGTACACTTTGCTAATAAGTTATTTTATAGCAAAGAGCTGAAATGGATCATTGAAGAACAAAGTTGCTAGTAAGGAGTTGTCGGGCAAAGTCTGGCAAATTCTAGAAGACTGAAGTCTACTCGGTGAGTATTTTACTTAGTGAAATACTCTTTAAGTAAAGTCTACCCGGAAAATGATCCCGAGCACACTTCTATGTTACCAAGTTATGAAGGATGGACTAGCATACTCGGAAAGACAAGATTGATGAAAAGCCTACCCGGAAGACTTGTTTTACACTTAGTTTATTTTGAATATGTAATCTGAGTATATATGTTTGTATTTGGGGGTTTCTAGAAGGAATGACAGCTGTCCTAGGTTGGCAGGCCTATAAATAGAATATTTAGGCCACGCCGCCTAAGGGAGCACAATATGGATAAGACCGACACAATTAATTGAGAGAATATTGTGTGACGGCTGTCTTAGGATTCCTAGAAAACCCTAAATCGATTATCCTTTTGTATGATTAATATTATATAAATGGAAATCTTTTGAGTGAATCTTAAGTGTGCTTTCTACATTTGATTATTCATTACAACCGTATGTTTGTTATTGATTCCGCCTTTAACAAACGGATATCTTTCTAAATATAGTAACCCGTCATTAACTCTATTGTCGACACATCAATCTGTGTGAGTTATGACATGATTAATTAAGATCCAGGTGAAATCGAGGGGACCGACAAGTGGTATCAGAGTTTGTTTCTGCTATTTTGGAAAGATTGTTGCTGATTGAAGATTTGAAGAAGAATGACGTAAGCAGACCTCTGTTCCATTGATTTGTGACGTCAGCAGGCCTGTTTTTTATTTTTCTTCCAGATCTACAATCTACCGGTGTTTTCTCTTCCTTATTTCAATTAAAGTTCTAATCTTTATATCTAAATCTTGTTCTAATCACATCAGACACGTCAGATCTGAGTATTCTGTTTTCAGATATGATTATTTTGAATTTTTTTAAAGGAAACTGATTTTTAATTTTTCAAAATGTCTGGATATGAGGAACAAGAGGTGTCTACTAACAAGATACCAAGGTTGTATGGACAGGAAAACTTTATCAAATCGAAAGTACTCTTTGAAGCAGCCATATGCTACAACGATATTGATATGTGGAACTCCATCAAGAATGGTCCACAAACTGCTGTTGAAGAAGGTGCAAATGCTACTGCAACTGCTGCTGTAAGTGAAAAAATGAGAAAGGTGGACGACAAAGCCTTAGCTATGATTAAGCTAGGCTTGTCTTGGGAGATTCTGACCAAGGTGGCTCATCACACAACTGCCAAGCAAATGTATGATGCCATCCTTGACATGTATGAAGGGAATACTTGTTGGGTTTTAACAAGATTATCAAAGTGATAAAATCCTTATTTTACCAAAAACGCAGCGGATATAAGTTTTAAATCTTGTTAGTTTTAGTGTATAGAACCAATTCAATACATGCAAAACCCAAACCCGAATCCAAATACGAATTACACACTATCAAACACATGCATGTCACTATAAGTTCATGCATGTTAAACTACCTTTCAAGTAACCAAAGAAGTGTGAAAAGGATGATGATTGAAAGGCAAGAACTTGAATATGGAAGCTCCTCAAGCTAGTATACCCAAAGCTTCAACAACACACCTTCTTAGCTAGGATTTAAACACTTGATTAACACCTTCTTCCTTGCCTTAATTTGGCCGAAATCAAGAGAAAGAAAGGAAGAGAGAATTGATGTTTACTTGCATGTATGTTGTGTGTGTTATATGAAAAATGAAAGAGAAAAGTTTGGTTTTATTCAAAGCCATCTTTCTCTCCACCAATCAAACCCTTTGCATGTCTCCACTCAATAATAAAAAAAATAATATATTTGAAAGAGTTATTATCTTTTTCTTTTATAAAACTTTAAACATATATATATATCCATACATATATACTTTTATAGGTTTATAACTTATAACTTATAAAACCTATTATATGTTAAGAGACATGCTTGGTTATTATTATTCACATATTGTTATTTAACCAACTTAAATAACACTATGTAATGTTCTTTCATAAAACATAAATCATCCATATGATTTGTTTATTACACAAGTACATTTTATTTAGAAACCCCTTTCCAAATAACTCAAGTGTTAATATTCATTTGTTATGATCACATCATATATGAACGAATATTATCGGTGTTTGTCTAGCTTTTTATTGGGTATGACCCGACTTGGATCATAACGTACTAGCCACATCAATTTAATATGTCTCTTGGGCAGACCGAGTCCAACAATCTTCCACTTGCACAAGATACATAGAAGATTGATGCAAGTAGCAAATACCGCCTAACTACGGTTTACTACCCCTAATACGTATGACGAAGTGCCATTCAATAACATCATCCCTTTCAAGTCCCATACTTGAAAATGATTTAGGTGAAACTATCATTTATCCTTTCGCCACAAATGTCATGTTAAATCCAGAGACACAGAGTGATCATTCTCTGTTGATTTAACTTTTCAGGCCTTAGACATTTAACTCTCAACGAATAAGAGAGACAAATCCCTTATTGACTACATACGTCTCTTACTATCACCTTGTACTATACTTGAGCTTAGCCTTATGTACTGACATATTTCAGAGTAACGAAGAACTAAGTCAAAGCATAATGGTCGATGAATATCAAGACCCAATATGTATCTCCGGTCGGAGGATCCTATGAAGTTCGCCTTTACTCAAATTTACTTATGATCACAAACCCCAATATTTATCCCTTAAATATATATGAACATTGGCAGCAACCTTTTGCTATATTCATACCTCATGAATATCTACCAATCCAGGTTCATAATAGTCTTACTTTCACATTTGTTCCCACAAATATGAATGACTACGGACGTTTAGAATAATTCAAATTATTCACAGATTTAAACATACTAAAATGGAACATAACTCAAGAACATGACCATAACCAAAACCATATGATTGAGTTAAAATAAAATTGTTCTAATATCCAAATACAAATTTTGATCAAATCCAATCAATAGAATATCGAAGTCCTAATGCGCAAGTATGACCCTCATGCTTCGGCCTTTCAAGGAGTTTCGTGAGTGGGTCTGCAATGTATTGATCAGTGTGAACTTTGCGAATACATATCTTTCCCTTTTCAACTTCATCCCTTATGTAGTTAAATCTCCGCTCAATGTGCCTAGTCTTTTGATGTGCGCGGGGTTCCTTTATTTGAGCAATCGCACCCTCGTTGTCACAAAAGATTTCTAGAGGGTCCTGAACGGTACGGACTACCCCTAGATCGGTAATGAACTTTCTAATCCATGCAGCTTCTTGAGCTGTCAATGAGGCGGCGATGTATTATGATTCAGTGGTGGATAAGGCTACCACATCTTGTTTTGCACTCTTCCATGAGACAGCACCACCATTGAGAACGAAAACATATCCCGATTGTGATCGAGAATCATCTCGATCAGTTTGGAATCTTGCATCAGTGTAACCCTTTACAACGAGTTCCTCCTCACCAGAGCCATATATTAGAAACATATCCTTAGTCCTTCTAAGGTATTTCAATATGCTCTTAACAGCCATCCAATGGCTAGTTCCCGGATTTTGTTGGTATCGACTTGTCATGCTCAAGGCGCATGACACATCCGGTCTAGTGCAAATAATGGCATACATGATGGATCCTATAGCAGATGCATATGGGATACCACTCATTTTGTCTTGCTCATCCTTTGAGCTTGGACATTGAGAAGCACTCAACATCGTTCCTCTTTGAATAGGTACCAAACCTTTCTTAGAGTTTTCCATCTTGAACATTTTCAAGATCTTGTCAATGTATGCACTTTGATTCAAACCTATCAACCGCCTTGATCTATCCCTATAGATCCTTATTCCCATAATATAGGCGGCTTCACCAAGATCCTTTATGGAAAAACAGCTTCCAAGCCAGGCTTTCACACCTTCCAAGGTTGGAATGTCATTTCAAAACAGTAATATGTCATCGACATATAATACCAGAAAGGTAATGATGCTCCCACTAGCTTTCTTATACACACAAGCTTCATTAACATTTTTGATGAATCCAAATTTCTTAACTTCATCATAAAAACGGTGATTCCAACTCCTAGATGCTTGTTTCAATCCATAGATTGATTTCTTCAACTTGCATACTTTGTTAGGATGTTGTGGATCGACAAAACCTTCAGGCTGAACCATATAGACATCTTCATTAAGATGCCCATTTAGAAAAGCAGTTTTGACATCCATTTGCCATATGTCATAGTCATAATATGCGGCTATGGCAAACAATATCCTTATAGACTTTAGCATCGCCACGGGCGAGAAAGTTTCATCATAATCAACCCCTTGAGTTTGAGTGAAACCCTTTGCTACAAGTCTAGCTTTATAAGTATCCAAGTTTCCATGCATATCAGTTTTCTTCTTGAAAACCCACTTACTTCCAACCAGCTTGGAATTTAGAGGTGGAGCAACCAAGTCCCATACTTGATTGTCATGCATGGATTGCATCTCAACATTCATGGCTTCTAGCCATTTGTCACAATCAGATTGCGACATTGCATCTCGGTATGTGGTGGGTTCATCCGAATCTACCACATAGCATCCATCCATGAAAAATCCATATCTCTCAGGTGAAATGCTAATTCTACCAGATTTGCGAATGTTTTGTGTGTTTTGATCAACCATTTGATCATCCTCAACAACCTCTTGTTGATTGCTAGTGTCAACCAAACGTGTATCGGCTTGTAGTTCTCGATCCTCTTCGAGTTCTACAGTTCTATCAGTTCCTTCCATAAGGAACCTTCTTTCCAAGAACTTAGCCTTTCGAGCTATAAACACTTTATGCTCGCTTGGATTGTAGAAATAATATTCCATCGAATCCGTGGGATATCCTACAAATATACACTTAGTGGATCGACATTCAAGTTTGTCAGGGGTGTAGATCTTAACATAAGCCTCACAACCCCATACCTTTAAATATGAAAATTTTGGAGCCTTTCCATGCCATATTTCAAAAGATGTCCTATCCACTTTCTTGGTTGGTGCCATATTTAAAATACGGGCAGCGGAGATCACAGCGAAACCCCAAAATGATAGAGGTAATGAGCTTCTAGCCATCATGGATCGAACCATGTCCAATAAAGTTTGATTCCTCCTCTCGGACACACCATTATGTTGTGGTGTTCCAGGTGGAGTAAGTTGTGAGACAATCTCACAACTCCTTAGATGTTCTAGAAACGCATCATTGAGGTATTCACCTCCTCTATCAGAACGTAGTACTTTGATTGTTTTGTTGAGTTGATTTTGTACTTCATTTTGGAAGACTTTGAACATTTCAAAGGCCACATTTTTGTGTCTTAACAAGAACACATACCCATAGCGACTATAGTCATCGGTAAAGGTAATGAAGTATCTCACCATTTCTTGTCATTGTCTTAAAAGGTCCACATACATCCGAATGTATGATACCTAATAACTTTTTCGCCCTCTCATTTGTTCCATTAAAGGGCTCTTTAGTCATCTTTCCCAATAAACCAGATTCACATTCATCAAATGAATCAACATTTGATTTCAAAAGACCATTCTTTCGAAGTGTATGAATACGATTCTTGTTTATGTGACAAGGACGACAATGCCAAAGAAAAGTATTACTCAAATCCATTTTGAGTCTTTTGGTGTTAGCTTGGTACAACGAGTTATCAATGTATGAGTCATCATGAATTAATTCATAAATGCCATTAAACGGCATTGCTTTAAAATAAAAAACATTATCCATGAAAACATAAATACCATTATCAACAAACTTAAAGTCATAACCAGATTGTCTTAATACAGAAACAGAGATAATATTCGTAGTCAAACTAGGGGAATATAAAATGTTTTTCAAAATAATTTCCAAACCATTTGGAAGTTTTAAAACATAATCTCCTCGGGCTTGGACGTCAACCTTTGCTCCATTGCCCATGAAAAGACTTATATCTCCTTTCTTCACTTCATTTCTTCTTTTGAACCCATGCAATGAATTGCATATATGAGTTCCACATCCGGTATCCAATACCCATGTATTAGAAGAAATAATATTAAGATCAATGTGAATCATGAAAGTTGTACCTGAGGTTTGCCCCGCATCCCTCTTAGCTTTCAACTCCTTGAGATAGGTCGGACAGTTTCTCATCCAATAACCTATCTCACCACAACCAAAGCACGGATCCTCAGTGCTAACCTTTAGCTTCTATGGTTTTGGTTCCGCCTTTGCCTTTCCCTTGAACCCCTTCTTGACTTGCCCCTTGCCAACGGCAACCCTTGCCTTTGGTTCCGGGTGATGCCTTTTCTTTGAGCCACCCTCATTGATCGCAAGAACGGGTAAAACCTTTTTACCCATGCCGGCTTCGGCTGTCTTAAACATTGCGTGAAGCTCACCAATACTTTTGTCCCATCCGTTCATGTTGTAGTTCATGATGAATGTCTCAAACCTTTTAGTTAAGCCATTTAGGATCAAATCCGTGGCTAACTCTTTTGAGACGGGACAGTTAAGCCGTTCAAGCCGATCAATGTGTGTCTTCATCTTAAGTACATAAGATGAAACAGATTGGGTTTCTTCCATATGACATGCATGAAGCGCTCGAACCGTTTCGAATCGCTCAACCCGGGCTTGAGTAAGGAACATTTCCTAAAGCTGGGTAATCATGTCATACGCCCCATGATTCTCGAAATCCTTTTGGATCTCAGGAATCATTGTTCCCAACATGAGGCAAGAAACTTGCACCGAATCCTCGTTGTATTTCAGCCAATCCGCATAGGCATCCAAGTTGTTGACATCGGGTTCATCGAGAATAGGATCGTCTAATATATAGGACTTCTTTTCTTGCTTGAGAACAATTCTCAAGTTTCGATACCAGTCCATAAAGTTGTTAAAGTTTAGACGATCCTTATCCAGAATTGATCTTAGTGATAGATTATACACGTGTGGGATAATTGCGTTTGGTGCGTTGTTTGCGGCCTTCTAAAAGAATTTAACAAAGTTCAAATTAGTATTTTCGATATTAATAAAATTTTAATCTTTAATACCCTTTAAATGTCTTCAAGACAATTATTGATTAAAATCTAGAACCCAACGTTTCATTCAAATAGTAGTTAGGTGACCTTTATCCTACTATCCAAATTAACAAGGTAGTCAACGTTTGACGATTGCAACCCTTTGCAACTTCTAGTTTTATGGGATCGGTTAAACATCATATGTTTAGTTGGTATGTTTAATCCCATCAACACCTTTGGATGCCATGTTAAGGTGACCCTATAGTTATGGTTTCCAAATCAAGTTGTCCTACTTACACACACGTGTGAGTTTACTCATACAAGTGGTTAGGTGATCCTAATGCCAAAAGTATTTGTAAAATCACCTTAAGATCACAAGTTTTCTTAAAAGTGCTTAGGTGATCCTAACCCACTATCAAGTCTACAAGTGACTAAGTGTCGTATAAAAGGATGATGGTGTTTAACTTGTTTTTAAAAGGGATTTTAATTTTCTAAATTCTAGATTGGAAAACTATTTATTGTACCTTTCATTTGCATGCATTCAAATGTATGGTACTTAGTTGAAAAACCCATTTTCAAAATTCCTTTTAATAAAACCCCTTTTATTATGAAATCATTAGCTATTAATAAAACCAATTTTATTACCTAACGATTTCTAAGGAACCAATTTTATGCTAGTTGATTTTTAGTTGTTAAGCAAACCATATTGCAAATAATAAGTAAATCAATCATGCAAGCATAAAATATACACAACCACAAGTTCATAACCATAGCCTCCTATTGTTGACCACACTTGTTGACCGAAGACAAGTGTGTCAAAAATTCTCTACTAAGGGACCCAAAAGAACATGCACTTGTGTCGGTGAACTCCCACTTAATTCCGCATCCATATGCTCCAAGTGTTTACTTCCGGTGTTGTGGTCTTCATCATTTTATTTGGGCTTCCATCCATGCATCTTCTTTAACCAAATATATCCTAATACATTTTTCTTGTAAAAGAAATACATCTAATCTACTTATTATTACAAGCCATATGAATGAATAAATAGATTACAAACCCAAATAAATATTACAACCAAATCGAATGAACAAACAACCAACACAATCATTCAACCAAACACAAGGCCATGGCTAGGTTATGAACATCTATTACACATCCAAATATGCAATAATACAAGACCAAAATGGTTCCCCTTTTTGCCTCAAAACTTTCGGCCAAGCTTAAGCAAACCGAAAGTTTCGGGTTTTGTCCAAAACAAACTAAACAATCATCCAAATGACTTGGTTTTTCAAGATTACCACATGCATGTAAAGTATAACCTTGAAAAACCATGGGGTAACCAACACCCCTAAAATTTTTGGCCAAATGGTGAAACCCACCATAAAACCGAAAAATTTTGGGTCTAATGAAGCATGCATTCGTATAAGCGGCTCTGATACCATTGTTGGGTTTTAACAAGATTATCAAAGTGATAAAATCCTTATTTTACCAAAAACGTAGCGGATATAAGTTTTAAATCTTGTTAGTTTTAGTGTATAGAACCAATTCAATACATGCAAAACCCAAACCCGGATCCAAATACGAATTACACACTATCAAACACATGCATGTCACTATAAGTTCATGCATGTTAAACTACCTTTCAAGTAACCAAAGAAGTGTGAAAAGGATGATGATTGAAATGCAAGAACTTGAATATGGAAGCTCCTCAAGCTAGTATACCCCAAGCTTCAACAACACACCTTCTTAGCTAGGATTTAAACACTTGATTAACACCTTCTTCCTTGCCTTAGTTTGGCCGAAATCAAGAGAAAGAAAGGAAGAGAGAATTGATGTTTACTTGCATGTATGTTGTGTGTGTTATATGAAAAATGAAAGAGAAAAGTTTGGTTTTATTCAAAGCCATCTTTCTCTCCACCAATCAAACCCTTTGCATGTCTCCACTCAATAATAAAAAAATAATATATTTGAAAGAGTTATTATCTTTTTCTTTTATAAAACTTTAAACATATATATATATATATATCCATACATATATACTTTTATAAGTTTATAACTTATAACTTATAAAACCTATTATATGTTAAGAGACATGCTTGGTTATTATTATTCACATATTGTTATTTAACCAACTTAAATAACACTATGTAATGTTCTTTCATAAAACATAAATCATCCATATGATTTGTTTATTACACAACCCTTTCCAAATAACTCAAGTGTTAATATTCATTTGTTATGATCACATCATATATGAACGAATATTATCGGTGTTTGTCTAGCTTGTTATTGGGTATGGCCCGACTTGGATCATAACATACTAGCCACATCAATTTAATATGTCTCTTGGGCAGACCGAGTCCAACAATACTGAACTAAAGAACATAAAGAAGCAAAGATTGAAGCAACAGTCGGAAAGATTCAAGTATAGGGATGGAGAAAGGTTGAAATCAATACTAGAACGTTTTCTAAGTATTGTGAATGAGTTGAGGACAACTGATTAAGTAATGACTGACTTTGATTTGAATACAAATTTACTCAACTCAATGCCAAATGAATGGTATACAGCTTGCAAATTCATCTTTCACAAGCAAAATTTCAATGAATTGAAATTGGATGATGTGGTATGCTTTTTTCAGGCTGCAGAACTTGAAATGATAGAGAATGAGATGATTAAGGAAGATAGACCCTGCTTCAATGTTTCGAATGCATTGATTGCACCCATGGGAAATCTGTCTACCAAGAACCAACAACAAATTCCCATCATTGAAGAACCGGTTGAAGATAATGTTGTTACTCCAAAATCTTTCATTGGAGGTAGCACAAGTAATCAAAGAAATCAGCAGAGGTTCAATGTGCAACTGATTGACGATACCAATTCTGCCTCCAAGCCAAGTGGAAATGTTTCTTATACTGGCACAGGACACGGTCAAAGCAATGAAACACAAGCTTTGTTGTCAATGTTTACTGAGTCATATAATGCATTTGTTGCAAAGAATATAATTCACACAAGTGTGGTACAAGATGATTTAGAACAAATTGATGCAGATGACTTGGAAGACATGGATTTGAAGTGGCAAGCTGCCATGTTGGGTTTGAGAAGTAAAAGGCTGTATAACAGAACTGGTAGGTCTCTGGTTTCTGGTCCTAATGACAGGATTGGATTTGACAAGAAAAAGCAATCTGCTACAATTGTCAGCAACCTGGTCATATTGCAAGAGAATGTAATCAACCAAGAAACTTTCAAATGAATCAATTCCAGAATCAACAACCAGGAGGTCAGCATCAATATCAACAACAAAGAGGTCAGCAAAATTACCAACAAAATCAGCCAAGATTCAACAACAACAACAGTCAGATGAACAACTTTAACAACTTCAATCCCAACAACAATTACAACCCCAACTTCAACAACTTTCAGCCTCAAATGAATAATCAACAACAAAGTATGCAACAGACTCAAGGTTTTCAAATGAATAACAATCAAAACCTTCAAGCAGCTCAAAATGTTCCAAACAACACTGTTCCAGCAAATCAAAATAAGATCAGAAATCAAGGAAATGTGGCAGTGACTACACAGCATGAAGGAAATTTTGATTGGATCAATCATGAAGAGCATATTGCAGATGATATCTGGAAAGCAAATGTGGCATTCATGGCCATAATTGAGAAAGAAAAAGGATCATCATCTCAGGTACACTATGCTCCTACAGTTGATTTAAATGAACTTATCATTGAATTGAAAACAAAGGTAGGCAAGCTGTAAAGTGAGTGTTTTAGAAAACAAAGCATCATCAATGAGTATGAGGCAAGTGAGTTGATCAGTGATGAAAAGATTAAAAGCTTTGAATATGATTGCATGATCATTTACAGAACTCAAACTAGATACACCACTGAGATTGATGGATTAAAGAAGATGTTGGTTGAAGAAAAGGTGCAAAACACAAGACTAATGGTTGAACTGAATTTCTGAAGAATTTGATCTCAACAGGCAATATATGTGGTATACTGAACCAGGTGAAGGAACAAGACAAATACAAAACAGTACCACCTCCATTCAACAACAACTTCATGCCAAAAGTTGACAAAGAGAAAAGAGATGCATACTTGCAACAATTCAGAAATGTCTTTCAAGACAATGAAGAATTTGTTGATTTGTACAAAAAGGTAGAAGTGAATGAAGAAGGAGAGTTTGTGATTAAGAAAGAAGTAAAAGAGAATAAGTCAATTGGAGTTCAAGTCTCTGAGGATGACTTTGATTCAGTTGAGTTGGATTAAGATGATTTGAGTGATCAAATTACTGAAAAGGAAATCAAAGCTGCTGAAAGAGGAAGAAAATATAAGAAACCTGAATCTGTTGATAAACTTCCAAAGTATCCACCAGTCCCACCAAGATTGAAGAAACAAAATGATAAAATGAAAAGAGAACATTTTTCTTTTGATATTTGTGAAAGGAGGAAGATAAACTACAAAGCAGTCAGACCACCAAGAAAGGCTGTTTTGGATAAGATAAAGCAGAACAACAAAAAGAAGATGGTGACTGAAAAAGTTGATACAGAAAATTTTATCCCAGTTTATCCAATCTTTTCTAGTCATGAGGTGTTGGATGTTGGAGAAGTGGAAACTATGGAAGAGTATGAGAAAAGACAGTCAAGGGTTAGAGAAAGCAGTGATGAAGAACCTATGATTATGGAGAAGATTGTCTTTGTCAAAAGCAAATTTGAAAGACAAGACATCAAGATTGAGGAATTTGTTCCTTTTTCAATTGATTTTGATGGTTTAAAGAATCAGAAGACTCTAGGAGTCAAGACACCTAAGCCAAGTGAAAGATACAAGAAACCAAAAGAACATGAAATATTCAAAAGCAAGGTTTGGTGCAAAATGTGTGATGAATATGGTCACCACACAGATTCATGTAATGAAAGATTCAAATTCAAACCATTTCATGTACCAGATGGAACAAAGTATGGGCAAGACTTTGTCCTGTACAAAAAGAAGTATGATGAATATCTGGGAAAAGGAAAGGTGTGTGGAAATGAAACCATGAACAAAGAAGAGAAGAAATCCGAAAAGGAGACAAGGATTGAAAAGAAAGTGGCTGAACTAGCAAGAAGAAGTAAATCTCTAAAGAAGAATGAGAAATTGACCAAAACGAACTATCAGTCTGTGAAAATCAAGCAAGATACTCAATCAGTCAAATCTGATAGCTCACAAGGATCATCAAGCAGTGAGAAGACAAGAAGAAAAGATGCACATTCTAGAAATAAACTAACAGAACTTACTGGTGATGAGAAGTTTCTATTAAGAGATGGATATGAACCACATGGTTTCCTTTGGAAACCTAAGACTGAGAGTAAGGTTGAGCAAGATGCTGATGTGAGAGACTACTCTGAGAAGAAGGACTATGTGATAAAGGAGTATGCCAATGACTCAGATGAATACCACTGCCCAACCTCACTTGTCAAAACTCCAAGAGAGTGTGGTTATATAACTGATCATTCAGACAACTTAGAATTGACTCATGAAGATCCTAAACTAACAACACTCACTTCCCAAGCTGTGTCTGAAACTGAATCTGATGAACTGCAAGTTGATAAGGCTTGCACTTCATCACTTAACTAATCAAATTTTCTTTGTATGAGGAGGAACCGTCCACTCCTCTAAATGACATATGGTATATGGATAGTGGTTGTTCTAGGCACTTGACTTGTGACAAGAGATCTCTTGTCAATTATGAAGAGAAGTATGAAGGTCCAGTAGCTTTTGGGAGTGATGAGAATGGTGGAAAGATTGTTGGAAAAGAAATCTTAACAAATGGAAAAGTCTCATTTGATAATGTATTTCATGTTGAAGGTCTTCAGTACAATCTGCTGAGTATATCACAAATGTGTGATAAGGGTTACAAAGTCAGTTTTGATGATTCACACTGTTTTATTTTTAAACCTGAGTTTTTAATTCCACCTGAAATGATTATGATTATGGCACCAAGAAATGGTAACTTGTATGAATTGAATATGAAAGAAGCTGTTTCAAGAGGAGGTGCATGTTTTGTTTCCAATGCCACTGAAAATGAGTCAAAATTGTGGCATACGAAACTGTGTCATGTGAACCTGAAGAACATAAATAGACTTGTCAAAGGTGAGCATGTCATAGGCTTACCTACAAGAGAATTCAAGTTGGAAGATCATTGTGATTCATGCCAAAAGAGAAAACAACACAAATCTACTCATAAGCCAAAGCTCATCAACTCAATTTTGATCAAGTACATGAATTACTTCACATGGATCTCTTTGGTCCTCTGAGTGTACCAAGTTGGGAAGAAAAGATATTGTCTGGTGATCATTGATGACTATGCAAGATACACCTGGGTTTATTTCCTAAGTACCAAGGATGAGACTGCAGAGTTGATTAAAGGTTGTGTAACAATGATTGAGAACAAGTTGAATAAGATAGTCAAGATGATGAGAAGTGACAATGGCACTGAGTTCAAGAATGGAGTTATGCAAGAATTCTGTGAAGCAAAAGGAATACAACAACAATTCTCAGCTCCTAGAACTCCTGAACAAAATGGTGTAGCTTAAAGAAGAAACAAAACACTTATTTCCTAATCTGCCTGTCAATTTTTGGGCTGAAGCTATAAATACAGCCTGCTATGTTCAAAACAGGATACTTGTCAACAAAAGGCTTAACAAAACTCCATATGAAATATTTCACAACAGAAAGCTTTACATTAAGTTTTTCAAGACCTTTGGAAGCAAATGTTTCCTACAGAACACAAGAGCCTATTTGAACAAGTTTCAAACAAAGTCCCTGGATGTTTCTTTGTTAGATTTTCTACATACTCAAAAGCCTACAGAGTCTATGTAAAAGATCACTTGAGTGTTATAGAATCTTCTTACATCATTTTTAATGAGAATCAATTCAATACAGTTGAAGGTACAGCACGGCTGTTTGATCATGAGAAGTTAATAAGGTCTTTCAAGATTTATACTGAAGACTTTGATGAATCTTTCTACAAGACCAGTCAAATTGAAGAGAAA
Source organism: Bidens hawaiensis (assembly GCF_021521415.1). Taxonomy (NCBI): domain Eukaryota; kingdom Viridiplantae; phylum Streptophyta; class Magnoliopsida; order Asterales; family Asteraceae; genus Bidens; species Bidens hawaiensis. Next base: position 177,486 of record NW_027492176.1, read on the forward strand.
AAGAAGAAGTCATTGGACTTGGAAGAATTATGGAAGAAGGTTGCTGAAAAAGAAAAGGAGTATACTTTTGTGAAGAACTACCCATGTGATATTGGTGAACCTAATCAAGAAAAGAATCACAATATTGAACATAATCATACTGAGAACAATCAAGACAATCAAGATGCACAAAATGATCAATTTCAGAATGAGGGTGACACAAGCAACCAAGTAAGTGGAGAAGAAGCTGCATCTACTGCAAGATTTCAAGATCTATTTCGAAGATTGAACTTCGAAAATAATGGTGCATCTACTTCAAGACAACATAATGATGAAGCACCAGAATTTCATGATGCAGAGACTGATTTGATCATTGAAGAACCAGAACTCAATGAGTCAAATCTTGACACAACTATGTCTACAGATATGATTGTTCAAACTCCTTATGTGGAAAAGAATCATCCTTCTGAAAACATCATTGGTGATTTGCATGAAAGAGTTACAAGAAGTCATTCTGAAATTGCAAACATTTGTCTTTACTCTTGTTTTCTATCCCAAATAGAACCAAAGAACATAGCACAAGCATTAAAAGATAATAGTTGGGTGGAAGCAATGCAAGAGGAATTGGCACAATTTAGAGACCTGCATGTGTGGGATCTTGTTGATAAGCCATTTGACAGATATGCAATTGGAACCAAATGGGTTTTTAGAAACAAAAGGGATGAAAGGGGTTTAGTGATTAAGAATAAAGCTAGACTTGTAGCACTAGGATGTCTTCAAGAAGAAGGAATAGACTTTGAGGAAGTTTTTGCACCAGTTGCAAGACTTGAAGCTATCAGGATGTTTCTTGCATATGCTGCCTCAAAGAACATTAAAGTGTTCCAGCTTGATGTTAAGTCTGCATTTCTAAATGGAAAGATTGATGAAGAGGTGTATGTTACTCAACCTCCAGGTTTTGAGGATCCAATGTATCCAAATAGGGTGTATAAGTTAAACAAAGCCCTTTATGGTTTGCATCAGGCTCCTAGAGCATGGTATGATGAGCTTTCAAATCATCTTCTTGAAAATGGTTTCAAAAGGGGAGCCATTGACAAGACACTCTTCTACAAAAGAAAGGGATCTGACTTGCTTCTAGTAAAAGTGTATGTGGATGACATCATCTTTGGTTCTACAAATGAACAAATGTGTATGGAGTTTGAAGGGGTAATGAAGTCCAAATACAACATGAGTTCTATGGGAGAAATGAACTTCTTTCTAGGATTGCAAGTTCAACAGAAGGCTGAGGGGATTTTCATTCATCAAAGAAAATATGTGCAGAACATCTTGAACAAGTTCAACTGTCATGAGTACAAGACTGCTTCAACTCCAATGGACACCAAAGAAAAGATGATTGCAGATGAAAAGGGGGAGCCTATAGATGAACATGAATATAGAGCCAAAATTGGATCTCTGATGTATTTGACTGCAACAAGACCAGATATCATGTTTGCTTTATGTTTGTGTGAAAGATTCCAATCAAGTCCAAAAGTCTCCCACATGAATGCTGTTAAAAGAATATTCAGATATATTAAGGGAAGACCAGACTTAGGGATTTGGTATCCAAAGAACCAAGCTTTTGATCTGATTGCATATACAGACAGAGACTATGATGGCTGCAACATGAGCAGAAAGTCAACCTCAGGAGGATGTCAAATTTTGGGTGAAAGGCTAGTGTCATGGCAATGTAAAAAGCAGACTACAGTTTCAATCTCTACTGCAAAAGTTGAATATGTTGCTGCATCTGCCTGCTGTGCACAAGTTCTATGGATTCAAAATCAGATGCTGGACTATGGTTTGAATTTCTTGAACACCCCTATTCTTATTGACAATAATGCTGCATATTTTACTGTTAAAAATCCTGTTCAACATTCCAAAACTAAGCACATTGAAATCAGACATCATTTCATCAGAGACTGAAGTGAAAAAGGTTTGATTAAAATGCAAAGGGTTGATACAAGTGACAATTTGGCTGACCTATTCACCAAACCACTTGATAGAACCATTTTCAACTTTCTTTTGAAATCTGATTAAGGATGTGTGCCTGGTTGTGTGTCTCTCTGTGATAACTGATTATTTTATTAGAAATTACACAAACTGAATGTTGATTGAATATGTTTTGAATATGTTTTAACTGAATGTTGATTGAAATTGCTTTGAATATGTTTCAACTGAATGTTGATTAAATATGCTTTGAATACGTTTCACCTGAATGTTGATTGAATATGCTTTGAATATGTTTCAACTGAATGTTGATTGAATATGTTTTGAATATGTTTCAACTGAATGTTGATTGAATATGCTTTGAATATGTTTCAACTGAATGTTGATTGAATATGTTTTGAATATGTTTCAACTGAATGTTGATTGAATATGTTTCGACTGAATGTTGATTGAATATGTTTGAAGTTAACTGATAGGCGCTTAAGGAAATATCTGTGCAATTTGTTTGAAAATTGATGATAATTCTTGACTATCAAGTTACCTGATCTGATGTTATGATAAGTAGTTTGATCTGTTTGGGTGAAATTAAATGCTTATCTGATGTCATGAGTAATCACATGTTTATGGTTACTTGAATATGCTCTTTATCTTAACTTCTATTGTTGTTAAGATAGGATAGACATTGAATGTTATTACAGTCTGTTTTTCTTGATGATGTTAAGAATGATTAAGATTTGATTGTGTGATGCAACTGTCTATGTCAAAATTAAGTGATTCAATGAATTTTATAATGAATTTTGCATAAATACTTTATTTTGGTCAAAACATGAGCAAGTTGATTAATGGTGTAGAGATATGATAAGATTATTCAGTTCAAGCTTTTAAGAATCTTAAAAGAAGGATTTTTAAAGAGAAGTCTCAAGTAGTTGTTTTTGCTGAAAAGTATGTCATTTGCCCAGTTGGAAGGACATGCACTTGTGTATGTTTGGTCCTTAAATCTCTATAGATTCAAAGGATAGCCATTGACCTGAAAACTGAATGCATTTGGGGCAATTATGACTTGTTTCTTATTCCTTTACTTAAAACTATGTCAATAGCTCTAACTTTGAAAGGACATATATTCACATGTATGTTTGGTCCTGTTGACCACTTTTGGTCAAACAGGATGGTCATTAACCTGACAATGAAGAGATATTGGGGTGATTGAATATTAAACTGTGTTTATGGGAAATGATAGTACATTGACCACTTAGCTGATCATATGGAATTAATAGGCTAAAAGGACCTTAGTATAGTCATTAACATGTATGGTTGCTTTCCCATGATGATGTAAAATCTAAGGTGATATAAACATAATGAATATGCTAATCTTTATGTGGAGATGCATAGTTGTCTTTGCATGTCTCAAGATAAATCTCTCCGAATGATATGGCAGAAAAGTGATTACCCAGTCATACACAAGCCTGTTGTTATTTGGTCAACCAAAAATGAAACATCTTTAAATATGACAAGGAACATACTTTAAGAAAATTTGAGAAAATATCAAAAACAAGCGGAAGAATGAATAAATCAACCAAAAGTTGATAAGTTTTTTAAATATTTTATCAAACAAAAGGGTTACAACAAGAACTACAAAGATGTTGGCAAAATCTGTCTCATCTTGAATGAAAGGCATGTTGCTAACTGTAAGTCCAACGTTCAACCTCTATATATGTTTGAATCTAAAAATACAAAAATACAATAAATTATGTCATACAAAAACTATATTTGACTAAATACAGGAGGTTGGAGTCAAATTGGGGTGATCTGGGGAAAGCCAAATAAGCTTTGAGAAGAGATATGAGGCATCATAGCATAGTGTTGACCATTAATGCATTATGCTTTAAATGAACCTAAATCATATCACCAAAGAGATGAAATTCATGCTAAGTTTATACCTGCTGTTAACCTATATGTTGTCATAATAATGTTGAGAGTGAAGTATTGAGATAGCTACTTAGTCAATATGATCCCATTCTTGAGATCTTTTCAGTAAATGGAAGAAATTGTTTTGAAGAGAAATATAACTGAAATTTGATCCCTAAATGCACCATTTGCTCTTAAACTATGATATGAAAATAAAAATATATTTTGACAAAGTGGTTTAAGTCAAAAAGTGTTGCATTTTGCCTAAAATAGGTTGAATACATAAGTTCGGGTAAGGTTTGATGCATTATAACCTTTCCGTGCACAAACTGTTTGAATATGTAGTTTCGGGTAAGGTTTAATGATTTACAACCTTTCCAAGTACAAAACAGTTGATTATGTGTGAATATGTTGTTTCGGGTAAGGTTTGATAATTTTCAACCTTTCCGAGTAAGCTTAGTCATATTTGACTAACTTTATGATTTTCGGGCATGCTTTGAAGTGTTTACACTTTCCGGGTAGAGTACACTGTTGTACTCATTTCCCGAGCAAGCTTGAAGTCTTGAGATGATAATGTGTTGTGGTAGCTAGCTTTTAACAAGAAATTCTTGTTTCGAGCAAGCTATGCATGTCATATGCTGATTGTGATTCCAAGCAAACTTGATGAACTTAGTCAAGTACATCAAGTAAGCTATGTGATTTGTGTGAATATGTCGTTAGGAAAGGTTTGTTAATCTTTCCGGGAATGCTTAGATATTACTATTTAAGTTTGTCATTTTTCAGGTATGGTTTGACATGTTGAAATCCCTCGGGTAAGGGCATACCTGAAGATTGAATGTGTTTGTCCTAGCAAGCTTAGTGCTAACATAGGATTTTCGGGCAAGCTCTATGAAATTTTAGACTACAGCACACTTAAATGCCTATGTGTTTTAATTTCATTCCAAGCATGCTCTGTGATATGTGTGTTTATAATTTCTTTAAAATTACAAGTGTTTTCGGGCAAACTTTGTTTTCCGGGCACACTTTATATTCCGGGTACACCTTTGTTCCTTCAATATACTTGGTAATTTCAAAACTTAACTTTCCGAGTACACTGTCTGCAAGATTTTCTTTCCGGGCACACTTTGTACTATATGAAGGTTATTCGGGTATAATTTGCATAAGGTTGTTATTCGGGCACACTTTACATCAGAAAGGTTGCTCGGGCACATTATATTTTCAAGCATACTTGAATGAATGTGTTACTTGATTGAATATGTTAGTTAGTATGATAAAATTGATTATGATAAAATCGATTATGATTCTTATAAGGGTTCATGCTAGATAAGTTTTAATTTGAAATTGAGAAATCTATGTGGGGATCTTAATTGATTCTTAGTAAGGATGTTTATTTGATGATTATACTTGATTATTTGCCTTGTGATTAATTTCTCAAGAAATCTAGTATTTTGGGTAAGCTTTCTTCATCATGTCTTAACTTTAAATTAACTTACTTGATCGAGCAAGGTTTATGAATAGACGAATTCGGGCAAACTTTGTATATCCAAAATTAAAAATTTTTCCAAGCAAAGTTTGACCGGGTAAGGTTTGTAAGTGAAAGTATACCGAGTATACTTTGGATATATTAATCTTTCGAGTAAGGTCTTATGAACTTAAATGAAATTAATGTTTAATATATCAAGTGGATAATGTTACTGGTTGACAGCTAATAATTAAAAAAAGGACAAAGAGCATTTAAAATCCACTTTCAAAAGGTATAAAAGAGGGAGTTAGGAAATTTTTCAAAATTATTTCCCTCTCTCTTCTCCCACTGCAAATCCTTGCTCTCAAAGAAACACACTTTACCTTATCTTTACACACTTTTAAATAGATAAGAAATTTATAAGCTAAAAGACAAAACACTTTTCAAATTTCTCACTTTACCTGGCATGTAAAAGAAAAAGGCAGAAACAAAAGAACTTTATCTGCAATTTTGGCAAAAAAATGCTGATATGTACTTTACATTTGTCTTAACTCTCATTAAAAGAAGACCTGCATATGCTATTCAAAATTGAAACTTCACATTTCAAGAGTAACTTACATTTGTGTTTTGTGCAGATTTCTATATCATTCAAGACAACGGTTTGAATTGAAATATCATTTATACCTTAATTTTTTTTAATACTTACTTTGAGATCAAACTGATAATTGTGTGTTCATTGTTATAACAGAAAATCAGCAATGGATCCAACTCCAAGTAATTCCAATTCGTACAACATCATCTTTCTGAAGAACTGAAGAAAGCATTGCAACGAATTCAAACCATAATGTCTGAGGTTGAGAAGATCTCAGCTGCCCCAAAACAGGTGGAGAAATCACCAAAACAGGGGGAGAATTCGCTGAAGCTTCTCTCAATTTATGAAAAGAACAGCTTAGATGATGAAGCTGACAATGTTCCAGAAGATGAAAAGAAAGATCTTGAGGAAAGAAGGAAATTAAAAGGGAAAGAAATTGCTTAAAAGGATGATGAAATTCAGACTTTAAATTCTCGGAAGGAGAATACAATGGACTCAGAAATGAATGAATCTGAATCAGAAGCTAAAAGAGTCTATGTGCAAAGAATGACAGAAATTTATGACAGAGAATTTCTTTCTCAAATGATGTCTGATAAAGACTTTGAAGAACAAGAAAACTTGATGAAGATGTTTGAAGATGAGAGAAAGCTAAGAGATGAAGTGAAGAATAATCAGAGAGAAGTCTTACAAGAATTGATTGGAAACTGTTTAAATGATGAAGAAATTCCAAATGGTGTGCTAGTATCTCTACTCAAGTTGATTAAACAAGAAGAACCAGAGACAGAGGTGAAAGAGAAACTAGACACTGTTATTGATAAAATTTCAAAAACACTGAGTGAAGAAAAGATTGTTCAAGACAATGAAGTGAAACATTTGAAATTGAAAGAAGATTTGGAACAAGAAATGGAAGTTCAAAAGTTCTTGAGTGAATATGATGGTAAACCAAGATTTTTAGTTGAGAATGGAATTCCCTTTGATTCAGTAAAAATAATGACAAGAAAAGAGATTTGAGCAACTTCAAGAAAATGAAAGGACAACAGCTGAACATGAAGAAGGGAGCAGCTCAATCTCTAGTTGGTATGAACAAAGGAATATCCAAAAAGATGGCTAGTCTATCAAAGATGACAATTAAAAGAAAATCCAAAGTAAAGGAATTATGCAGAAAGAAAACATCTTTGGTCTCAAAATAGAACAATACAAAGAAAAGGAAGATGTTTGTGACTAATCAAGAAAAATCAAGGCTAATGCACTTGAAGATGGATAAACCTTTTGTCAAAACTGCAGTAAAAGCCAAAAACCCTTCAGTCAACCATAATATTATGCCAAGCGGAATATTTTGTGACTCCATGACTGAACATCTGAATGTTATGATAGAAAATGGAGAGATTGTGAAGATCTTCTCTAAAAATGACTTCAGAAAATTCAATCTATGGCAATTGAAGGTGATTGCAGCACTGTATCTCTCTGATTGCAAAAAAGTCAAAGGCCTACAAGTGCTAAGCAATCAGAACTGTTTAGATTCTTGGTTGAGCAAGAAAATTAAACAAGCATATCTGGCTGAAATGAAGAATTTCAAGAAAGGCTTTGTTTTGTAATGTCTTCGGACAATTTTCTGATTATGTAATTTGTTTATGTTATTTGAATATATAATTTTGATTTTTGATTTGATGTGTATTTTTGCTGAGTGTAAGTAACCATAGAAATGTTTTGGTCAGCTGAGGTGTTCCAATCTAGGGGGAGATTGTTGGGTCAAGAAATTGACCTAAGGGGAGATTGTTGAGTCAAAGATTTGACCTAAATGAAGTAAATGGAAGATTGGAATCTTCTCAACCTCCTCTGAAATTTCTAAGTAATGGATCCGAGCACACCTTAGACCTCCGAGCAAGCTTTTACTTAGCCAAGTACGATATTTTGCCTACCGGGCAAGGTTTACTTCAAATAGTCTTCTTAAGTAGTTATCCGAGCAGGGTTTGCAAATTAGTGTGTTTCCGAGTATGGTTCACTAGTTTATGTAAATCCGGGCAAGGTTCGCTTTATCAAGCAAATCTATTCTTCAGAACCAAGTATATTACTCTTCCGAGTAAGGTTTGGTTAACCAAGTCCAAGAAGCCAAGTGATTGGAAGACCGGGCAAGGTATTCATTAATAAGTATGATCCGAGTATGCTTGATAATATAAAGGAAAATTTCTAAGTAATATCGAGTAAGGTTCAGCTCGAGCAAGGAACAGTACTCCCGAGTACACTTTGCTAATAAGTTATTTTATTACAAAGAGCTGAAATGGATCACTGAAGAACAAGGTTGCTCGTAAGGAGTTGTCGGGCAAAGTCTGGCAAATTCTATAAGACTGAAGTCTACTCGGTGAGTATTTTACTTAGTGAAATACTCTTTAAGTAAAGTCTACCCAGAAACTGATCCCGAGCACACTTCTATGTTACCAAGTTATGAAGGATGGCCAAGCATACTCGGAAAGACAAGATTGATGCAAAGCCTACCCGGAAGACTTGTTTTACACTTAGTTTATTTTGAATATGTAATATGAGTATGTATGATTGTATTTGGGGGTTTCTAAAAGGAATGACAGCTGTCTAGGTTGGCAGGCCTATAAATAGAATATTTAGGGCACGCCGGCTAAGGGAGCACAATACGGATAAGACCGACACAATTAATTGAGAGAATATTGTGTGACGGCTGTCTTAGGATTCCTAGAAAACCCTAAATCGATTATCCTTTTGTATGATTAATATTATATAAATGGAAATCTTTTGAGTGAATCTTAAGTGTGCTTTCTACCTTTGATTATTCATTGCAACCGTATGTTTGTTATTGATTCCGCCTTTAACAAACGGATATTTTTCTAAATATAGCAACCCGTCATTAACTCTCTTGTCGACACATCAATCTGTGTGAGTTATGACATGATTAATTAAGATCCAGGTGAAATCGAGGGGACCGACACGCGTTCGAAACACTGTCTTAGGTATGTCTGCCTCCTTCATCTTCAGCTGATGATAGCCTGATCTGAGATCAATTCGTGAGAACCAAATCAAACCTTGCAGTTGGTCGAACAGATCATCAATTCTTGGCAGTGGATATCTATTCTTTACCGTAAGCTTATTCAACTCACGATAGTCTATTCACATTTTCATGCTTCCATCCCTCTTTTTCACGAACAACACTGGTGCGCCCACGGGGAAACACTTGGTCTTATAAAACCTTTGTCGAGGAGTTCTTGCAGTTGGGACATCAATTCCTTCATCTTGGACGGTGCTAGGCGGTAAGGCGCTTTCGCGACGGGTTGGGCTCCTGGTACTAAATCTATCTGTCACACACTCAAAATCCACTAACAGAGTTTTACCGTCAGAGGGTGTGAACTGGCAGGATCGGAATAATTAGTTATAATCAAACCATAAAAACTTTTAAATGAAAATAAGTGCGGAAGCGTAAAACCATAGAAACAATGTTACGTCACGCAGGACGATTTAAAACCAATGATAACAGTTAACAGTAAGTTTGCATAGATAAAAGTTTTTCAAGCAATACATGTTCCCAAACCGCGCGCCCGCCTCGGCTACCTGAGAATAACATACTAAAAGTGTCAACACGAGGTTGGTGAGTTCACAAGTTATATAAAAATAAATCGTTTAGCGTTTGCGTTCAGCGTTTTGCGTTACAGCGTTACAGCGTTACAGCGTTTTGCGTTACAGCGTTACAGCGTTTTGCGTTCCAGATAGTGTTATGTCAAATTATATATCGATAGGTAGCTAGTCTATACAACAAGTATTACTAAGTGTTCGACACCGAAGCTGACTCGTTTAATAAGTGCCTTGTCACCCGGGTCCTCCAGACCATGGTACGTGTTAGCCAAAATTACACCCGCTCGACCTCCAGTCGAGTTTAGCGTTGGGTGGGGTTGTCAAACCCAGTAGTACTACTCAATAGTGACTCGCTATTCTAAATATTAACCGGTTCGATGTGTAGGACTTCAAATATTTCGTTTGCCACTTAGCCTTTACAAGTGATATATAATTTATAACAAAATCTTAAATGCGTTGTGGAGTATGTTATCTCCCCCAAGTGAAAAGCGTTTGAAAACAGTTTAAAGAGGGGAAAGTGAAACTCACTGTTTGCGAAGAATTTCCCAAAATAAATCACCAAGATGCGCGTCACCGAAAAACTCTCTCTAACGTTCTAAAACAACAAAGAGATTTTTCTAAGTGTCGGAATATTATCGAGTCTCTAGACCCGGCACATAATACCTATGCACATAACATGTTTCGTGTTTCGTTCGTGAATCGTGTGTGACTTTAACAAGTGTTTTTTTTGTGACACATCACATGTGTAAGCAACCATATACGTGTCATGTATTCATAACGTACATTACTAGCAATTCTTCCCCGTAAGGGCATTTTGGTCAACAATTAACAATTAACTAGCCATGATTCCCATAAGGGCATTTTGGTCAAATTATGACAATCAATTAGCAGTTATTCCCCGCAAGGGCATTTTAGTAAAAACACGACAATAAATTAGTAAGTATCATATTTCATGCATTTTCTCAAAACTCAGCAGCTAGTTTCACCGAGACAGAAATCCTACTAGAAAGATTGTACTACTTCACTGATCATAGCATCTCAATTAATTTACCAAAAATCATCACAGAAGCAGATACGTCTTAGGTTTCCAGAACATATTTTATCACATTTTTATTCGTCATAGTTTTCTCACAATCATCAAATCATTACAGCAAACTCATAACAGTCAGATTCATGCACACAGAATGTTATTTGCAATTCCCGTTAAACGAAAAATCCAATAAATGCAAGACCACTTGGGTTTGGTTCCTAACTCAATGAGTCAACTTCCAGAAATGGAACCAACCCAATTGGTCTCGTAGTTCATGAGATATAACATTTACAACATAACCTAACAGCAGGTCTAACAACTCAGCTTTGCACAACGTTTTTGTAAAATCATAAAAGTTAACTTCTACTTGTCCAAAAATTACAAATTTATACTTTATAGAAACTAGACTCAACCTAGTTTACTGTAGTACCCACTGTCTCAACCGACATTCACGTTACACTTTGTTACGGTCACTTAAACATCATATACACATTCTGTCCAGAATCTGTTTGCATCCAAACTCAACATAATAACAATCTATGAACTATCATGCATCCATATATCCTTCTAGACTCCATAAACACCATCCATGCACATCAATTTCACATTACATACAAGATTAGGGTTTTTGTTTGAACTCAAATCATAGACACAACAATTAACATGTAACAACATCAATACTAGTTATCAATCATCATTAATTCAACAACAATCATGTTAGCTATGTACATACTCAAAATCGGCAGCCTAGGGTTTGTGGTTAACCCAACAAACATCAAAATCAAGCAACAAGATTGTAAAGGATGATCAATTATACCTTCCTAGCACCTAGTTCTTCAATCAAACACTTGATTTGATGGTTGAATGTGTGTATAGAGTGGACGGCAGCCAAGGGTTCACAAGGGAAGGAGGCCGATCGGACTTGAGGTTAATAATAAGGAGTTAGGGTTAAGTTATTAAGGTTATATTTATAGACATACAAGTTACACTCAAGTCCCTCCACTTCCAATTTTTGTTTTTCTAACTTAACTAACTTAGTTCTTGTTTCTTGTCTAGCATTACACACCATATAATCAAGTAACACATAAGTTAACACATAATTTCCCACAATTATTATGCTGACGTTTTTCGTTTATTCCTCAATCGTTTGCGTCAACTCGTTTGCGTTTCGGTGCAAATCCCGAAAGGACTACACATGTAGTAAGTGTTAAGCGTCATTTAAACCCTAGTTTAAATGTAATGAAGTGTGCGTTATAGATTCAATGATCTTTAAGTTTGAATTGACGTAGTTGAGTTAACGGAGTTAACCTGAAATTGACGATTGTCACATCATTCCCATGTTAAAGAATTTTCGTCCCGAAAATTTGAGTCAAGTCGTGATGAGAGTCTGAAAGAGTAAGAAAAAAAAAATCAGTTTGTCATATCATCCCCTAGTAGAAAGAAATTTCGTCCCGAAATTTAATTCATACCTCCGGTGATGTCTGACGGTTTGCCGAGTTTCGCGGTTTTCTGTCTTTGGTTAGCCCTTCAAAAAGGTGAGGATACTTTTTCATCATTTGATCCTCGCGTTCCCATGTGAACTCTGGTCCACGTCTTGAGTTCAAACGAACCTTAACGATTGGAATTTTGCTGTGCTTGAGCGTTTTGGTTTCCCAATCCAAAACCTCGACTGGTTCCTCAATGAAACGTAATTGTTCATCAATTTGCAGTTCCTCCAAAGGAACTACTTGGGTTTCATTAGACAAGCATTTCTTCAAATTTGATACGTGGAATACATCGTGTACGCCACTGAGTTCTGTTGGTAGGTCCAGTCGGTACGCCACCGGACCAATGCGCTCAGTTATCCGGTACGGACCAACATACCGTGGGTTGAGTTTGTTTCGCTTCCCAAAGCGAACCACACCTTTCCAAGGTGAGACCTTGAGTAACACTTGATCGTTCACTTGAAATTCGAGAGGTTTTCGGCGCTTGTCGGCGTAACTCTTTTTGCGATCTCGTGCTGCTGCCATGCGATTTCGGATTTGAACAATCTTTTCCGAAGTTTCGAGTACCAGTTCTGGACCAGTGATTTGGCTGTCACCCACCTCTGCCCAGCAGAGTGGTGATCGACACTTCCGTCCGTACAGCGCTTCAAACGGCGCTGCCTTAATACTTGCGTGGTAGCTGTTATTATACGAAAACTCTACCAAAGGTAAGTGGGGTTCCCAACTTTTTCCGAAATCCAAAACGCATGCACGCAACATATCCTCCAGAGTCTGAATAGTTCGTTCACTTTGCCCATCTGTCTGAGGATGGTATGCTGTACTCATATCGAGACGGGTGCCTAGTGCGCTTTGCAGCGACTTCCAAAAGTGCGAAGTGAAACGAGAATCTCGATCGGAAATGATCGAGACAGGCACTCCGTGTCTCGACACTACTTCCTTCATGTAAACACGAGTCAGTCTTTCCATTTTGTCCGTTTCTTTAATCGCTAGGAAGTGTGCCGATTTAGTCAACCGGTCAACGATCACCCAGATGGTATCGCATCCCGTCGGTGTCTTAGGTAAACCCATAATAAAATCCATTGAGATGTGTTCCCATTTCCACATTGGGAGTTCCGGTTGTTGCAGTAGACCAGATGGTGTCTGGTATTCTATCTTGACTCTGGCACATGTCAAGCATTTGCTCACGTAGGTGGCAATGTCGGCTTTCATGTTCGGCCACCAGTAAAGTGCCTTTAAATCATGATACATTTTATCTGAGCCAGGGTGGATAGAATATCGGGACATGTGTGCTTCGTCCATCACTAGAGTTCACAACTCTCCGTATCGTGGAACCCAAATCCGGTTCTCAAAATATCGAACCCCGTCCGATTTGGTTTCAAGTTGCTTGTTCATGCCCCGCATGAGTTCCGATGGAAGATTGTCATCTTTCAAAGCTTCAAGTTGCGCATCGCGAATCTGATCGGGTAAGCTGGCATGAATCGTGAGTTGCAATGCTCTCACCCGTCTGGGTTTATCTGTTTCTTTTCTGCTGAGGGCGTCGGCCACCACCTTGGCCTTGCCAGGGTGGTACTTGATGGCACAATCATAATCCTTGAGCAGCTCGACCCAACGACGCTGTTGCATGTTCAGCTCCTTCTGATCGTAGATATGTTGGAGACTCTTGTGGTCGGTGTAAATGGTAAACTTGGTACCGTACAAGTAATGCCTCCATATCTTAAGAGCAAACACCATAGCTCCGAGTTCCAAATCGTGGGTCGTGTAGTTCTTCTCGTGAACCCGTAGTTGTCGAGAGGCGACCTATAACCTTCTCGAGTTGCATCAGCACACAACCGAGACCTTGTATAGATGCGTCACAGTGTACCTCAAAATTTTCCGTTCCCTCGGGGAGGGCTAGAATAGGGGCGCTAAAAAGCTTGGTTTTCAACAGTTGAAAAGCGGATTCTTGCGCTTCACCCCAATTGTACTTAGTGCCCTTGTGAGTCAAAGCGGTGAGGGGTTGAGCAATCTTTGAAAATCCCTCGATGAAACGCCGGTAGTAGCCAGCCAGTCCTAGGAATTGTCGCACCTCAGTCGGAGTCTTAGGTGCTTCCCAGTTTTTGATGGCCTCTACCTTACCGGGATTGACATGGATACCATTCTCGTTGATCACATGTCCTAAAAAGTGAACCTCGCGAAGCCAAAATTCACATTTCGAGAGTTTAGCATACAGTTGTTCCTTCTTCAATAGTTCCAGAATTACCCTTAAGTGCTCTTCGTGGTCAGTCTCGTTATTGGAGTAGACGAGAATATCATCGATGAAAACAATCACAAACTTGTCGAGGTACGCCTTGCATACTCGATTCATGAGATCCATAAATACGGCTGGTGCGTTGGTTAGGCCAAAAGGCATAACCGAAAACTCGTAGTGACCATACGGTGTTCTGAAAGCCGTCTTTGAGATATCTTCTTCGCGCACTCTAAGCTGATGGTAACCAGATCGCTGATCGATCTTCGAGTAGTAACTCGATCCTTGAAGCTGGTCAAACAAATTATCAATTCGGGGTAAAGGATAACGGTTTTTGACCGTCACCTTGTTCAATTCCCGGTAGTCGATGCACATTCGGAAAGTCCCGTCTTTCTTTCGGACAAACAAGACAGGGGCTCCCCACGGCGATGAGCTAGGTCGGATAAAACCCTTATCCAACAAATCTTGCAACTGAGTGGACAACTCCTGAAGTTCCGCCGGTGCGAGCCGATACGGGGCTCGTGCTATGGGTGCTGCACCGGGTGTCAACTCGATTTGGAATTCGACTTGACGAATAGGAGGGAGTCCGGGCAAGTCCTCCGGGAAAACTTCCGGGAAGTCTCGCACCACAGGTATATCTTCAATTCGTTTCTCCTACGCAGGTTTCTCAACAATCTGCGCCAAAATTGCCGGATGACCCTTTCGTAGATACTTTTGCGCCTTCATAAGGGTAATGACGCTGGTGGTCATGCCGCTTCTCTCGCCTCGGACCAAAATGATCTCGCCGGAAGGGGTGGTAATATGGACTATCTTATCGTAGCATATAATCTTCGCTTGGTTCTCGGATAACCAGTCCATGCCGACAACGACATCGAAACTACTAAGCGTAAAAGGAATAAGGTCGATATCAAAGATATGACCTGACAGTTTTAACTTACATCCCGCAAGTACATGAGTCGTTACTATGGTCTTACCGTCAGCTAATTCAACAGGAAACTTAGCATCTAACGGAATTGGAGTTACGTCTAAGAGTTGACTAAAGGCTTTCGACACAAAACTCCTATCAGCTCCAATGTCAAACAATACAGAAGCAAAACAATCGTTTACAGGGAACTTACCAGTCACCACGTGCGGAGCATTGCGGGCTTGACCTGACCCAATCACAAACGCTCTTCCCTTGCCATTGCTTCCACCGTTACTGCCACTTCCATTACCCCCATTGTTGTCATTCTGTTTCAGCTTGGGGCAATCTTTTCTGAAATGACCTTCCTGCCCACATTCAAAGCATCCTTTCGTCGTCATAGGTGGCTTAGGAGCACCCTTTGCCGCAAGGTCTCCTCTACATTCTTTCGCTTTGTGATCCATCTTTCCGCATCTCTGACACTTGGCACTGTCACACTGGCCAACATGATGATAGTTGCACCTGTTGCACTTTGGATATTTCCCAGCATATCCGCTCGAAACCTGCCCACTACCGTTGTTGTTGTTGTAGTTGTTGTTGTTGCTCTGGTTGTCACGGGCTTTAACGGTCGAACCCCTAGGTGGTAACGCACCTTGGGTCACAGCCTGATCCGTCAGTTTGTGAGCTAAACGGATAGCTTGTTGGATCGTGGCTGGTCTGGAAGACGTTACCATGCCCTGAATCTGCGGTGCTAACCCATCAATGTACATTTCGATCCTCTTGCTCGGCGGATCCACCATCCGCGGACACATCACAGCCAACTCGTGAGAACGAGTAGTGTAGGCTTCAATTTCCGAACCCACCATCTTCAGTGACCAAAATTCCGACTCCAACTTTGAAATCTCCTCTCTCGGACAGTACTCCTCTCGCATCATATTTTTGAACTCCTCCCAGTTCATCGCATTAGCCAGTTCCAACCCAAGGATCTCGACGTTTGAATTCCACCAAGTGAGGGCGGAATCCTCAAGTGTCCCAGCAGCGAATTTGACCCTACTGGCAGGCGGACAATTGCACATCTCAAATGCCGACTCAGCCTTCTCAGCCCAACGCAGGAAGCTTATTGCTCCCTCAGTGCCCTTAAACGTACTGGGCTTGCAGTCAAGGTAGTTCTTGAAGGTACACGTTCCACTCGGACCTCCAGCTTGATTCTGAACGTGTGCGGCTAAAGCGGCCGCAACATGGTCGTTCAGCAGAGTTTGGAGTTCAGCTGCAGTCAAGCTGATGTTACCACGTCCTCGTCTAGCGTTTCTTCCAGCCATTTCCTAGAATCACAGTATAAAATGTTAAACATGAATTTTTCTTTCATATACAACACACCATACATGTAATAAAAAGATAGGTAAGAAAGAAATAAGAAACAACATCACATCACAACCACATATTAGTCTAAATAAAAATTCATGATTAAAACCATTGTATTCGCTACAAAGTATTTCCAATCAATCCTTAAAATCATAGAAAAATAATAGTTCGGATGGAGACAGCCCCTCCATCTAAGTGTCATCATTACTAGATGTCGTCATCTGAGGACACCTCTGAGTGTGCCTCCTCCTCAGTCGGTTCTTCCTCCGGTTCTTCTTCGGGTTCCTACTTGGGATCTTCCTCAGGCTCCTCTTCAGGCTCTGCCCCAGGCTCGGCCTTAGGCTCTGCCTCAGGTTCGGCTGCGTTCTGAGCAAGTTGCATTTGTATGACATCGCAACGCTCTAGAGCCATCTCGGTTCGGGTCCTTGCTTCATGGAGTTGCTCTTGCAAGTCTATCATCTCAGCTTGCATCTTCATCATAATCTTCATCTGTTGATCACTAGCCTCTTGCATTTCATTCATTGCCACTGCCATGCGGGAAATCTCCTCCTTAGTCTCGGTTCCGTCTTTTAACAGTCCGGAAACGTTCGCTCTCGTATAGCGCATGTAACCAACATCACGCTCCAAACAAGAAACAATAGCTGCGATAACTCGCTCTACAGGTTCGGTTATGGGTGGTAGGGTGTTGGGATAAGCAGGGTGGTTCGGGTGAGGCAACGGGGGAACTTGTTCGCGATAGACCATACATCTGATCATGTTAGGGTACCAATCCCAGCTAACGTCGTTTTCGTAAATGCCTCCAGATAGGCGGTACCTCTTCGGTGCGGGAGCTTCGAGTTCCGGGACTACTCGGGGTGGCGAGGCGGTAGGTAACTGCGGTTCCTTCCCGTGAGCATGCGTCATCGAATCGGATGATGATGAGGGTGGCGTCGACATTCCTACAGGTAAGCCGTGTATGCGCGCGCGTATGAGTGAAAGAGGTAAAGAGATAAGATTACAAGACTACACAAACCTATGCAGTGCGTATCATTATAACTAATGGGTCGTCGCGGTTATAGTCTAGTATGCATGCAGCTTCTAGTTCGCTATAACCAATGTCTCTGATACCAATATGTCACACCCTCAAAATCCACTAACGGAAATTTACCGTCAGAGGGTGTGAACTGGCAGGATCGGAATCATTAGTTATAATCAAACCATAAAAACGTTTAAATGAAAATAAGTGCGGAAGCGTAAAACCATAGAAACAATGTTACGTCACGCAGGACGATTTAAAACCAATGATAACAGTTAACAGTAAGTTTGCATAGTTAAAAGTTTTTCAAGCAATGCATGTTCCTAAACCGCGCGCCCGCCTCGGCTACCTGAGAATAACATACTAAAAGTGTCAACACGAGGTTGGTGAGTTCACAAGTTATATAAAAATAAATCGTTTAGCGTTTGCGTTCAGTGTTTTGCGTTACAGCGTTACAGCGTTTTGCGTTACAGCGTTTTGCGTTACCAGATAGTGTTATGTCAAATTATATATCGATAGGTAGCTAGTCTATACAACAAGTATTACTAAGTATTCGACACCGAAGCTGACTCGTTTAATAAGTGCCTTGTCACCAGGTCCTCCAGACCATGGTACGTGTTAGCCAAAATTACACCCGCTCGACCTCTAGTCGAGTTTAGCATTGGGTGGGGTTTGTCAAACCCAGTAGTACTACTCAACAGTGACTCGTTATTCTAAATATTAACCGGTTCGATGTGTAGGACTTCAAATATTTCGTTTGCCACTTAGCCTTTACAAGTGATATATAATTTATAACAAAATCTTAAATGCATTGTGGAGTATGTTATCTCCCCCAAGTGAAAAGCGTTTGAAAACAGTTTAAAGAGGGGAAAGTGAAACTCACTGTTTGCGAAAAATTTCCCAAAATAAATCACCAAGATGCGCGTCACCGAAAAACTCCCTCTAACGTTCTAAAACAACAAAGAGATTTTTCTAAGTGTCGGAATATTATCGAGTCTCTAGACCCGGCACATAATACCTATGCACATAACATGTTTCATGTTTCGTTCGTGAATCGTGTGTGACTTTAACAAGTGTTTTTTTGTGACACATCACATGTGTAAGCAACCATATACGTGTGATGTATTCATAACGTACATTACTAGCAATTCTTCCCCGTAAGGGCATTTTGGTCAACAATTAACAATTAACTAGCCATGATTCCCCATAAGGGCATTTTGGTCAAATTATGACAATCAATTAGCAGTTATTCCCCGCAAGGGCATTTTAGTCAAAACACGACAATAAATTAGTAAGTATCATATTTCATGCATTTTCTCAAAACTCAGCAGCTAGTTTCACCGAGACAGAAATCCTACTAGAAAGATTGTACTACTTCACTGATCATAGCGTCTCAATTAATTTACCAAAAATCATCACAGAAGCAAATACGTCTTAGGTTTCCAGATCATATTTTATCACATTTTTATTCCTCATAGTTTTCTCACAATCATCAAATCATTACAGCAAACTCATAACAGTCAGATTCATGCACAACAGAATGTTATTTGCAATTCCCGTTAAACGAAAAATCCAATAAATGCAAGACCACTTGGGTTTGGTTCCTAACTCAATGAGTCAACTTCCAGAAATGGAACCAACCCAATTGGTCTCGTAGTTCATTAGATATAACATTTATAACATAACCTAACAGCAGGTCTAACAGCTCAGCTTTGCACAACGTTTTTGTAAAATCATAAAAGTTAACTTCTACTTGTCCAAAAATTACAAATTTATACTTTATAGAAACTAGACTCAACCTAGTTTACAGTAGTACCCACAATCTCAACCAACTTTCATGTTTACACTTCGTTGCAGTCACTTAAACATCGTATACACATTCTGTCCAGAATCTGTTTGCATCCAAACTCAACATAATAACAATCTATCAACTATCATGCATCCATATAACCCTCTAGACTCCATAAACACCATCCATGCACATCAATTTCACATTACATACAAGATTAGGGTTTTTGTTTGAACTCAAATCATAGACACAACAATTAACATGTAACAACATCAATACTAGTTATCAATCATCATTAATTCAACAACAATCATGTTAGCTATGTACATACTCAAAATCGGCAGCCTAGGGTTTGTGGTTAACCCAACAAACATCAAAATCAAGCAACAAGATTGTAAAGGATGATCAATTATACCTTCCTAGCACCTAGTTCTTCAATCAAACACTTGATTTGATGGTTGAATGTGTGTATAGAGTGGACGGCAGCCAAGGGTTCACAAGGGAAGGAGGCCGATCGGACTTGAGGTTAATAATAAGGAGTTAGGGTTAAGTTATTAAGGTTATATTTATAGACATACAAGTTACACTCAAGTCCCTCCACTTCCAATTGTTGTTTTTCTAACTTAACTAACTTAGTTCTTGTTTCTTGTCTAGCATTACACACCATATAATCAAGTAACACATATGTTAACACATAATTATCCCACAATTATTATGTTGACGTTTTTTGTTTATTCCTCAATCGTTTGCGTCAACTCGTTTGCGTTTCGGTGCAAATCCCGAAAGACTACACATGTAGTAAGTGTTAAGCGTCATTTAAACCCTAGTTTAAATGTAATGAAGTGTGCGTTATAGATTCAATGATCTTTAAGTTTGAATTGACGGAGTTGAGTTAACGGAGTTAACCTGAAATTGACGATTGTCACACTATCTGAAATTCTATCTCTAGCTCCGGTGGCAACCCCGGAAGATCTTCAGGGAATACTTCTAGGTAGTCGCACACGATAGGAACATCTTTCATCTCTTTCGTCTCGACCGCAGCGTTGACATCATACGCCAGGTTGGCACCGCACCCTCGCCTTAACAAACCCTCGGCTTTTATCATCGAAATGACATTAAGCCCAGAACTTTCCTTATCACCATAAACCGTCACCACGCTACCATCTAAGGACTTTAACCTTATTATTCTACTCTTACATACTATCTGAGCTTCAAACTCAGATAACCAATCCATTCCCAAAACCACATCGAACCCTCCTAAGGTCATAAAATACAAGGTAACAGGGAACTCATGTCTCTCTAACTCTATCTTACAGTATTTAACCATTTTCATTATTTTAACCGAGGTGTCACTAGCAGTTTCCACTATAAAGGTTTCAGACATTCGGCAACATTTCATTTTAGCTAATTTACTAAATGGTGTAGCTACGAAACTTTTATTCGCACCCAAATCAAACAATACCGAAGCAGAAATACCGTTTACTAAGAACGTACCTGTCACAACGTCTGGAATCTGTTTGGCTTGCTCCTGGGTCAGCATGTAGGCTCTGGTTCTTGGTCTAGCATGATCAGCATCTTTCTTTCCACTACCTCCAGCCCCACCATCAGTACACTCCCTTGCCATATGACCCGTCTTACCACATTTGTAGCACGCAGGCTTTCCATCACATTCATTAGCATAATGCCCCACCTTTCCACACTTATAAAAGGCATTTGTCCCAAGTCTGCACTCTCCACCATGAGCCTTTCCACATTTGTGACACACATCCGAACCAGTACCCCACTTGCACTCGCCACCATGCACCTTCCCACACGTCTTGCATGTCATCCTCTCCCACAGCTTGTGCTTCTTGTCTTTGGGGTTCTATAACTGAGTACCGGGTCGTTTAACAGGAGCGACCCACTTCTCATCCTTCTTCTCCTCTCCCATAACAACATCATCCGCAGCCAGGTCTGCATAAACCATATCTGCAAGTTCAACGGCAGAGTCAAAGGTAGCAGGTTTATTTTCCCTGACTAGTATGCGAACTTTTTGTGGCAATCCCCTCGTATAGCACTTGATTCTCTTAGCCTCAGTGTTGACCATATCGGGCACCAACCTAGACATTCGGTTGAACTCGGTGATGTACTCATGATGTGTCATTATCCCAGCTTTCAAGTTCAGGACCTTCATCTCCGCCCTCTCAACCTCGGCGTCAGTACATAATTTCTTCATAACCAACTCTTTCAGATCCTCCCACCTCATAGCCTTGATTTCCTCTCAACTCCTTCTTTGCTCAATCGATTCCCACCAATACATCGCCTCATCTTCAAACGATTGGGTGGCATAACCTACAGCTTGATCGGGACGACACTCGCTAATGCGGATAATTTTATCCATGGCGGTTATCCACTGAAGAGTAGCGATTGCATCTCCCAAACCAGTCAGCTTCGACGGGTCACAACCCTTAATGGACTTATAGTTGCAACCACCTCGGCCTCTCTTCATATCGTCAACTTTCACAGACTTAACCACACGCGAGGCCTCTCTTTCCCCTTCACCTTCTACCCTACCATCTCCTTCCGTCCTTTCAGCAGTTCTTTCACGGTCTCCAGCAGACCTCTCCGAATTCATGTACTTTACAGCAGCGGCTACCGCTTGGACAATAGCTTCTTAGATTAAGGGATCTAGCTGAACCCCTTCATTGTTGTTAAGGTTTCCTCCAACTGCGCTTCCTTCTTCTTCGGTGTTGGAAGCTGTTTCTACCGAAGGTTGTTAGATACGACGAGGCCTGCCACGTCGTCCAGTGCGGCCTCCTGCAACAACAGCTGCTCTAGATCCAACCATCATAATCTAGAAGGGAAAACACAAACGTCATCACTAGAGGAACTATTTAGTACAAGGATAGTAAGGCTAACAGATAATAACAGTGGCCCGCTTTGATTAGCTGATCACGTTACTTTCCGTGTCCTATACACTTCCCTTTATGAGTCTATTTGTGCTGGTTCTACTTTAAACAGTTAGTCAATCAAAGAAATCAGGTAATCCTATCCCTATCATTTACATAACCTTCCTTATCCTTTCACATACGTCTTTTAACCATACACCTTACCTTTACTAAGCTTGCTTGAGTGACACATGGCATTCTGGAACAGGCATCTTATTTCTTTTCTTACTAAAATCCCATTCTCTGTTCGAGTCTAAGCATGTAGGATGCTTAAATCTCTCGAACTTTGCTCTGATACCAAGTTGTAAGGCCCCGTCACTGGTAGCCCTACCTTGGTGTTGGATTTACTCATAAACGCAGTTCTAAATATCAGAGTTAATTAAAACTTTACGCGGAATATAACTTCAAACATAACATATTACAAAACTGTCAAATCTTGTCTTAACAAACATTCAAATTTATTTAAACATAAAACATAGTTATTAAAAAAATCATAACATTTCCTTGAGATTCCAGTATCTTCGATTCTATGCCATGTGTATTCAATCACGCGAGCTGCCTCAACCTATTTGCCTGCGTGCATACTAAAAGTCAGCTACGCTGAGTGAGTTCTAGTTAATCACATCACTTACTTTACATACACATATACGTGCCCGGAGGTACGCATTACATACTTAACCTGTCCATCATTCATCATAAACAATCATAACTAACCTTACGTTGTAAAGAACATTCGCCCTATATACCTCGGATATTATTAGGGTCCGGTACCCTCCATTCTCGGATATTATTAGGGTCCGGTCACCCTTCATCCTCGGATATTATTAGGGTCCGGTCACCCTTCATCCTCGGATATTATTAGGGTCCGGTCGCCCTTCATCCTCGGATATTATTACGGTCCAGTCGCCCTTTATCCTCGAATATTATTAGGGTCCGGTCGCCCTTCATCCTTGGACATTATTAGGGTCCGGTCACCCTTCATCCTCGGATATTATTAGGGTCCAGTCTTCTTATCTTCCATACCTTTATAACATACTTTTCTACATACATAACCGTAAGTTTCATACATACATACATCAATCATTCGTTGTCATACAACATACTTATATCATCAAACCATTACCTGTCAGTACATGTAATATCCGAGTATCGTTCATGTACCGACAAGAAAACATTCATACACTTCACATAATACATATATGGCATACTTTTATCACTTAGGATAAGTGTATTAACTAATCACATCGAGTATGCACACAGCCCCGAACACATAACAAGGAATGGGGCTAGAAACTCACCTGAATGCGGTTACGTTCACCGTTAACCGTAATCCCCTTCTTGAGATGTGCACGGCTAATTGTATAATATTCACATGTATCAATTAGTTATTACTACTCGTATCGTATTTCTATCTTTGTATAACCCACAACGAACGGGGGTCCGGGGGCAGCGCTCCTGGCAGCGGGGTTCTAGGGTCGGCAGCCCCTAGCGGGGTCCAAGGGGCAGAGTCCCTGGCTGGGGTTAAGTTGGGCTTGTTTGTTAAGCTTAGGATAATGGACTAGTGTGTTGGGTACCCTAATATAGAACATATTGTATAGGGTTGTGGGTTGTTCATTGAGTTTGTTTTTGGCCGTCTAAGGTTAGTATAGACGAGGTTGTAAACATTTTGCTTAAGCACCCGATGTTGAATATAACGTGTGGTTTGAAGCAATTTTTGGTGTTCTACGTGTTTGAATTCCGTGTTCTTGAATCGTCTAATGTTGGATTTCCGCACGAAGAGTTAGATCCGTTGATATCATAACTGAAAGATCCGTCTTGGACCTTACACAATCAATCCGAACCAATTTAGAACACAATTCAAGTCACAAATCAGTCAAAACTTAACCAATTTTGACTAAATAAAGCTGAAATCCAAACGTTCAAACCACTGTTGTTTCCCGCTCAATCCAAAACCCATCATTCATTTCATTCAACCAATCCTGATCAAATTCAGATATATATATATGCACAATTATACTCAATTATCAATCCAATCGTCCTTCATTTATTAATTTCAGTTCGTTCAAGGTTCATACATGTTGTTCTATCAAATTAGTCAGAAAAAAATTCAATTAACATATTCTAGTTCACGAATTAATCAATGAAAACGTCCAGACAGTTTTTATACCAGTAAACATATCGATATGACCAATTTCAAATGATTAGGGTTACGGTGTGTAAGAGTGTGTATTGAGAGAGAACTTGGGCAGCGTAACAAGAGAGAATTAAACAAGTAAACATATCGATAAATTTCACTAAGTTATAGGGGTATATATAGGAGATTACTCATTCTCTACGCCATTCGCTAGACATCTCCCCTGGAGAATGACCATATATATTATCCTCCCATTCGCTAACATTTTGTAGCGAACGGGGAAACAAAACTGTGTTCATTCGCTATACAATCCATAGCGAATGAACCTTTACATTAATTCAAAACTAGTCCACAGACTATGACATAATTTGAAAACTGAAATACAAAGAATGAGACAAATATAGATGTATCAACATATACATATAGTTTATATATATAACCATTTAAGAAACGGTCATATACCATTATAAAACGATTATAAATTTTCAATTGTAAATAACTAATTATCAATCTCAATTCTTCCAAAAATATTTTGATAAATGATTCACCGAGTTTTGGCGTTAGCCATCATAATGCTAATATTGGTTGCGGTTTTACTCTATATTCTCCCACCAAATTTTTTTAATTGTTTCTTGTATGTTTATTTGTTTGTAGATCTACGTATGTATGTTATTTCAATTCTTATGAGTGTGTTGGGTTAGGCTTATCACATGGTTTATACTTGATCTTATGGGCTTGGTTTTGGTTAGTATATAACACTGAAAACACTATGTTTTCGGTGGGCTTATATTTTGAGATTGGGTTGTAGTATGCTAAGCTATATATATACATTGCATTAGGTCATTAAAGGGGGTCGATCATTAACGAAGTGTGTGGTGGTTAGTAGGTTACAAGGGTTTGCATTCCAATCATATTGTAATCGTTTATTACGGGCTTAAGCACCCGACGTTAATATAATGTGTGTTTTGGAGCATATAGTGTGTTGGTTTGTGGTTATTCTTTTTACTTTTGAATCATCTTGTTGTTAGTCTCCGTCTAACAACAAGTTTGTTTGATATCACATTGAAAGATCCTGATTTTAGACTTACAATTCGTATCAACGCATATAGACTTATTCTAGGCTCGGTGTTGGTGATATATAGGATTCAAGATCATGTTTTGGTTGATAATCAGTGGGTGTGTTTTCTAGAAATCAAGATCACGGGTATTCTTGTGCTCTTTGTGTTCTTCGGGAAAGCTTAACAAATTAGGGATAAAATCTTTTCAAAACTTGAAAGACTTTTTAATCCTTGATTTTTCGGGATCAAAGTTATTACCAAGTTACCAAGTCAAAGATCAAGAGTTCTCAGCAACGATTCATGGTTCTCGGCTCAGATCAAGAGTTCTCGGCTCAGATCAACAGTTCTCGGCAACGATTCAGGGTTCTCCGCTCAGATCAAAAGTTCTCGGCAACGATTCAAGGTTCTCGGGTTTAGTTTGGTGATATCGGCTCAAATCAAGGGTTCTCGGATTCTGTTGGGTGTTCTTGGCTGTTGTGTTCTCTATTCTAAGGTTCTCGACTACAGTTAAACTTATTGGTTCTCGGCTACCATTGTTCATGGGTTGTCTGTTTAGTTTTGGGCATGGTTTATTGGGCCTTTATTGGTTGGACCATTTTTTAACTCTTGGGTAAAATGGACCAGTTAAGAAACATAACATCCACCACCGCTTTGCATAAAGAGCTGGAATCACTCATGGGAACTACCAATCGCATACCTCGTCTACTGTCACTTGAAGGGTTTGCTGAGTGGAAGTTCATATTCGAGAAATACGTTAAGATGAAGGATGCAAAAGTCTGAAGAAGTATTGTCAGGGATCCTCAACCCATTACATATGAGAAGGATGACGGTGAACTCGCCATAAAACATGTCTCCATGTACAGTGATGCTAATTTTAAGTAGGTGGAGGAAGATGAAAAGGCTCTTGCCACTCTTACCATAGCTCTTTCACTTGAGATTGCACAAGGATTTAGAGAGCTAAAATTTGCTAAAGGCATGGGGGAAACTCTCAGTGAGGTCTATGAGGGAAATGAGGATATGAGAAGGAGTCAACAAGATCTGTTGCGACAAACGTTTTACATGTTTAATCATGTTCTGGGAGAGTCTTTGGAGACACAGCTTCAAAGATTTGTTACTTTAGTCACTGAGATGCGAACTGCAAATATTAGTCTAAGTCTTATTGAGACAAATAACAAGCTGGTCAACTCAGTACCTCAAAGCTGGGACATGAATGTTGCAGTGATCAAAAATACAAAGGACCTAGCTAGATTAACTTTGTCAGAGGTGATGGTAATCATTAAGTCCTGTGACATGGATGACAAGCAACGTGACATTAATCATGCTAACTCCTACAATGCGGCTATCTACAATACTCCTTCAAATAATGCCTTCGTATCATAAGACAATTTTTCAATGTTTAATTCATCTCAAGGTCCATATGCTCAGCCACCGCAAACTCATAACAACTTCTCAATGTTTAGATCTTCTCAAGGTCAATCTGCTCAGCCACCACCTCAACATACTCATGTGTTCTTTCAACGACCTACTCCACAAACTAAACCTCAATCGGCTGTTGGGACTCCTAGTCAATCTCCCACTCAAGTTCCTACTATTCCAAAGAAGACACAAGAAAACATTGCCTTAATGGCAGGATACATGAACTGCTACAATGATTTTCTTGCTAGAGACTTGGTTCATCCGGTCATAGCTGCTGAATTCGATCAAATTCATCCTGATGATATGGAGGAGATGGATATATCTTGGCAGATTGCCATGGCAGTGTTCAGAGTGAAGAAATTCACCAACAGAACAGGCATAAATAACTGGAACATTCATGCTGACAAGAAGGTTAGGTTAACAAGGACATCCCAGGTGCTACAACTGCCATGAGCCCAATCACTTCCAATCCAGCAAAGGAGGGAAACATGGAAAGGGCTCGAGGAGAAAATGGGAGTGTAGCTAGGGAGAATAAGTGAGGATTAGCTTCTCAACAGTTTGATTGGATGACCAGTTGCAAGCACTCAACATAAACAAATAAGCTGTTAATCTCGCTCAGATTCATGCGGATAAAAAGAGAACGGTGTAGAGAAGCTGGTCAAGGATCTTTAATTTTCTTTTATGGCCTCTATTCCTTCTAGCTCATCTGAGGTAAGTTCTAAATTATACTCCCAATCTTACATTGATAAAGTACAACTATATAGAATACATAATAGTAATCTTCTTAGAGAAATGGAGGGTGTAACACATGAGAACATAACCCTTAAGAAAGCTGAAAAATCTTTAAAAGATAAACTAAAGGCAAAAAAAAAAGGATTTTAAACAACTTCATAATGATTTTAGTGTAAAATGTTTGTCACTACTTAGATGGAAAACAATGGATTGTTGAATCTATGATTGAAAAACAGTTTAAATGGAAACATAAATGGAGTGAGGGTATTGGATACACCGAGGTGCCACCTCCATATAATAATAGCTACACTTGGCTTCATCTTACTAAAGAAGAGGAAGAGATGGAAAATATTATGCATTATGGTAAGCAAAGTACAAATGAAACAGTTGGTCATGATTCAGTCAAACCTATTGAACAAATCTTGAGAGTGAACGATACTAATGTGTCTACCTCGCGTGTAGATGAACTAAAAAAGGCTTTAATTCTACTATTTCTTTGAATTAAATGCTTTAGAATTTGTTGCTACTAATGCTTGTCTGGGCTCTGTTTTTAAGAACAAAGACAATTTTGTGGTTGATCCTTTTAACACATTTAAAACTTGTGGTGCGGTTTCGAATAAACATGAAAAAAATAAGAATTTAGAAAAACATTTGTCACCTAAGTTTGTTAAAGAAGGGAGTTCATGTGTACATGATTGTAGTAAATCATATGTAAAGGCTAAAAGGGGGCGAACTGGCTCACATAAAAGATCAAAACCAGTGGTTGGCCACAACAAACCTTTTATTAAAAAGAAAAACATGTTTTAATTGTGGCATTCCTGGACACATTGCTAGAAATTGTCCGCACCGTCCTTATGTTCAATTCAACGAACATAAGCAGAGGAATATGCCTCGAAATACATTTAATAAACTTAATTCTAAGGTACTACAAGGCACAACCCTCTAATGGTGATTGGAAACAAAAAAAGGCTGAAAGATTGAACTCCTATCAGACTAAGCCTACCATATTTCGAAAGCAAGACAGAAAATAAATTTCAATCCCGAGACCAAATCCGGTTTCTAGATCAAAATCGATCTGGAAACCAAAATCTAACGAGACTTCCGTCAGCAAACCAGAGACAAAGACAACTGTTTGCATTAGTCAAAAAGTTTTGAAACCCGACTATAAATGGTTGCCTAAATCTTCGGTGTCCAAATCACTGAATGCTTCCTGTTCAATCCTAGATAACCAGGAAGATATGTCATGGAAACATGTATCTTGCATAGATGAATCAGAAGTGCCCAACATTATTATGAACTGGGTACCAAAAATTAATTAATCTCGCACATCGCACAGGATCAGCTATGGAGGAATATCATCAAACATTTGTATGTTGATAGTGGCTATTCCAGGAACATGATAGGTGATATCTCTCAACTTCACAACATTCAACAAATTAATGGAGCGTATGTCTCCTTTGCGGGAGGAGAAAATGGGAAGATCACGCAGACGGGTAGTGTAAGTAATGGTATTCTTAAGTTCGAAAATGTCAATTTTGTTCCAGAGTTGAAACAGAGTCTGCTCAGTGTCTCACAGATTAGTGAAAAGGGATTTTCAACACATTTTAAAAAGAAAATATGGTATCATCATACCAGAAGATTGGGTTCTTGTTCGATCAGAAAGAAAAGATAATGTATACGTGATAGACATGAATAAAATGTTCCAGAAGAAATCACGTGTTTATTTTCAAAAGTGTTGAAACATAATGCCATGCTTTGGCATCGTCTTCTTGGTCATGAAAATGTTAAAAACCTAAATAGTCTTGCTAAAAATAACCTTGTCCGTGGATTGCCGGTAAATGATTTCATAACAACTAAGAAATGTGTGGCGTGTGTGCAAGGCAAACATCATCGTAAATCACACAATCCAAAACTGGTCAATACCATCTCTTCTGTCTTTCAGTTGCTTCATATGGATTTGTTTGGTCCTGTTCATGTATTTAGTCTCTCTCGTAGTTTATATTATGTATTTATAACTGATGACTACTAACGATTTACGTAGGTGTTTTTTTTGTCAAATAAGAGTGAAACTACATGACTGATAAAGCGCTTTGTGGTGCTAATGGAGAATCTAATCAATTTGAAGTTAAAAGGGATTCGATGAGACAATGGCACGGAGTTCAAAAACTCAATGCTAAATCATTTTTGTGCCGGGAAAGGGGTGCTCAGACAATACAATTCAGCTCGTACACCACAACACAATGGTGTAGCTGAGAGAAGGAACAAAACCCCAATTGAAGCTGCGGGGACCATGTTGTGCGACTAGAAGCTACCTCTGTTCTTATGAGCTGAAGTAGTCAACACAACGTGCTATGTTCAAAATCGGGTGCTGATCAACAAAACACAGATGAAGACTCCTTATGATATTGTCTATGGTCAAAAGCCCACTGTAGCACACTTCGGTGCTTTTGGATGCCCATGCACTCTGCTGAATCTTGAATCAACTACAAAGTTTGGAGAAAAGGTTGATGATTTCTACTTCGTTGGTTATGCTGGTCGCACCGCCTACAGAGTTTATAACAATCCAACCCAAGCAGATTGTGGAATCTTACAATGTGCGCTGGCTAGAGGAGAATGAAATCGACGCACGTGTCTGTCCTGACTGGTTATTTGATTATAATGAATTGTTTAAGCCGTTTAATGTGTTTCCAGTTGTTGATGCATGGAATTCAGGTGCAGGGATTTTAGATTTTATTGATGAAGAAGAAGACATCTCTGTTGGTTTCCAAATGTCTCCGGTGCTGGGAATAGATCCTTCAGGATTGTATCATACAACTCAGCCAACATCTTCAAGTCAAGTAGAACATGTTCCTAAGACTGATTCTTCACAAAATTCCCTTGAAGAGTGTGAATTGCATACAACTGAGATACCTGCATCTGATGTTTCATCAGCAGAGGGGGAGAGTACCATGTCAAATATTTGGCAGCACTCTGTTTCTAGATGTTATACCAAATGAATACATTTCTAGTATCTCGTACTCGCACAATACCTCGGCATCTGGACGGGGGGAACTTGCTCTCTGAACCCCTTGGAGACCCAACAAATTTACCGGCTACCCGTTCTGTTTTTGATCATTCTGTTCCAACAAGGATATAACGGGATCATCCATTCAAGAATGTCATATGTCTCCTTGAAACGGGCGTTTCAACCAGAAGTCAAACATGAAGCATCACAACTATCTGTATTCTTGTTTCATCTCTCAGATTGAGCCAAAGTCTGTTGAAATGGCATTGCAAGAACCAAGTTGGGTGGAAGCTATTCATGAAGAGTTAAACCAATTTGAGAAACTCAAGGTTTGGAGATTAGTTGAGTTACCCGTCGGGAAAGAGGATTTGGATACGAGATGGGGTTTCCGTAATAAGCAAGATGACACTAGTGTTATTGTTCGAAATAAGGCGCAGCTTGTGGTTCGTGGTTTTCGTCAGGTTGAGGGTTTAGATTACACCAAAGTATATGTTCCAGTGGTCCGTCTTGAGGAAATTCGAATTTTCTTGGAATATGCTTCCAACATGGGTTTCACAATTTATCAGATGGATGTCAAGACGGCATTATTGTATGGAGAAGTAAAGGAGGAGATATACGTGGATCAGCCACTGGTTATTACTGATTCGAAGCATCCTACTCACGTATACAAGTTGGACAAGGCTCTTTATGGTCTTCATCAAGCTCCTCGGTCATGGTATGCCACTTTGACGGTTCATCTGTTGGAACATGGGTATTAGAGAGGAACCATCGATCAGAAACTGTTTCTCAAGACTATTGGGAAAGATCTGATTTTGGTTCAGATTTATGTGGACGACATCATTTTTTGTTCCACCGGCAATGTTCTGTGTTCTAAGTTTGAGGATGTAATGAAGAAAATGTTTGAGATGAGTTCGTTATGGGATACGATGAAATTTCTGGGGATACGGGTTCGTCAGAGTTTGAAAGGAATTTGGTTACACAAAGGAAATATGTCGAGGACATGTTGGTAAAGTTCGATTTACATGATTCTAAGTGTGTGGCGACTCCCGTGGAAAAAAGAGCTCCTCTTTCATCTGATCCTGAAAGAAAATCCGTAGATCAAACTAACTATCGATCAATGATTGGATCCTTGATGTATCTCACTGCCAGTCGCCCTGACATCATGTTTGCAGTCTGTCAATGCGCGTGTGTCCAGGCTAATCCTAAACATTCTCAGTTATATGTTGTTAAACGTATTTTTAGATATCTGAAAGGGCAACCAAAGGTAGGTCTTTAGTATCCCAAACACTCAGATTTTGATTTATATGCTTTTGCTGACAGAAATTATAGAGGTGATCATATTGACAGGAAATCTACGTCTGCTAGATGTCAATTCTTGGGAGATCGGATCATTTCATGCCAATGCAAGAAATTACAAACGGTGTCCACATCCACTGCTTAGGCTGAGTACGTTGCTGCTTCTACCTGTTGCTCCCAAGTTAGCAGGATGCAACACCAATTGCTGGATTACAGTTTAGAATCTCTTAGCACTCCTATTTTTTTGTGATAATGATGCTGCTATTGTCATTGTGAAAAATCTTGTTCAACATTAGAAAGCCAAGCACATTGAAATAAAATTCATTTCATCTGTGACTGTTACGACCGTAAATTAATTTATCTTGAGCAAATCCACAAAGATAATAATGTGCGGAGCTTTTCACAAGACCGGTCGGAACAGCCAGATTTAATACGCTTGTTGGGTTTCTCAAAATGCTATGTTTCGACGATTTTGTCTTTTTGGGGCGGAAGCCGTCATTTATAATAAAATATTAATATATATTTTGAAACATTAATTTATTTGTAAACATTTATTTAAAATAAGAAATTATTTAATTTAATTGGAAAGCTTCTGGGATAAATATCCGAGTGTTTACTTTACAAATCCTGTTTAAATATTTTTTACAATATTTTTCTAATTAAAAAATGAGCCATCTCTACCTTGTGAGAATCTAACTCCATGAATGGTTCTAATTCCTTGCTACCTGTGCTAACTTTATTTCCTGAAATGTTTGGAAAAACACGTAAGCGATATGCTGGTGAATAGTTGACTCTAAAAATATTTATTAAATGTTTCTTTGACTGACAAGATAGTTTTCTTTAAAAATCTAAGCGGAAACGTCTCTTATTTATGGGATTTGTTCCACTGTCATACACACACATTTACGGTTCTCTGGGAACTGACACCCATCGGAGAACTTCTATTATGATCTCTAGTTTGCGGCCACGTAGCCTTGATGGAAAGACTAGACGAATTATGTTTGGATCCATACAAATGTGTACTCTGTTTGAGTTGCTTTTATTTTCTTTCTTGTAAAATAAATAGGGAACACGCAATTCCTTAAATATTTATGTTAGAGATTACGTAATCTCAAAAATATTTGACTGGCTTTGTTTAAGATAAACAATCCATTTATTTTTACTAAATGAAAAATGTTTAACGTATTCACCTTTGACTGTCTGATCTGAATGATGTGGTGATCACGTTTGAAAACCTTTATGAATGATTGATGATTAACCTATCCTGAAATAGGTTTATATAAATATCATGATCGTCTTTTAAGCCAACTACAGAACTTTAGTCTGGTTTTGATAGCTTTAAACCTTGGCTGATCTTTTGTTTGAATCAAATATTTTTTATATGAATTTCTTCTCTTTATTTGCCAATTATGTGTTATGTTTCTTCTTAAAGAAGAAATGTCGATGATATGTTTCTTCTTCAAGAAGAAACGTCATTTGTCTATAACCTTGATATATATAAAATCTAATGTTTCTTATTTATGAAGAAACACCATTCTTGACTATACCCATTGTAGATAAAAGCTTGTCTTTTCTTAATCGTGAAGAAATAATATTTTAACTAAATCCTCATGTATATTATATTTCTTAATTTAAAGAAACATTATTTTATCTTAACCTTTGTATTTTAAAATTTTTTTATCAAGGTCTAGGCTATATCCCCGACTAGGGTCTTAGCCATAATAATAATAAAATAATAACTTAGGCATAATTCCTACTATACGCGAGTATTTGGAGTTTATATACCTAGCTTTGAATCTGCAACACTTCTAGTTTTATATCGTGTACTAGAGTTTAATTCGTCAAAACTTCGGGTTTGGCACGTACTTCGAGGTTGGCACACAAAAATAGGTCCACCAACCGTCATGACTTGTCGCACATACTTCGAGGAAAGTCGGTTTACGAGGATATAATTTTCGAGTCTAGGGAATGGTTTACGATGTAGAGAGAAAATATGTTTTATAGAGAGAGAGAGAGGTTTTGGTGTGAGTAATGGATGTCGTGACCCCTTTCTTTCTAAAGCTGATTTTGGCTCCCATCGCGATACGCGATGGACCCCTTCTTATGGTCATCGTGTATCGCGATGACTCATGTAGATAAGAGAGTGCCACGTGTCGCCACGTGGTGGGCACACATCATGATTTGTCAAAGTGCGCCATAAAAGCGCCACATTGCGCCCTTTGTCGTCGCCATCGCCATCATCCTCGTCCGAGCCCGTGGGCATGCGCGTCTGGTGCTCTGCACCCTCCGTTAGGACCACTAGGTGCATTCTTCGCAAAAAAGAATATTACTATGGAAATCTTTTACTTATAAAGAGCTTCCATTTATTTCTTAATTTCCATGTGGGATGTAATTTATATTACTTATTTATACCCATGTGGAATGCTTCCATTTTCTTTCATCTTTCCATGTGGGATGGATTCTTTTCTCCATTTTTCTTAATATGGGATTGAACTTCCTTATTTGAATTTTCATTTCCTTAATCCCTAACATGAAATGTTTTTATTTCTTTTATCTAAATTTTCTATTACATATTTTGAGAAGATTTTTGATCCTTCAACTTTCCTAAGTTGTCAAATTTGGATCGAAATTTTGGGGATGTCACATCCTCCCCACCTTGGAATGAATCTTGTCCTCGAGATTCGTTGTGAGTAATTTCCTTACTATCAGATTCTTTCTAACCTGTTTCTTGTGTTTTAACTCGAATTATTTCAATGATTCCAATTCCTGATTTGTTGTTAACTCACATTTTTGGATGATGTATTCAGTTAATAGTTAAGAATGTCATAAGTAATTGTAAATTGCTAAGCACAAAGTGGCCAATTGTGTTTAACTATGTGCCTTACCTTTTGTATTCAAAACATTTTCTTATGTTAACTAGATTTCTTATTGGATTCAGTCTATCGAATCCTTTTGATTCAATCATCTTGATAACATTCAAGATATTCATACTCGAGTAATGATATCCTTTACTTCATGATCTTGACGGATTCCTTCCGCTTATTTCCGTCAATTATACTCTTGAACTTTCAAAGTTCGAATAACTGATTTTCTTTGAGTAGACATGTTCTTATGTCTTAGTTTAATTCATTCATTTCATCATTAGTTCATATTTCTATAGATGATGAAGTATTTTGAATAATATAGTCTAAATTTAAATATCTCTTTTCATGGGTATCAACATTCGTATGTAAAGACATGATCTGTATGCTAATATCTTCCTTTATTTACACTAGGGATTTAAATACCCTTATACGATTAAAAAATTTCTCGTTTAAAACGAGATTACAAATAGTTTACAAGAGTTAACTAAACTATTAGTTATTTCTAATGCCTTTGGATCTTGAAAATTCATTTGGCATACTCTTGTCTACTTCTGTTCTTGATTATCAGATGCCCTTTGTGCGTTTAACATATTTATTTTAACTTTTCCTTTCTTTGTACCGCTTTTACTTGTGTTGCTTGTCTTTTGCGTACATTCTGAGCTGAAGTGTCCGTTTTCTCCACATATAAAACATACAACTGTTTTCCTTTTGCAATTTTCTTTCGTATGCCCGAGCTTCTTGCAAAAGGTGTATGTTACTAATGGAATATTTTTTATTGTTCTTAAAGATTTCACGTTAAGTGTTTTGCTACAGTTTTGGCAGATTGGTCTTGTGAATTTAAAAGTTCCTTCCTCCTTTTCTTTGTTTTTCTTCTTTTTCTAAGTTTCTTCTTTCTTTCCTTTGCTATTCTTATCCTCTTCTTGATTTCTGATAAAATTCATAACGTAACCGGCTAATTCCATGGTTGAATCAACGGTTTGAGGTAAATGAGATCTCACCATGTCTCTAATTTCCTGAGGTAAACCCCAAATGTAGCGGGTTATTATATTGAAATCAGGTGTTTCCAAGTGTGGTATCAATCGACAATACTCATAAAACTTAGTATTGTATTCCTTGAGATTAGTGTCTTCTACCTTTTGGTTCAAAAACCTAGTTTGAATAAGATCAGTTTCATGCATGGGGCAGAACTTTTGTAGCACAAGTTCTTCAAATGCTTCCCATTTTACTTAATTTCTCTACCCTTTGACATGATTAGGGTATTCCACTATTCCAAAGTTTCGACTTTAAAGTATTAAGAGGTGTATTGAATCATTTGAATCTCATACATTGACTGATGATAACAATGGACTCAATTTCTTCAAGCCATCGTAAAGTTGATATGACACCTTTATCGCCATAAAATTCTTTTGGTCCATAGGCTTTGAAGTTCTTGAAACTATAGCCTTGGATTACTAATTGTTTCTTAAATTTATGATTGAATTTGCTCTCAGCATTGGAGCTATGAGAGCTTTCTTCATGATGAGAAGGATTTCAGTGTGGCTGTGTTCTAACATTATTGTTTGAATGTTAAGATTTACTTTTTCATGCTTCCCCTTTCATTGCATCGATGAGAGGAGTCATTGCATTATGAATCATTTCTATTATTTTGACCATATATTGCTCAACAATCTCTTGTGCAGGTTTAGTCATAACCTTTATGCTTCTTTGAATTGAAGCTTCATCATTATTCTCTTGATTTTTGGGTTCAACATTCTTTAAACAGAATAGATTTTAGTATGAACGAAATTATTACTTAGATACTAATGATAAAATGTTTATTACAAGAGTGTGACATTGAACAATTGATATAAGTGCAAAAGATTGATTTGTTTATGAAATGTTTAATTAAGTCCGTCGCACTTCGAGGGAATTTCTTTTTAATCTTTCTTGAGGTTGTTCGTCTCGTAATGTCACAATCTAGTTGTTTTATTCTTTCTTTGAGAATTTGATATTTGGGATAATCGTATGAAACGATAATTCCCTTATATCAATTTCCGAGTATCTTAATGATGATAGTCGATAAAATTCTTAAAAGGCATTAATACTTTCTTGTTGTATAGCTACTACATCTCTTATGTTCAAGCAGACCATGAGAGTTTCACTAATTCTCTTTCTTAGGTCTATTTCATTTTAATCATTGCTAATTATTTTACAAATCATTGATTTTGGTGATAGTTATCTTTTTTGATTTTTGTCCACCTGGACCTTTCCTTTGTCTCCTAGCTAATACTCTCTCACTTTCAGATGTACTGAAAGAATTATCTTGAGAGTTTGTGTAATCTTTTCTTGACATAATTCTTTTAAAAGATACTTTACTAATTTCAAGGAAATTTAAATATATATCTTATTTATGTTGTTACAAGATTGAACGACATTTATTACAATCGCATTTACTAAGATTCTTATTTCTTCCATCGAATAATCAGCTTCTTAATCTTGTTGTCCTTCATGGTGTTTTCTCTTTTCTCCTTTTCTTTTCGCCTTTCCTCAGCATCCATTTCTTCCTTAAGCGTTGTTTCAGCTTTTTTAGTGGCATTGATTTCATAAAGAGTTGAATAATCTACAATGTCATACATTCCTTTATAATCCATGTTCTGACGTTTACCTTTAGTGTGAGCAAAGTAAGGATCTTGAAGTGTTGAGTAATTATAATGTTCGTGACCCTGAGGATTTTCTTTTGGATAAGTCATTACTTCTTTTCCTTTCGACATCATTGGTTTCTTGGATTCACTTGGTCCATCTTCATACTTTTTCTATCTTGGAATAATCTGAGCTAATGGGATGTCAAAATCAAATGTATTTGAATCTTCCTCCATTGTTGTTTGGTATGAATTTTCGTCGCTAGATATAGTAATTGGGAGAAAAGATGTTCCCATATATCCTTTTCCATTACCAGATCGAGGTTGAATTGATTCTTGGCTATATTGATGATTAGACATCTGTACGAGGTTATATTAAGGATATGAGTATGTTTAACTATCTTATCCATACTTGTTTATATCTTATCCGTAATGATTATAATCATTTAAATGATTATTTCTTTGATATTCTCACTTGGATACTTATGATTATTATAAACTTATTTCTGATCGAAGCCTAAGTATGAATAAATACATAATTTGCTAAGATTGATGGCTCCGATACCAACCTGTCACACCCTGACTTAGGGTCTAGGCGTGTGACCAATAGTTGGTACATGTTTTGTAAGTATGTCAAAGTTTGCGGGTTATTTAGCGGAAGTCTTCATTTATAATAAAATATTAATATATATTTCGAAACATTAACTTATTTGTAAACCTTTATTTATAATAATAAAATATTTAATTTAATTGAAAATCTTCTCGGATAGTAAATATCCGAGTGTTTACTTTATAAATCCTGTTTAAATATTGTTTGCAATATTTTAATAATTAAAAATTGAGCCATCTCTACTTTGCGAGCATATAACTCCATGAGTGGCTCTAATTCCTTGCTACTTGTGCTAACTTTATTTCCTGAAATGTTGGAAAAAATACGTCAGCGATATGCTGGTGAATCGTTGACTCTAAAAATATTTATTAAATCTTTATTTGAATGACAATATAGTTTTCTTGAATAATATAAGCAGAAACGTCTCTTAATTCTAGGATATGTGCCACTACCATACACCCATAATTACAGTTCTCCGTGTAAGGCCCAGATCCCGGTGCCCTACATTGGACGTTGGATTTACTCATAAACACAGTTCCACAATCAGAGTTAATTAAAAACTTCCGCAATATATAAAAGTTTAACCACTTTACACAAAACGTTCAAATATTGTCTTTAAACATATCAAAAACATCGTATTAAAACATCACTTCTTCCATCCTTAGATGCCAGCCATTCGATCCATGTCATGTGCCAACCTCATGCAAGCTCTTTAAACCTATAAACATGCGTGCCTACTAAAAGTCAGCTCTGCTGAGTGAGTTCTAGTTAATCAGGCAACATACAATACGTTCTTATACATACGTATCTGAAGATATATATTCATACTTAACCTGAGTACCAGCTTTACTCTTAGCACTTAACAACTTTTATAAATATCTATAAGAGGAACGTTACATAATATCCATCAAAAGAACATTTACTATTGTCCATACGAGGAACACCATTTATATATGTTCCATTGAAGGAACAACGTGTATTATCCATAGAAGGAACACTATATATTATCCATAAAAGGAACAATGTGAATTATCCATAGAATGAACGATCTATATATTATCCATTGAAGGAACAACGTGTATTATCCATAGAAGGAACACTATACATTATCTATAGAAGGAACAATCTTTGTATTATTTATAGAAGGAACACTATATATTATCCATAGAAGGAACAATCTCTATATTATTCATAGAAGAAACACTATATTTATTATCCGTAGAAGGAACATATACTTTATAATATGCATATAAGGAACACTCATAAGGTCCAAAGTCCACATCCACGCTATCACATGCCATGTCTATGTCCAACAGAAGTTAGATGGATTTGCCATCCTAACTTACTATGTCAAACATAGAGCCCGCATATCGTACATACTCTTTCTTATACGTACCACATATACTATAATTATATATAATGTACCAACGTAAACAAATTACATCATAACATACGGACACACTAGGCATCCTTCACATAAATATTCTATCAATCACCTACCTTGGCGATACGTGCAATATCCGACGATCGTACACGTACCGACAAGCATTCGTTCATAACCTTAGTATAATAACTATCATGTAGTTCATATATGACATACATTTACCACTTAAGGTAAATGTATTAACATTTACCACTTAAGGTAAATGTATTAACATTTCACATTGAGTATGCACACAGCCCTGAAAACATGACAAGGAAATGGGGCTAGAAACTCACATGCAAGCCATTCCTTTCTGAATTTATGGTAATACTCTTCTTGAGCTGTGTACGACTAACTGTGAATCACATAGCAAGCATCACTTGTCATGATTATATCATATTCCTAGGTAATTGTAACCCCTAGCTACGGGGGTCCTGGGGCAGTGCCCCTAGTAGCGGGGTTCTAGGGGAGGCAACCCCTAGCGGGGTCTAAAGGGCAGAGCCCCTGGCTAGGGTTAAGCTGAAATTCAATTATTTAATAAATCTTAATAAAAACCTCATCAGAAAACTAAAGTTCAATTATTTAATCAAATCAAATCTTCATTTTAATAGTTACCTTTCATCATTAGTTATTTAGTTGTTCTTATCTTAATCATCATATAAGTCTATATCTATCGTTCACATAGGTATGTGCCGTTTATCTTTCGTTTATTAAGAAAATCACTTTAAGCCCGTATAAGTTTCTAGGCGTATAAGTTCCTCCCTGCATATAAGTTGTTCAACGTATAAGTCATTGGCGTATAAGTTTTTCCCCGTATGGGTCATCTTAGTATGTAGGCTTACACGTATGTATAAGTTATAACTTATGCGCTGCGTATAAGTTACACGCATAATGGATTTATACGTTCTATAGTTACACGCTGGCCACACATATACGGTGCATGCATACTTATACGTTGCCTCTACTTACATGCTAGTCTCACTTATACGTGACCTACACTTATGCGCTACTCAACTTACTCACTACACCTATCCGGTCAGTCCCTCCTTCACGCGCTTTTATGGTTTTTCTTCGATTACGGTGCGGTCAGTCGCCGTTAACCACCATGGATGGTCGTGGTTTGATCGTTTATGACGTGGGTAGTTTCGGAGTGTCCATATCTGAGTTAAGGTGGTCCTTAAGCTCGTTTTTGGTTGATTAAACACTCGAATAAAGCTAGATCTAGATTCAAATGGCTCATACAGCAACACGGGGATGCGGTGTTGGCATCTAATATGTTGGGTCAGCTGAGATAAATGATTGCTTACCTTCGGTTGGTCTCGGATCATTGAAAGAAATAGAGTAGAGAGTGTGTGGCTTAACTGTGTATTTTTGATGGTGTAGGCTATGGTGTAGAGATGGATGTAAATGGACAGGATTAAGGTTTAAGGGGTATTTATACTCTCTTAATCCCATGGACCTTAGGCCTATCTTTCTTTTTTAGTCCATATTTAATTTGTATTTATTAGAGCCCACCATCTTTTTATCTTATTATTATTATTATTTTATTATATCTCTACTAACTCAAATTAATTCTTC
Source organism: Bidens hawaiensis (assembly GCF_021521415.1). Classification (NCBI taxonomy): domain Eukaryota; kingdom Viridiplantae; phylum Streptophyta; class Magnoliopsida; order Asterales; family Asteraceae; genus Bidens; species Bidens hawaiensis. The sequence continues at coordinate 218,463 of NW_027492176.1, forward strand.
CAACGCAATTAATATATATAACTATTATTCAAGAAATTTTGGGATGTTACAAGTCTATCCTCCTTAATAGAGGTTTCGTCCCTGAAACCTAACTTATTCCTTGAACCGTTTTATCCTTCCTACTCCTGACCTTGCAGTCACCGAGTGGTGTTCATGTGTTTTAGCTATCCAAGGTAGTTTGTCTCGTCCATGAGGTCCTCGATGCACTGCTTCATGCTCTAATTCAGCAAGTTTCGTCTCGTCTTTCATTGTTACATACTATTTTAACACTATCGCCTAAAACGACACTCTATCATAACACAAATAATTATCATAACCAAAATCCATTCACAACAATTTCATAGCATATTTAATTTTAACAGTCACCAATCTAAACTTTAATATAAAATAACAAGTATCAAGTCATTAGAATAAAATTTATGGCTAGAAACTAGCCTTCTTGAACGATCTTCCCTAAGTATCAAGCATTCTTCTCTTGACTTACTGCAGCCCCTTGCCATGTGTTCATGCCCTCCACAGTTGTGACACCAATGGTAATCCTTGCACTCCCAGGAGGAATGTCCTACTTTTCCACACCTGAAGGAAACACCTAATCCCATTATTGTTGGTGCATGATGCCAGTAGTTCAGTATCTCATGTTTATTTGTGTCTGTAAACGTTTAAATTGTTCGTTTTGTGTTGAACCTGTTAAGTTTGGTTTAATATTTTGGCGAACTTGGGTTGAGCAAAGTTAGGACAACTTCGCCTAGTATGTTAGGCGAAGTTGTCGCTAATATATAGGTTTAACTTCGGCTCATTCCAAACAAGTTGAACGGTTTGGTTTTGGTGACTTTGGGTGTCACGTGTTTGTTCTTTGTTCATTACCTTTGCAATATAACAAGCATTCCTTTATACTTGTGTGTCTACTTGTGATCACGTGTTCATCGTTATAGAACTCGTATCGTATACGTAGGGGATTCCGCACCCTCGTGTTACGAGATACTCCTGTGTAGATCCGGCTGGGAAGGAAAGCCTAAGCTGGGACTCTGGTACTCGAAATGAGGAGAACTGGATCTGGTAGCATACACTGACTATGACTATGGAGGATGCAATCAGAATATGAAGCCAATAACCGGTGGATGTCAATTTCTCGGAGGAAGATTGGTGTCGTGGCAGTGCAACAAGCAGACCTCTGTAGCCATATCCACCTACAAAGCAGAATACATGGCAGCTTTAAACTGCTGTTCCCAGGTTTTATGGATACAACAACAAATGCGTGATTATGGTCTGAATTTCACTCAAACTCCTATTTGCATTGATAACACTGCTGCTATCTCAGTAACTAACAATCCCGTTAAACATAGTAAAACTAAACTTATTGACATTCGTCATCATTTCATACGGGAATGTGCTGGGAAGAAATTAATTATGCTTGAAAAGGTTGATTCATTAGATAATTTTGCCGATCTTTTTACAAAAACGTTTGACCGATCCCATTTTCAAACCTTGTTGAGCTAAATGGGATGATCAATCCCGAGTAACCTTGTTTCTTGTTTTTCACTTGAAAAAAACAAAAAAAACATCACTATCGCTTAAAATTATATCGGTTGCTCAAGTTTGACGGACATATTCCATGAATATGTTTGGTCCTTACATCTACGTGTAGACTGTGAGGATTGCCATTAACCAGATGACTTAAAGCGACCGGGGTGGTTTATGATTGGTTTTTATTCTTTCGCTTAAAATTATTTGTTCATACTTAGTTGGAGGGACACATACTTGTATGTGGTCGGTCCGGCTGATCCACTGGATCTTCAGGATAGCTGTTTACCTAAAGACTTCGACTTGATCGGGGTGTCTAAATTTAAATGTTTTTTTTTTGGGAAATGATATATCTTTTCAGTCTATAATTTCACAAGAAGTTTCAATATTGGTGTTAAAATAAAAATTGATCCAACCTTGGAAAGTGATAGATAAACTGATTTTGGGTGCTTAATCGGTGAAGTAATTAGGCCTAAAAGACTCTAGAACAGTCATTGTATGTTATGGTAGCTTTCTATGGTGCGTAAAAGTAGAAGTAATACAAACTAAATCTTCTCGATTTACTGTGGAGAGTCAATTTGAGTTGTTCATGTCTCCACATACATCTTTCCGAATGATAGGGAGAAAAGTGATTAACCAGTCATACACGAGCCCGTGAGTGATCTGATTCCCGTGAAGATAGTGTTACGTTACTGCAGTGATCCAGATTCGGGACTTGCAGTTGTATTATTATAAAAAAAATAATTCGTTATTATTCTTATGCCTTATGAAGATTACCTATTTACAAATATCAAGAAAGCGGCAAGAAAGCATATTTCAAAGTATAAGAAAGTTAGGGAAGACGAATCGGAAAGTCGACATGTAAATATTGATTGATCAGACACTACGGGTCGAAGTCAACTCGGGGTGACATGGGGAGAGCCAAATACACCTTGAGAATAGATAGGAGGCATCACAATCTCTCATGTGATGTCCATCTAAATTTTGAGCTTAATTGAACCTAATCCATATCACAGAAGCAATGAAAACCATACTAAGTTTTATACCTGCCTACAACCTGTTTCTTTATATCATAATACCGCTGAACATGGATCTGAGTGACAGCCTCTTAATCAGTATGATTCCTGTTCGGATCTTTTCTAAAAACATGCTTGGTTCCTACCCGACTGAAATTTGATCCCATCCTTTTATTTAGCTGTTGTTATGCGTTTTGTCTTATGGTTTGACTTCATAAATAATTGGTTACTTGTTGTTGAACGTTTATTTTTTTAATTTGTATCTTCACTGTGGGCGAACTTAACTTAAGGGCGAAGTTGACCATGGGTTGACCATGGGCGAAGTTAGTTTAACTTTGCCCATGGGGTTTTCCTAAAGTATTTAAGTGGCAAAGGTGGTCAGACGAGGTCAAACTTTTTCTTCTTATACACTCGACGAAGTTATACATTGAATCAAACCAAATTTTTATCAGTTTTAAACCGCAATCAAGGTTCGTCTGATTGTAGTAACTCATAATTCATTTTGAGTGGTTGTTAATCTGTCCCACAATGTCCTGATTTGAACCCGTTTTATTACCAAACCCTATAGTCACTTGTCACGTCGATTGAGGGTTGTTTTGGAAAATCAAAAATTGATAATAACCCTAATCGCACTTCACGCTGCACATGTTAAACCTCTGTTTGTCCATTCTTTAAACAAATCGTGTGTTCTTGATGAACCGCATTAGTGGCGAAGTTAGGGTTTCGGCGATGCTGATATAACTTCGCTAGTACCTCAACATCGCTAAAGCTACAACTTTGCCTGTATTATGCAGGGCGAAGTTGTAACCTGTTGCCAATTTCATTCTTTATTTTGCAGATATGGCTGCTGTGGTAGGTGCCGGTGGAACTGGTGGAGACGAAAGAGACGGTGATAAGAGACAATTTTTCCCAGGACACAGCATGTATATCACCTTGGATCTGAATGGTCGTGGAACTTATGACTTCCGTGAGATTATTACATTTCTCATTCGCTCACGTATTTTTCATGCCATTACTACTACTCTTCCGATTTCACTACCAAATATTGAAGACTTTTGGAGAACCGTTGAATATGACTGTAGGGTTGAACCTCCAGTTATGCGTGCCACTGTCAATAACCTAGTGGTACAGTTCTCGGCAGATCAGATCAGGGAAGCACTATAGTTCGGGGTTGAGACGACTGAGGACCGTACTGAGTTTCCGGCTACGTTCAGAAATGGTGTGTTTCTTCGCATGGGATATTTGGGTCCGTTGGGGGACTCTCAGAGGAGAAAGGGGTTTTTGTTAGATCATTGGCGGTTCTTTATGCACGTGATGATTGTGTGCATGTCCGGTCGCAAAGCTGGTACAGATGGTATGGGTGCGACGATGCAATCTGCGATGACTGCGTTGACTTACAACAAGCCTTACAGTTTCAGTCAGATGATATTCTATGAGATCGATCGTCAGCGACGCGCAGTGGCACAGGAAAGGTTTTTGATGTATCCGAGATTCTTACAGATGATTCTCAATCATGTAGCTCCCAATCTGCCGCAACGATGTCCTATTTCTTATGTGGAGAGTGTTTCTAAGAGAATTTTTGCTCAATGTCGATCATCGAGTGCACGTAGCAGGGAAGAGCTACGTCCAAGGCATACGGCATTGTTTGAGTATTTAGTGAATCCTGATTATGTTGCTCCTCCAGAAGATGAAATTAATGATCTAGTACCGCAACAGGCTGATATCCCTCAACCACCTCCTGTGGTTCAACCACCACCAGTGGTTCAACAAGCACCTCATGCTGACCCTGTTGCAACTCCTGAAGAACAAGTTGATCTTGAGATTGCCTTTGGAGGGCAAGGTTTCTTTGATATGGAAAGGCTTGATCCTGCTGCTGAAGTTCAAGCCTCAGTAGTTGATGTGTCTGGTGTAAATGTTTCCATGGTCGGGCCATCTGTGGCGGATTCTGAGGGAACTATCTCTGATTCCTCCACTGATGATGTAGTTGAAGCACAGCGAGTTATTGCCAGACAAGAAAGAATCCATGGAAAATGAAAGAAAGACTCAGATGATAGTGAATCAGATTATGAGGAGGATTTGTATCGTTTGGTACGAAGATCAAAGAAGGCAAAAGTTGGTGAAAGTTCAAGGGTTGTCCATTTTTTCCCACCATTGTTATCTGGTATAACTATGTTACCTGCTTCTTCAACTATAACATTGCAGGTAACCTCGAGTATACCATTGGTAACCGTATCGTCATCATTTGGTATCCCTCCAACTACGTTCCAGTTTTCAGCACCGGAGATTGTTTCTTTACCACCTCCTACCGTTACTCCATCAGTGGTGGTTGCTAGATTTGTTGAGTCAACGCTGGTAGCGACTGCTGGGTTACCTGTCTCTATACCACCCACGGTTACTATTCAACCTACCTATGATATTCCAGCAAGTTTGGGAATTCCACTGCCGTATACTCAAGATATTTCTCATATGCGGTTTGACTTTGATGCTACCATGTCTGACTCTGAGATGATTGCGGCTCTCGAACGGGTTGTTGCTGAACACTCATGGATTAATCTCATTCAGACACAAGCTATTTAGCGGCTTGTGGCTGAGAATCAGATTCAATCATCACTTCTTATTGAACACGGTAAACTCTTTGATGCTCTAAAATAGTTCTTTGCATCTCAAGGGGAGACTAGTTGCAAGGGTGATGAACTTAGAACAAAGAAGAGACAAGACAGAGACGATGATCCCAATGCATCGAAAGATGCAGGTGGTGAGTTGCCAAGAACTGAACAAAATCTTGGGACTTCCATATCTCAGGGGGAGTCTGCTGGTCCATCAGGCAGTACAGGTGGTGAGACTGTGGTGGTTGTAGACGATGAGGATGAGTTGGGAAATGACGAGGATGAGATAGTTGATGATGTGTTGACGGTCAGTGAGATCGAGAAAATCGGGGAACATATAGAGATTGAAAGTGAGTTAGAGGAAGGAGAGATAATTGATGATGATGTTGATCATGATATTCCAAGTGTTAATGAAGTGAAGTTGGGTCAAGATGAAAATGTAACTGGTGATTTTGAGTGGGAAGAGCAGCCAAGTTGGAAAGAAGGCTGTGCTCAGTGGTTCTTCAAGACAAAGAAGCCGGCGATACCCAAAATGTTCAACAAAAGCTACAATATCAAAGGTTATGCTGAGTCAAAGAAAGGTATGATTTGCTGGTTATATGATGAACAGTTGAAGTTGTTTGTTATAAAGCGTTATGATGGGGTTCAGTATTTTAATAAGGCATTGAGATCGCGCAACACCTTGCCCGAGTGCGAGGTAAAAGATTTGGCTCGTTTGAGATTAATAAATAGAAGTGATGATAATTTTGCAAGATGGTTGGAAAGATTGTGTCGAAAGAGAGTATTAAGGAGAAAAAGTTTGAGTTTCTAAAGCCTCAGAAAGGGAAGCTGGTTGAAGATAAGGAACGTGGTATGCGGGCTGATGGTAAGCCATGGATGGTGATGAAATACAAGCCAATTCGATGTTTGAAAGAAGTTCCGATGAAACTTATGCCACAAAATGTGTTGAAGGATCTCAAGTGGTGGTTTGTTTACTGCCAGACTGCTGAAGCAGTGATGGAAGATGAAGATAAACATGAGATCCTGAGACTGTATGATCCAATGCACTTGGTTAACTTGTCTTAAGCTGATTTGCAGGTACTAAATGATAAGAAGATTTTCTATATTCCTGCGTGGAAAGACGAAGCAAAGAAGTACCAGATGGTGGTCTCTGTTTGTGTAAAACAGGGAGTTCATGCTTGAAGACTGAGGGTGCATGCTTTTTGGATTACAAGACACGAGAAAGTTTAGAGATATGAAGCTACTGCCAAGGGGGAGTCTGTTGGTGCATGATGCCAGTAGTTCAGTATCTCGTGTTTATTTGTGTCTGTAATCGTTTAAATTGTTCGTTTTGTGTAGAACTTGTTAAGTTTGGTTTAATTTTTTGGCGAACTTGGGTTGAGCGAAGTTAGGACAACTTCGCCTAGTAAGTTAGGCGAAGTTGTGGCTAATATATAGGTTTAACTTCGGCTCATTCTAAACAAGTTGAACGGCTAGGTTTTGGTGACTTTGTGTGTCACGTGTTTGTTCTTTGTTCATTATCTTTGCAATATAACAAGCATTCCTTCATACTTGTGTGTCTACTTGTGATTACGTGTCCATCGTTATAGCACTCGTATCGTATACGTAGGGGATTCCGCACCCTCGTGTTACGAGATACTCCTGTGTAGATCCGGCTGGGAACCTACAATTATACACTCTCCAGGGTGTTTCTTCCCACATTTTCCACAAACAGTGAATTCGTCCTTCCTTGCCTTTTTCTGATGTGGATCGTCTTCATTAGCTTAATCTGGTTTTGGGGCTGGGTTCCTTCTCTTTGTTTCAATCTTCTTCTTATCACTAACGACAAGGTCATCATTAACCATCTTAGCCAATTCTACAGCTGAATTAAATGTTGGAAGTTTTTTAGCCTGGCCAATGTTCGGATATTTTTGGTAGTCTTCTGATGTAGCACTTGGTTCTCTTCGCTTCAGTATTCACCATGTAGGGTACCAACCTAGATATGCGGTTGAACCCAGTGGTGCATTCATGTTGTGTCATTTTTCCCGCCTTCAGGTTCAAAAACTTCATCTCAGCCCTCTCAACCTCAGCATCAGCACAAAATCGCTTCATCACCAACTCCTTCATTTCATCCCACCTCATAGCTTTAATCTCATATCAGGTCTTTTTCTGCTCCACAGTCTCCCACCTGAACATAGCATCATCACCAAACGACTAGGTAGCATAACCCACCTCTTAATCGGGACGGCACTCGCTAATTCGAATAACGACTGGTTATCCACTAAAGAGTAGATGTCGCGTCGTCCAAGCCAGTTAACTTCGGTGGGTCACATCCCTTGAACAATTTGTAGTTACACCCACCTCGGCCTCTCTTTCTTTCATCAACTTTCACAGAACGAACTTCACTCGAGTCACCTTCCTCATTCTCATCAGCTTTCTTACCATCATCCCCCACCCTATCAGCGGTCCTCGCATGGCTTGCAACAGACTTTCCATGATGTAATTTCTTCACTAGAGCAGCTACAGCCTGAGCAATGGCTGCTTGAACAACAGGGTCAAGCCGATACCCCTCATCACTCAAGGAAGTATTTAGTACAAGGATAGTATGGCTAACAGGTAATAACAGTAGCCAGCTGTGATTAGCTTATCACGTTACTTTCGGTGTCCTACACACTTTCCTTTGTGAGTCTACTTGTGCTAGTTCTACTTCTAAACAATTAGGCAATCATGCAATCATATATTCCTATCCATAACAATTAAGCTAACTTCCTTTCACATTCTTACATTACACATGAAATTAATCATACACTTTACCTTTACTTAGCTTCCTTTAACAACACATGGCTTTCTTGAACTGGCATCTTCTTTCTTTTCTTACTTAAGCCCCATTCTCTGTTCGAGTCTAAGCATGTATGATGCTTAATTCTCTAGAACTTATGCTTTGATACCAACTTGTAAGCCCCGGATCTCGGTGCCCTACATCAGACGTCGGGTTTACTCACAAACACAGTTCTACAATCAGAGTTAATTAAAAACTTCCGCGGAATATAAAATTCAACCACTTTACACAAAACAATCAAATCTTGTCTTTAAAAATATCAAAAACATCGTATTAAAACATCATTTCTTCCATACTTAGATTCCAGCCATTCGATCCATGTCATGTGCCAACCTCATGCTAGCTCTTTAAACCTATATACCTACGTGCATACTAAAAGTCAGCTGCACTGAATGAGTTTTAGTTAATCAGGTAACATACAATACATTCTTATACATACGTATCCGAAGATACATATTCATACTTAACCTGAGTACCAGCTTTACTCTTAGAACTTAACAACTTTTATAAATATCCAAAAGAGGAACGTGATATAAGATCCATCAAAAGAACATTTACTATTGTCCATACTAGGAACACCATATATATATTCCATAGAAGGAACAACGTGTATTATCCATAGAAAGAACACTATATATTATCCATAAAAAGAACAACGTGAATTATCCATAGAAGGGACGATCTATATATTATCCATAGAAGGAACAACGTGTATTATCTATAGAAGGAACACTATATATTATCCATAGAAGGAACAATCTATATATTATCCTTTGAAGGAACACTATATATATTATCCATACAAGGAACACTATATTTATTATCCGTTGAAAGAAAATAGACTTTATAATATCCATTTAAGGAACACTCATAACCACCAAGGTCAGCCACTATTTCACGCGTATAAGTGCAGGTCAGCCCCTATTTCACGCGTTTTTAAAGTTTTTCTTCGATTCCGGCGCCGTCAGCCACCGTTAACCACCAAGGTTGGTCGGGGTTTGATCGTTTATGAACTGGGTAGCTTCAGGGTGTCCATATCTGAGTTAAGGTGGTCATTATGCTCGTTTTTGGTTGATTAAACACCCGAATAAAGCTAGATCTAGATCCAAACGGCTCATACGGCATCACGGGGCTGTGGTGTCTGCGTCTATGTTGGGTCAGCTGAGGTAAATGATTTGTTACTTTCGGTTGGTCTCGGATCATTGAACGGAATAGAGTAGAGAGTGTTTGGCTTAAGTGTGTGTTTTTTATGGTGTAGGCTATGGTGTAGAGATGGATGGAAATTGAAATAATTAGGATTTAAGGGGTACTTATACTCCCTTAAGCCAATGGATCTCAGGCTCATCTTTCCTTTTTAGTCCATATTTAATTTCTAGTTACTAAAGCCCACCATCTTTTTATCTTATTATTATTATTTTATTATATCTCTACTAACTTAAATTAATTCTTCTAGTGCAATTAATATATATAATTATTATTCTAAAAATTTTGGGATGTTACACTCCGGGAACTAACGTCCATCGAAGAACTTTTATTATGATCTCAAGTTTGCGGCCACGTATCCTTGATTGAAAGACTAGAAAATTATTTTTGGATCTAGACACATGTGTACTCTGACTGAGTTGCTTTTATTTTGTTTCTTGTAAAATAAATAACGACCACGTAATCCCTTAAATCTTTTTGTTAGTGATTACGTAATCTCTTAAATATTTGACTGACTTTGTTTAAGATAAATAACCCATTTATCTTGACTGATTGAAAAAGGTTTAACGTATTCACCTGTGATTGTCTGATCTGAATAATGTGGTGATCTCGTTTGAAATCCTTTATGAATGATTGAAGATTAACCTATAAGGAAATAGGTTAATATAAATACCCAGATCGTCTTTTAATCAGTCTACAGACCTTTAGTCTAGTTTTGGTAACTTTAAACCTTGACTGATCTTTTGTTTGAATAAAATATTTTTTTGATGTGAATTTCATCTCTTTATTTGCCAATCATGTGCTATGTTTCTTCTTAAAAAAATGTCTATGATATGTTTTTTCTTCAAGAAGAAACGTCATTTGTCTATAACCTTGATATATAAAATCTTATGTTCTTATTTATGAAGAAACACTATTCTTGACTATACCCTTTGTAGATAAAAGCTTATATTTTCTTAATCTTGAAGAAATAATATTTTAACTAAATCCTCATATATATTATATTTGTTAATTTATAGAAACATTAGTTTATCTTAACCATTGTATTTATAAATTTTTGATCAAGGTCTAGGCTATATCCCCGACTAGGGTCTTAGCCATAATAATAAAATAATATTCGGAGTTCATATACCTAGATTTGAACGAGCAGCACTTCTATTCTTATATCGTGTAGTAGAGTTTAATTCGTCAAAATTTCGGGGCTTGGCACGTACTTCGAGGTTGGCACACAAATCGAGGTGCACCGATCATTGGGAACTTGTCACACGTACTTCAAGGCAAGTCGGTATACGAGGATATAATTATTTAGTCGAGGGTATGCATTACGAGGTAGAGAGAGTATTTTTTAGAGAGAGAGAGAGAGATTTTGGTGTGAGCAATGGATGTGGTGACCCCTTTCTGTTATAGGTGATTTTGAGACCCATCGCGATACGCGATGGACTCTTTCTTATGGTCATCGTGTATCGCGATGACTCATGTAGATCAGAGAGTGGCACGTGTCGCCACGTGGTCCGCCACGTGGTCTGCCACGTCTGCCACATGGGGGACACGTGTAATGATAAGTTAGACCACGTCATCGCGTATCGCGATACCTCCTTGGCTATGCCCATCGCGTATCGCGATGGGTTAAGATATCATAAATTTTCGTTTTAATCCCTTTACTTTACTAACTCGTCATGCAAAGTGCACCATTACAGCACCACATTGCGCCCATCGCCCTTTGCCGTCGCATTCGCCATCGCCATCGTCCTCGTCCTCGCTCGAGCCCGTGCGCATGTGCGTCGGGGTGCTCCGCACCCTCCGCTAGGACAACTAGATGCATGCTTGGCATAAAAGAATAATACTGTGAAAAATCTCTTCTTTATAAAGATATTCCATTTATTTCTTACTTTCCATATGGGATGTGATTTACATTCCTTATTTATACCCGTGTGAAATGCTTCCATTTTCTTCCATCTTTCCATGTGGAATGGATTCTTTTCTACATTTTTCTTAATATGGGATTGAACTTCCTTATTTGTATTTTCATTTCCTTAATTCCTTTACATGAAATGTTTTTATTTATTTTACCAAAGTTTTCCATTACTTGTTTTGAGTATATTTTTTATCCTTCAACTTTCCTATGTTGTCAAATTTGGATCGAAATTTTGGGGATGTTATACTTTTGGTGCTTTTTCTCATTGGGAAGTGATATGATTATTCAGTTACAAGCTTTATAGAAGCTCAAAATGTTTTTAAATGAAAATTTGATCCAACCATTGAAAAATGATAGGTAAATTGATTTTGTGTGCCTAACGTGTGAAGTTATTAGGCTAAAAAGACTTTTTATAGTCATTGAGAAGTATGGTAACTTTTCATGGTGTATAAAAGTCTTAAGTGATATAAACTAAATCTTCTAAATTTACTGTGGAGAGTCATTTTGAAGATTTTTGCATGCCTCTAGATAAATCTCTCCAAATGATAGGCAGAAAAGCAATTACTCAATCATACACAATCCCGTTAGTGTCCTGATCACCAAAAATATTTTGTTCCTTATTTGTCATTAAAAAATTGTGTGAGAGAAGTATATATTTTTGAAAACTTAAATTTGTTTTCTAAAGCTTAATGGGTCAAATTAGAACTACAAGGATAGGCATTCAACTAAGTCCTAAACACTCTGAATAAAATGCTTGTAAGTCTGTACGACATGTAAGTCCAACGTTCAACCATAAATCTTAAAATTTTTGGTTGTATAGTCAAAGTCAAAAACCATTTGATCAAGCACTAAGGGTTGAAGTCAAATTGGAGTGATCTGGAGAAAGCCAAATAAGATTTAATAAGAGATAAGAGGCATCATAGGTTCATAAGTGATTTCTATCTAAGCTTTATACCTAATTGAACCTAATACATATCACTGATGCAATGAAAATCATGCTTAATATCTAAATACATGCTATCAACATGTCCTCTATGTTATAATAATGCTGAAAATGAAACATTGTGAAAGCATCTTAGTCAATATGATTCCATGTAGGGATTTTTTCATAAAAATTTGCTTATATGACAAAACTGAACATTAATACCGTACTATGTTAGAACTACTGAAAGTCAGTCGGGTGGTAAAACTAGTGTTTATTATGGTTTTATGTTTATTTTGTTTTTTAAATTTTTCCTTTTTTTTATTTATTGTATTTTTACGTCTTTTGTTTTACCCCATGTTTACTTTTGTCGAAACAAATGCATTAAGGAATCGTTTTATCAAAATCGGATCTGTCTTGGTGTTTATATGTGTTCTCGGCCCATGGGGTCTAGTCCAGATGAAAACGATGGTCCATTTGCTCTCGACCCAATTCTAAGTGTTTGAAGTTTAAAAGGCACCAGAATCTTGTGTTATTGTTATTTCAAAAACTCAATCGGCATAATACTGTTTGTGCTCGGTTTAGTCATCTCAAGTCTTTGTAATCGTTTATGTAATTTATTATTTTTTTAATGTGAAGGGCATTTTAGTAACTAAGTCCCATACATTATATTATGGCTCATTCTTTAAGGATGTCTAACGAATGGGACCACTCGTGTTTATTAGTGTTCATTCGGTAAGGATGTTTAACGAATGAAACTTAATCGTTATTGTTATATTTCTATTCATTAAGGATGTTTAACGAATGGACCCTAGTAGTTATTTATTGTATCCATTCATCATGGAATGTTGACGAATGGGGTATAGCGAATGAGTCATTCGCTATATCATTTTGGTTACTTATGTAATTAAGACGAATGAATGCCATTCTTTATGGATTGTGTAACGAATGGCATTCGTCTTATATATATAGGTTGTTCAGCCAAAGCATAATTTAAGTGTTTTATAAAGTATTTTCTCTCTTGCGGTTACTCTGCTCATTCGTCCTCTCAACACTTCGATTAATATTATCAAGTTCTATACACATAAACATATGTCATAAAACTAGATCCTTGGTTCAATTGATAAAATGAAATAGATCAATTGAAGTTGTACCGTGTTTAACAATTGGTATTAGAGAAGGTGGTTGCTCTCAATGCATCAATTTAAGGTATGATTCAGATCTGAGATGGTGTTCTTCGTGTTCATCGGGTTTGGGTATAATTTGGTCAGATTTAGATAAAATTAAGGTGTTATTGATGGTAGATTCATGTTTGTTGAGGTAATACGAATCTTTCTGTTGATTTTGGTGTTTAATTATGATTTTCTGTTTCACCTTTGAAGAGCATATTACTGTTTGACTCAATTGGTTTTGAATCAGTGGTTGTTAAGTTAAATTGATGATAGATTCGGGATCATGATGAAATTCCGAGTATTCGATGTAAATTTCATGATTATTTATGATGTTTTGGTGATTTCACCATGGATGAAGCTTGGATTTGCTGAATCCGGCGATGTAACAGTATTTTCCAACGTAGTAACTGATTTTTCCGGCTATACACGTTTTTCCGGTGAACATTTGCAAATCCAACAACCCATTCGTTATGCTATTGTAGCCATTCCTTACGGGAGTTCAATGAATAGAGGCCATTCGTTAATTTAAAAAGGTTATTCGTTATGGAGTTTAACGAATGTGTTTAAATTATGGGTATCACGAATGATGATTCATTCACTATCAGATCAAACGAATGTGAGATCATTCGTTATAACTATTTTAACAAATGAGAGTGGTTATTTATAACGAATGTGGGTTCATTCATTATTGGATCCGAAGAATGTGATCCTTAACATATGGGAACTCATTCATTCAATTGTTATAACGAATGTGGTTGTTAATTTATAACGAATGAGAGTTGTTAACGTATGTGGATACCGTTTTAGCGAATGGTGATCAAGATAACGTATGGGATGATGAATGAAGCCTCATTCATTGTTTGAGCTCATTCGTCATTGGTTCAAGGTAAAAAAAACAAAAAATAAATAAATTTGGTGATATATTTTTCGGCCGACTTTTTACGCGTTTATACTGGCCGAGTTGGAGAGCACGTGTAATTTAAAGAGGAGGTTGTTTGAGATTTGTGAAGATTGTTCAAAACCTTGCTGAATTTGTCAAGAAAAGGGGGAGATAAAACTTTCATTTGAGTTTATTTGGCTTGTATCTTCCTACATTTGCAAGAGTTTCTTGAAAATTTACAACAATTCGAGTGGTAATTCATGATTGCATAGCTACGTTTGACTGAGTTCAAGACTGCAATTGTTCTTCGATTTCTGATTGATTTTTCGAGACTGAAACCTGACTATGTGGGATACGAGTTTCTATTCGTTTACTTCTTTACGAAGGACGTTGATCCTGACTATGCTGGTTACGAGTATACGGCGGATTTCTTATGTTGATCCAACTCTTCAAATTCACATGTATCATCCTCAGAACAACATCATTGGTGATCTCAATGTTGGTGTGCAAGCATGCCATCAGATTTCTAATTCAAGTGACGTTAATGTATTGTGTGCGTATGTTGATATGCATTCATCAGTAATCATGAATCTCCCAAAATACACTTTCTTTTTCTCACAAATGGAACCAACAAGTGTTCGTATGGCACTTGAAGATTTTTCGTGGGTAGAGGCAATGCAAGAAGAACTACAACAGTTTAGCCGACTGGGTGCTTGGGATCTCATTGACAAGCCTGATAGAGTTAGGAAGCCTATTCCAACCAAATGGGTATATAAATGTAAGAAGGATGATCGTGGGGTCATCATTAGAAATAAAGCACATTTGGTTGTGCAAGGGTTTCATTAGCAAGAAGGCATAGACTACACGAATGTATATGCTCCCCTTGCAAGATTGGGGGCTATAGGAATATTTTTTGCCTATGCAGCATTCAAGAATATTAAGGTTTATCAACTGGATGTCAAGAATGCGTTTCTCAATGGGGAACATCATGAAGAGGTGTTTGTGTTACAGCCTCCTGGTTTTGAAGATCTAGATTATCCTGATCGTATTTACTGATTTAACAAGGCTCTTTATGGTCTACGCCAAGCCCCGAGATCTTGGTACGGCACACTTGCTGACCATCTAACTAATAATAGCTTCAAACGTGGAACTATGGACTGTACTCTCTTTTATAAGAATGTTGGTGATGATTTGCTTCTTGTCCAAATTATATCGACGACATCATATTTGGCTCTACAAATGACAAGCTGTGTAAGGAGTTAGAGAAGTCGATGCAGACGAAATTTGAAATGAGATTGATGGGGGAAATGAATTTCTTCTTAGAGTTGTAGGTTCATCAGTCTGAAGCTGGAATTTTTATTCATCAGACAAATATGTGAACGTATCCTAAGAATCATACTACTCATAGCCAAAATTCGCACTCGAACATCTCGATATACAATTTCTCCTGCCCCAAGTTCTCCAAGATTGTTCATGAATGTTGCTCTTGTTCCTTCTTGGTCTTCAAATATATTAGAATGTCATTAATAACATTATAAGGAATTTGTCAAGTTACGATTTACTAACTCGTTCGTGAGATTCGTGGAAACTGTGGGTGCATTAGTCAGTCCGAATGGCATAACTAAAGGTTCATAATGACCACACCGAGCTCGAAACTCCGTTTTAGACAAATCTTCCTCTTGGATTTTAACTTGAATATAGCGGGGGTCGGAGGTCAATTTTCGAGAATTAGTTCGCCTCTTGGAGTTGATTGAACCAACCGCCTAATTATGGGAGGGATATTGGTTTTTGATGGAGATTTGTGTAGTTTCCAGTAATTAACGCACATCCTAATCTTTTATCTTTCCTATTTACCAACAACATTGGTGCTCCCTACTGATGGTGGCCAAGTCCCATAAAGTCCTTATCTAATAATTCTTGTAACTGAGTAATTAGTTCTTGCATTTCGAAGAATGCCAGACGATAAGGTGCCTTGGCAATAGTAGTTGTTCCCGAGATTAGGTTCATATGGAATTCCATTTGTTGGGTCGGTGGTAATCTTGGTGGTTTATCGGGAAGGACATACAAGTATTTACGTGTTACAGGGATATTTCCCGTATATTTTTCTTCGGGGTTCTTACAGTTACGTTTTCCCGAAATGCCATACCCTTGGCGTAAACGCTTTAATACTTTAAAATGAGACACGAGAGGTAATATTACACCGAACTTCTCTCCTTGTATCATAATTGCTTCATCATTTAAGAGAGGAATTTTAACTGTTTAGTCTCATCACACACGATTTCCGTCTTGTATTTAGCTAACCAGTCTATATTGACAATTACATCAATGCTTCCCAACTAGACCGGGATTAGATCAATAAAAATGGTTAGTTGTTTAGGATAATAGGAAAGTTTTGGAATATTTGGTTAACAGTTATAAATTTTTCTGTTAGCGAATTCTATAGCATAGAGGCCTTACTAATGCACTAACCAGTATATTTCCCAGGGATACGAATTCAATGGAGAATAACTCTTCTATCGGTATCTATATCAAACGATACTGAAGTATATCAGTCAGAAAATGTATTCTCTCACCACAATTAAGTTTTGTCGTGTACTATCTGATCCAATCACTAAACACGGCCTCTAGCCGAGTTAGATGTCAATGCTTGTTCTTTGTTTACCCAAGGACAGTTCTTTTTGAAGCGTGTCATACTTCCACACTCATAGCAAGTAGGAGGGTTTGTTATAGGTTGTGAGCAAATTGGTTACAATTGGGATAATTGTCAATGATGAAGTTAGAACGGTCGGCTTATAGCGCTCATAATGTTTTCACAGCTACATGCATAGTATCTAACCTTCCTGCTTTTGTGACATTCCTTTATTCGCCATTTTCTTATATGATAATAATTACATTTTCCACACTTTGGCGAAGGTTAATTGTATATTATTTGTTCGGAACTAAAGCTAATCTCAGTATCAGTTTGATTTCGCGCATGTTTAATTAGTTGTAATTCTTGCACCCATGTTTCGTGTTTTGTTCGTTTTGTACTAGATGATTCCCCGGTATTCTTAACACACCATTTCTGACCAAATCCAAAGCTATCATACCGGCTTGAGTCACGGCATTTTTAAAGATTTAGTGGTAAACCGAATTAATTAATGTTCTTACTTCTGGGGATACTAACTCTGGCACTAATCATACCAGATCATTAGAACAGTTTGTGTATTCCAGCTAATCCACACCTTTCGTTTTCAGTTTCCCGATTTCGTATTCTAATTTCTAGATTTCATTCTTTGGACGGGAATGTTTTAATAAAAGGGTTTTAAATTTTGTCCAAGTCATACGGTTGGTTGCCTCTTGTTCCCGAGTTTGTACAATCATTATCTTTCAAATATGTGATAATCAATTTCTGGTATTAATAATAGATTCTATCTTTTCGATTCATCTTACCAACCCCTTTACTCTTTTAGCATCACCAGAATCTATAGGTTTGCACAACGTAATTTATTTAAACCAATATTCCCGTTGTGAAGGATCATTGTTGTTACGACTAGTATTCATATTCGGTAAGATATTTTTATTGCCAATGGCATTTAGTGGTTGAAATTATCATTATTGGTAGTAGCATTAGTGCTCAATGGGGGAGTATTATTTGTGACAATGTTCGTGTTTATCATAAAAATAACATTTGTAACTGTATTAGTATTGGGCGGCGAAATAATATTCGTGGCCGTATTAGTGTTTGACATTTAATTTGTATTCATTGTCGTATTAATTCCGGCAGCGAATCGTGCTGCGATTGTCAGAGTTATCAACTGCAGTTGCCGAACAATCATTTCGGAACAACTGCCTCAAATCACCTATTTGTTTTCTTCGGGGCCATTCTATAATGATAAACAACTAAACTTCACATAATAGTAATTTTCCCTATAATTCAATGCGCAGGGAATCACATTAACTAACAGTCAGATAATTTAAATAGCTGATACGTATTACACACATCAAATTATGTATCTACATATCCAGGATAGAACATAGATTTAGCCGAATAAGGCCATTGTTTGCATGTATGTATCGATAATTGTCTATCCCATGACAAATAAATTTTAACCCGACAGGGTTCAATGTTTGTACTAATAGATCCAAATCGTTTCCCATATCAGCATCGCACCCTCACAAATGCTTGCATGGGGTATCAAAACTATAAACAACATTGTCATACTATCCTTGTCTATCCGAGCCCACATTATAATAATCACGAATGGTTCACAACTTGTGCAACAATTATTTAGATGCAATCCTACTATTGGATAACAGTTTTATCCCGTCTCTCCCGTAGGTAAACATTTGTTCGTTAAGAGTTTAAACAAGATGTTATAGTCGAGAGGCATTTGTATACTTCGTTTGACCTTTGGATGTTATTAAGTATAATTAGAAATATTCTTTCACCAGGTCATTCAGTATTCGTAATCATGTCAGGTTTAATAAAAGTGGTAATTTACTGGTTGGGGTAAGTATGTCCCATTCCAGCCCACATACGTCATTGATTGGAGTAGCAAAATATAAGAGAGGTTGGAGGTTCTCAAACATTGATGATTCATAGAGTTTACTAGTTCAGAAGGTTCATCAGAGTCAATTGTTCTGGTGATATGTAAAGGGAATTATTATTATTAGTATTCCTTTTTGAAATATCTTTAGTACATCATACGTACTGGTAGTCACGATCTGTTACAGAACTGGGGACTCAATAAGGTAATTATTATATTTATAATTTATAAGTTCGGGCTCATCACTAGTCATTCTCACAGGAATATTGTTTGTTTTCGAAAAACAAAAGCGAAGAGACGAATCGAAAACTGTTTAGTTTACTATTTGAAAACAAGTATATAGGATAAGATTAGATTCAAGTTGAGAAGTATTATACCCTCTGGATATGATTGTATGTAGGTCACACCTTCCACAGTTATTTCCTGGACCTAGAATTTACGCTCGGTCAGTGATTCGATCATACAATAAGGTTTAGTTTGGATTTGATAGAACGTCCACACATTCTCGTTCACAGGCAACATCAGTTCTTCATCCGATATGGGGCTACCGATTTCGACATCTTCCGGCTCAACGATTTGTCATAAAATAATATTTTTCGATAGTATGAATAAGAGTAAAGGATATTATTACTTAAGGCTAAATAAAATATTTTATTTGTAATGGTCAAGTACCATATTAATTACGATAAAATATAATATTATTTTTAATAAAATACAATTTTAGATTAATATTGATTATAATCGAATATAATATTCATTACACGGAGACTTAATATTATCGACAGTACAGTACATACACGTATTCGTACACATTGTTCCAGATAAGCACGTATGCGTGTTATATATGTATACATACTCAGCATTACCTTTTATACAAATATGTTGCCATTTTTACCTACCCGTACATTCCGCGACTTCTCCCCGAATTCCCTTGTACAAGCAAGTCTGTTATTATGTTCCGGACCACAATAACCCACTTTCCCTACAAGTACATCCCGGCATCCATCAGTATATATAATATTATTTTATTATTTAATTATTTCCCAGAGTTAATCGAGCCTATGGTTATATTTTAGGTACCCTAAGGGATAACTTAATCCTTTATAACCAATGGCTCTGATACCAACTTCTGTCACACCCCGACTAGGTAGTTGCGGAAGCGTAAAACGGGAATGTAACAGATAATACTGGTATCAACAACATTGTTTATAAAGAAATTCAACAAACTAATTTACATCATATTACATGGGTTGGTGCTACGTTTACAAACTAGATGAGAATCACATAACCGGTTTACGAGCTTCTTATTCAACATTATATATCTGCGTCTATTCACAGCTATTCAACTTCATTCCTAACACCAAGCACGTAAGCAAGTCATTCCACCTTTGCTTTACCTGAAAAACATGTTAAAACGGGTCAATTACATCTAGTTGGTGAGTTTCAAGTTTCACGAGTACGAACAAAATCAGTATACGAGCTCGTAAATTTCATAGTACGAATGTATATATGTATGTGTATAATGTATTATACTATGCCACAAGTGAAACCGAAACGAGCTATAACACATGGCCTCTCCTGCCCATGCACTCCCGTTGGCATTTAACAACCACTTTGCCCCAAAGTATGTACTATGTCTAACACCACATAGCAGAATGTAATAAGTTTAATGACAATGTGCAACTGGGTTAACATGTTCCGGCATACCCCTCCGGCCCTGTCAGTTGGGTTTGTCAAACCGATAGTACTATCCACACGTCACCGGCACGAAGTTAATCACTTGTGTTTGTGGGGACTTTCAAGTGTTAGTACTTAAATAATCCACATCATCACACGTTTTCAAGTATATAAGTATATGTAAACATGCTTTCCACCCAAAAAGTTCGTAAAACAGTTTAGAAAGTGGGGGTCGTGAAACTCACGGTTTAGTAGATAATCAGTACTGTATCGGCTCGTGGTTTGTTCGATCCGCTATTTGTAGTTCCTATAATTAATATTATAATAATATTAATATTTTAATATTATGATAATCTTAATACTAAACTGGGTTGTATAACTAATCTGGGTATAGCTGGAACGCCTAGAAAATGGCATTAGGCTTAGGTTGTGATGTTGTTCAATGTCTAAAACTTAAAACTGAACTTGGCTCAGTTTCCCCGTTTTCCCAGCTAGGCCAAGTTGTTCGTTTACGCGTTCAGAAAATAGTTATGGGGAAATAAGCTGTGGGGCCCGTTTCCGTTTATTTTAAGTTTGATTTGAGAAGAGACGCGCACAATCTATCCAGATTGTCCAGGTTTCTCATAAAAAGATTCTTTTTTACTTAATTAATCCAAAAATATGATTTTTGATCATTCTTGGTGTTTTGATATTCCCGCAGGTTCGTAAATCGCGAACGTGTCGGTTTTTATTAAAAATTGAATTCATTAAATCTTCAAATTAGCATAATTAATTAACCGTTAATCATTAATTTATGAAAATTTAGTCACTTATCAAATAAAATATGTATATTTTTATAAAAATATTTCTGGAATTATTTATTGATTTACTAATTTATATATAAATTCATTTTATCAGCTATATTTCGGTTGAAAATTGTCCGTTTATCCCAAACAATCTCCAAAAATTACACAAAAATTCATGAATACTCAAATTATGTTCCAAAATAACCTGTATCAATTCCAGAATGTAAAAAGTTCGGGAAATATTCTTTTCGGCCCCATTTCGGCTATAAAATTTCATACGAATGCTAATACATAAAACATCTTTAGACTTCTCCAAATGATCCCAAAATTCATATGTGATCAAAATACATAATTTTTGAGTTCCTTTAAAAATTTCATAATTTTTGAAGCATTTTAACTATTTTTCCCCATTTAACGGTCCGATTCGGTAATAAATTCGCTAAATATTCTCAGATGGTCGGAAAATTACAAAATTTGAACAGGGGCTCAATTATAAGATCCCTGATGTCTCTGAAAACTTTGAAGACCTAAAAATATGCACATCACAACCGTAACCTAAACAGCCCGTAAACGCGTATTTCGGCATTACCTTAGCGTGTTTGGCCCGTTTTTGCCTTTCTAATAAACTTTTCAAGATCTTGGGCTCCTATGTAGGCTAGATACCAGTCCTATATCACAAACCAAGCAATATTTCATCAACATAACAGCCCTTGAATTAGGGTTTCGGCTAGCACACCAAAAACGAACTTTTGAACCGTAAAAATGCCGTTTTAACCCTCTAATCCGTGTTTATGGCCAAAAAAGATCACGATTATGATTTGAAACTGGGTTTAGCATCAAAGTATGTTTTTGAATGATTTTTGAGGGTTTTACATGGTTAACTATGATTTTTGGCAATTAAATCATGTTTATATGGTATAAAACTTAATTAAAATGGATTAAAAATAGTAAAACAAATCAAATACCTAATTTTCTTCTTGAGGTCGCTGGAAAAGAAGAAGTCCAGAAGTTTGTTTCACCAATTTTGATGTAATCTCAAGTTTGTTGAAATATAAAAAAAATCAAGGAAAGGGGGGTCTAAAATGGCGGCCGGAAGTTTCATTGGCTCCCCTTAGGCCCATTTTGGCCCAATAACCTGGCTCTAACGGCCCGAAATCGAAAAGCCCAGTCCAAATTTAGTTCGGGTTCGGTTTTTGGCGCGAAAAACTTATCGGGTGCGTTAAACAGTGCGAAAACGAGTGTTTTTCGGCTAGTTTTGTGTAAAATTATAAAAACATACTATATGTTTGTAAAAATCAAAAATATTTTCACGGAGCGCTTAAAACATTTCAAATAAGTGTTTGATAAGTCTTTTTCGGCTTAACGGAGATACAACGCTTGGTTTGTAACTATCTAACGAACATGTTTTCGTTTAACTTGTTTGCTATCGAACTAAGGCCATAATACTAGTATATTAGCTTATATTAGATGTATATCACTTATAGAAGGCCCCCCGAGATATCTGGGTCATAACCAGACACGTTTGCTTATCCGTTCGTTCGTTACGCAATAAGCGGTTAAACGATTATTTGATGTCTGAATACTAAGGCGTATCCGGTTTTTTCACGAATGTCCCAGTAACTCCAATATTGAAAAAGTCATTCAATTTTTCTGAGCTCGTATTTTATCATCTGAATGAGAACTGATTGATCAAGAATCTTTGCAGCAAATTCATCATGTATCCATGCTTTGTGCAGTTAATTATTCAGGATTTGATTCCTGATTTGGTGATCGATCAGTCATTATAGGATGATGTGTGAACGTTGAAACACATGAATGCCGATACAATGAAGAGGATGAAAACTTGTCGTGGTTAAGAACCAGAAGATCGTCCAAGGATAAAGCATTTGATTGGTCACCTGGCAAATCCGGCTTATGTATGTCCTTTTGATGATCGTTGGATTCACAACGACTCGGGTTTTGAACGTGAAGAAGGACCAGGTGGGAACGATGGTCATAATAATGATGGTGGAGATGATGGTCAAGGGGGTGATGGACGACGTGTTGAAGGTCAAGGGGGGTGATGGTCAAGGCAGCAAGCTAACAGGGTGCTCAACGAAAACGTAAGGGCAAGGAGAAATTGAAAGATCAACCTCCCAAACGTCGCAACCCTTGGACAAATCATTTATGAGAATCAGCCGTCCACAGGGTCTAGTGCAACCAGTACTAGCTTCATTTCATGCTTTGCCTCCGACACATTAGATGGATATGCTTTTGAGCCTGATTCATCTATCTGAGAATCAAATGGAGGCTGATCGTCAAATTCAAGAACAGATGATGACAAATCAACGCCGGTTGATGGGGTATGTCTGTTTTTGCCAAAGAGACACCAAGGAGCTGCGTGAGATTGTAGCGGCTTAGGGGGTGAAAATGAAGGAGCATGACGACCTTATTCTTTAGTTAACATGCAAAGATGATGCGTTAAAGAAGCTGAGAAATGATGAGGAAGATAAGGATCCAGATGCGGCCAGTGGCAGTGGAAGTGAGCCGAAACAAACTCACGGATCGTCTGCTGCTAGTACAAGTGGTGGTGGTGAAGGCAATGATCGACAAATAGTCGTTTATAAAGACTCAACTAATGTTAAGCCTATCGAGTCGATCAAAGCCAACACTATTTTATTTATGGACTATAAAAAGGGGGTTCAAGTCCATTAAATGAAGAAGAAGATCATTCAATTTAGAGATTGTCCAAGTCTTCTAGGCACAGTCGTGCTAAGAAAGGTATGGTTGTCACACCCCAACTTATGGCCTAGGCGTGTGAGCAATAGTTTGTACCTGTTTTGTAAAAATATCAGAGTTGCAGGTTATTTAGCGGAAGACTTTTTTTATAATAAAATATTTATTTTTTTTAAACTTCTCGGACAATATATACCCAAGTGTTTGATTTACAAATCATGTTTAAATCTTGTTTACAATATATTAAAAATTTAAAACTTAGCCACCTCTACCTTGCGAGCATCTAACTCCATGAGTGACTCTAACTTCTTGCTACCTGTGCTAATCTATTTCCTTGAAATGTGGGGGAAAATGTGCCAGCAATATGCTGGTGAATCATTGACTCTGAATGTCACACCCCAACCTATGGCGGAAATGCCGGGGCGAACATTGACTGTCACAGCTCTCAAGGTTACTATCAAGCACAATATTTAAATGGCAATATCTATTAATTGAATTCAATTATCAAATAAATCCAATACAAAACAATACAAATTTTATATTTCTTGATTAAAATATTCTTCTAGCTAAATTCTTCACTAAGTCTTCACCAACCTGCATATGCGTATAAAATAAAGTTTTGTCAACAACACATGTTGAGTGAGCAACACACCAGTTTAGTTGTACATATAGTATATATGACAAAATACGTAGCTGCAACATGTCATATGAGAATAACAAATTAACCGATAAGCAAGTATAACTGATATATCGAGAAGCACAAAGACTAACGACTGGCGTATGATCATACTAGACTGAGATTATGTTGGACCTCTCCGAATGCGGAAGCATACAAAGCAAATATTCACATAAACAAGCAAGGTATAAGTTGTTAACACATAAGACAAAGTTGTAGTTTTGTGTATAAGTATATATGAGAAAGTATTATTTACGCATATGTCCCAAAACGTGAGAAAACAAGTTAAATAGGGGAATGTGGTACTCACCTCAATAGACGAACAAAAGGCGATTACGATAACAATGAGAATGACGATTTGCGGAAATCACGCGTTGACGATAAAGCCTAATAAAGATAATAGAATACAAAGATACTAAGTTAATGAATCGGATAGGAGCGTCGATAGTTATAATATTTATTAAGTTTATATTGTATTATTAGTTCGTAAATATATTATACTAGTTTATTATACATAAACATATTATATAAGTAAAATACATCTCTTATAATTATTAGTTTGTTAAAGTATACAAATATATATAAAGTTTATATATATTTATTAAATCAATAAAATTAATTTACGTGATATTATATATATACATATATGCTTATATATATATATCTACACGAAAGTAAACATGAGTTAAACGAGTATTAAAATGTCGGTTTTTAATAAAATAATTTTATTTAATATTAATTAAAATGTGTTATAAACATTTAAAAATCATTAAAAACAAAAATAAAAGGAC
The DNA here is from genome assembly GCF_021521415.1 of Bidens hawaiensis. Classification (NCBI taxonomy): domain Eukaryota; kingdom Viridiplantae; phylum Streptophyta; class Magnoliopsida; order Asterales; family Asteraceae; genus Bidens; species Bidens hawaiensis. The sequence continues at coordinate 243,689 of NW_027492176.1, forward strand.
AACCGCGTCCAGGTGGCTCGAACCCGCGCCCCTGGCCGGCCCAATGAATTAAGCAACACACAAGAAGCCAACTGAACCAAGTGGTCAGTTGGTTATTGAATAAGAAGAGTATTTTAAGTATAACAGTACAGATAAACCCCCAATCCTTAAGAACCCTAAAAATCAAAATCAATAGATCTCGTTCGTTTTGGGTTAATTAATCATAGGGGTTTTAAAGAACGACTAATTGAGATCCTAAAGATGTAATCAATTACCTTTAAAGATGATTATACACAGGTTAATTGAGCAAGAACAGCGACCGGCATTGAGATGATGAACGGACTAGTAAACGATGGCGAATAAGCAATTAAACAAAGGGTTAATGTTGGCGATGGTTATGAGATCGTAACTGCAAGGTTAATTGGATTGATAACAACGATTATATGTATAACAGGTTAGGGTTAGGGTCGGCTACGAGGAGAAACGAACAAACAAACAAACAACAATGACAATATAATTAACTATGGGGGTTAGATTGGCGATCGTATAAGGGTTGTTCACGGTGGTTTAATTGAATTATCACGTTCGTTTATATGTATATTGATTAACAAGGTGATGTCGGTCAAAGAATAAGACAATACGAATCAAAGTGATACGACTAACATATATGGATTGTCGGTTAAGGCCGAAATTGGTAATAACACGCAGTTTCCTAGATCAATTACATCATACAAACGAAAATTAAGGTCCAAGTTATTGATTTGTGAATTCGGGTCCAAGAAAAGCAAAATGGATACGGGTTTGGGTTATGGATAACCAAGTAAAAAAAATGGGTTATAATGAAATTTTCCTTTTAGTCTTGAGGTTTGAGAATGGGCAAGAAAGAGGTTAATAGTTCAGGTATGGGTTAAAAATGCAAATATAAGAAGGATAAGATTATATATTAATAATATATTAATAATTAGTCTTCTCAATCGTAATCCGAACATCGAAACGAGTCGGGTATTTAATAAAAATATAAACCAGGAAAACCCGAGTTGTTACACTAAAAACATTTAATAAATTTTTATTTGACTAACAAGACAGTTTTCTGTACAAGTTCAGCAAAAAAACGTCTCTTATTATTGGGAATTATACCACTGCCATACACACACAATTACGGTTCTTCGGGAACTGACACCCATTGGAGAACATTATTATGACTATGGTATGCATCCCACGCAGCCTTGATTGATAGACTAGACAATTATGTTTGGATCTAGACACATGTGTACTCGGCATGAGTTGCTTTTATTTTATATTTTTTATATAATGGGGATCACGTAATCCCTTAAAATCATTGTATGTTAGAGATCACGTAATCTCTTATAAACATTCAATTGATTATTTAAGAACCCGTTTATCTTAAATACTGATAGTAAAAGGTTTAACGTATTCACATGTGATTGTCTTTTATGAATGATATGGTGATCTCGTTTGAAAACCTTTGTGAATGAATGATGATTAACCTATAATAAAATATGTTATATACATATCCGGGTCGTCTCTGGATCCGGCTATTGTCTGGTTTTGATAGCATTAAACATTGACTGATTAAATGTTTGAATACAATATTTAGATTTGAAGTCTTTCTGTTTATTTTCCAACCATGTACTGAGTTTTTTCTTCATGAAAAAACATCTATAATAGGTTTCTTTTTCAAGAAGAAACGTCATTTGTCTATGACCTTTGTATATAAAATCTTATGTTTCTTAATCATGACGAAACACTATTTTGACTATACGCCATTCATATTTAACTTTCTTAATTGTGAAGAAACATTTTTTTATGTCCCTTGTTTGTAAAAGTTTATGTTTCTTAATCTTGAAGAAACAATAGTTTAACTATAAATTCATGTATACTAAATTCAATGTTTCTTAATTATAAAGAAACATTATTTTAACTATGTTCTTTGTATTTATATAGTTGATCAAGGTCAAGGCTATACCCCCAAATAGGGTCTAAGCCATGGTATAATAAAATAAAAAATTAGGCAAAACCCCTACCTTACACGAGTATTTGGAGTTTATATGCTTAAACTTGTACTAGCAGTACTTCAACTTTATATCGTGTACTAATGTCTATACCGTCAGAACTTTGGGGCTTGGCACGCACTACTATGCTCAACACGCAAAATGAAGCTAAGTGTGTGTGTAAGAGTGCGATTTGGTGTGAGATGAAGGGTACCTTGAACCCTCCTATGTATAGAAAATTTTGTGCTCCTTTGCATAGCGCGAAGGAACAATGGTATAGCCGTTCTCATTACGCGAACCACCTTCATGTTTGCTGAGTCACCATCAGGCTGCCACGTGTCTCCACGTGGTCTGACACATGCTGCCATGTGTCCATGCTTGTCACGCATGCATAAGGGTCACTTCTCGTAACACGAAGTAGTCCTGAGTTGTTGCTTCGCGTAGCATGAACCAGTCCAGTCTCGGGTAATGTGTTTTGTCCCTCGATAGCGCTAATATCTCACACATGTTCCTTCGCCTAGCGCAATGGGACAGGATATCAAAATTGATTTTTTTATTCCCTCTAAAGTCCAAAAACATCAAGGCGAATCGGGGCGATGCGAGTGTGCAAAGTCCAAAGTGCCTCATCAAAGCGTCACATTTCGCCCATCTCCCGAGCCTGTGCCCGTACGCGTCGGGTGCTTCGCACGCTCTGCTAAGTCCACTGGTGATTGTTTTATATATAAGAATATTACTTTGGAAACGAATAGTAATATTCTTTATATAGAGCTTCCAAATTTTTCTTACTTTCCATATGTGTGAATCCCTAAGATCTTAGATCTAGAGCTTAATTAACGATTAACTGATCTAGTTCATTATTACTCTTATATATTATCAGTTATATATATATATTAGTATTAGTTCTATTTGGTGTGTATATATTAAGTAATAGATTAAGATGTGAAGATTTGATTGAGAGGATAAACGGACAACAATTCAATAAGGTTAACTCAAAACTTAAATTAATCTGTGGAGGAACCCACTATATATAGAAGATAGGTCTAGTTCGTTACACATTCCATAACAAACTAGACTCCTACTTCGTTACATTACATTGAATAATAAACAATAACGAACCGCCTCCTGATTCGTTAAACATCCTTAACAAATCAGGAGGAAACTTAACATAAGGTCTAATTCGTTAAACATCCTTAACGAACTAGACAGTTCATCTAATGAACTAACTTAACTTTATATAAATAACTTTTACATTAATAAACGATAAATACAAAACGATAATTACAAAAACTCGAGACGCAAAACCGTGTACTAACAAACACCCCCTCGTCTTGAGCTCTTTGTCTTTAAGTTACTTGAAGCGCTTGGTCCGCCAATCTCTGCAGCTGTGAAGAACATGTTCATGACACACACGAACAACGCGTTGAAATTTCATTCCTTGGTCATAGTCTTCATGACGCTCAATTAATATCTTATTTTTGAAAATAACGTCATTCTCGGTCTCTATCAAGTTCACGAGCCACATTGGATAAATGATTTTTATCAGCTCGCTCTTTAAGCCCTTACCCAGCATAATAACGGCCTCGCCAGTCCGGTTGTCGTAGTACCAGGGTTGAAAGATAAATACATGTGTTGATTCAGCGTCTTCACCGGTACATGCTTCATTGTTTTTGGAGGCTTTACCTTAAGTACCAACTTCCTCCAACATGTCCTTGGATCAAACTCATCGATACGCTTACGGGTTGGAATCTGAGGTTTAAAGAACTTAAACCCGTGATTGACCTCGAAAAGCAGATGCTGATGAAACCATTCTGCATGTCGAGTTCTCCCACGGTTTATAAAAGGAAGGTACGCTAGAGTCCGTACGTCCCATCATGGTAACGAAAGAACGTCAGTTATCTTCTCCTAGTAGTGAACGCCTTACTCCCATTGATAATACAAACATTCAAATCAGAATCAAAGATCCACGAAATAATATCACCTTGAACTTTAGATAAAACTTTGAAAGATGTCATCTGATTTGCTTGAGCGCGAGCGGCAACTTCAACTTTCTGCTCATTATCCACATACCGGTATGCCTCAATAATCTTACGAGATTTCTTGTCCCAATAACTAAACCATCTCTAAATATCGGAAACAGTCGGATCTTGTATCGAATAAAATCTTGTATCAACTACGCTTTTGCCCTTTGAAACCTTCTCCTGATGGTCTTCGGCTGCTTTGATGGTTTCCTCAGTAAATATAGGAGCAATCTGATCAACATTAGTGTATTGAAATAAATCAGGGTATTCCTCAGCAGTCATGTCCTCAATCTCCACCTCCTCATCCTCATAGATAAAGGACGTTTTCATTTCAATAGTAGGATCATTTAAGATCTCTTCATCGTTCTCAACCTCCACATCGTCCTCAGCCTCTAACACGGTTAAGTCATCATCGTTTTGACCAAGCAGTATGGAAATCTGCTCTCGTGTTAGGGATCTTTCAACAAATTGTCCTTCTTCAATCTCATCAGCATTAACAATGCTTCTAACCACCCCCGTACCATCAACAAAGATGACAGTATCAGTCTTGATCATCCCAATGGGTTTAGTAGCCGTATAATCAGAATAAACAATTATCTGCTTTCCCGAATCACCGACAGCACTAGTACCGGCACGAGAGGACAAGCCATGAGTTTGTTTCGGCTCACTTCCTCCAGTACCCGACGCATTTGGATCTTCATCATCGTTTTTAAGCTTTTTCAGTACGCCGTCCTTGCATGTCAGCTGCAAGATAAGATCATCTTGCTCTTTAACTTCACCCCCTGAGACATAACAATCTCACGTAGGGCCTTTGTCTCTTATTGGTAGAAGGAGACATAACTTAGCAGATTCTTCTGTTTCTCCATTAAGCGCTCTTGATTCAGACGATCAGCAGACATTTGATTTTCATAAAGATGAAGTAAACTCAAAAGCATATTTGTCTGCTGATCCTGAGTCATAGCATGAAACGAGGGAGAGATAAGTTGAACTGGACCTTGAGGACGACTGAGCCTCATAAATGAAATATCCATTGGTGGTGGAGGCATCATCATCGGGCCTTGGCAAAGTAGATAAGACTGACTATGGAATCATGCCAAGCCTAGGATCCGACGTAAGGGTGGTCTTCAAATTTAATTCCGGGGTGCTAGTAGTAAGCAGCACCGCCGGTCTTTGAGGAATGGACGACCTTGGAGGTTGAACTCCAAATGAGATGCCAGCACCAGCCGACACACGTCGCTTAGACGACCATTCACCAACCAACTCTTTCCATTTCCTTTTACGTTGAGCAGCTATAGCAGCAGCTAAAGCAGCCTCAACCGCAGCTTGTTGTTGAGCTGGAGCATCACCATCACCACTATTAACACCATTACCACCATCCTCATCAATATCATCACCCTCGTTCCCACCTGCTCCTTCCCCACGCTCAGAATCTGAGTCATCGTGGATCCAGCAATCATTGTCTGGACATACATAATTCGGATTTACCAAATGACCAATCAACCGTTTGGTCCGTGGAGGATCTTTTCGATAAATCTTCATCCTTGGTACGGTGTCAGCAGACATATGCTCAAGAAGTAACACATCATCTACTAAAGCTTAATCAATAACCAAATTTGGAATCAAATCTTGAATGATCATTTGAAGGAATCGAGGATACATCAAGAACTTTTTGCGTTGAATCACCGTAAGGCATTGTTCCTTAAGGTGATATAAAATCAGCTCAGAGATGTTGAATGGCTTGTTCAGAATCAAAGCGACAAATGCCGATTCTAATTTAATCCGACATTCATCGAAGCCACCTTTACGTCCTCCTAGGAAATGGGTTAATACGTGGAATAAATACTTCTAAGAGGTACGTAATCCATTCTTGTTATACATAGAAGCTTCAAGGTCACCACCATAGAATACTTGACGAAATAGACCCCTGATCAATCCTTTTTCAAACTCAAAAGGATTATCAATAGTGTCTCCAAATCGAAGCACCCGTCGAATAACATCAGTATCAATAGTAATAGGCGTTCGGTTGATCGTAGCCTTAATATGGTTGTCATCTTCAACATACCTAGCTGTATTCCAAAACTGACGTATAATGCTGAAGTAGACTTTCGGTCGTGCAGTCACAGCATAGTGAATAGCCGAGCGTCTAATGAACATCAATAAATCTCCAAAGACATCTTCAACAGCAAAATTCATACCGACAAAAGCACAAATATTATGCTTTTTGACGTATGGAAGCAATGGCAAATCTTGTTGTTGCTGGTGGTGTTGTTATCGGCCATAGCACTATATAAACAAGCCCGAGAGTCAGTAACAATGAATAATAATAATAATAACAATTATCCCATATAATTAAATATATAAACTTTAACTAATATATAAACTCTTAATTTAAGATAATATTTAAAAATTAAAATAATTTAAAATAATTAAAATAATTTAAAATGTCATTCGTTAAGAATTCTGATTAGTTATAATGAATGGTGATTCGTTATAGCGAACCAACTACTTCGCTCTCAAATATATAATTAAAGAATTAGGTCTAACGAATCAAGAAGAAAGACTAACGAATTATAGTCTAATTCGTTTTAAATAACGAATGAAAATCTGATTCGTTAAAATCACACTAACGAATGGCCCTTTAAGCTTAATCTTTGACTAATCTAGTCAAGGTTAAAATCACCAAGAACAACAAAAGTCAACAATGCAATTCAGATATCAATTCCACCATAATCATCGATGTATACCCGAACAAAAGATCACAAGGATCTCGGAGAAACATCGCGTATGTGTGTATATTGAACTTATGTACCAAATCGTGGTACAACCTGGTTAAAATAAGGGTTTATAAAAAGTGTAAAACTCGATAACAAAATCCAACAATTAACCCATCAATTAGTCATCAAAGTTGACATAAATCATCACGTTATGATCGTAGTTACCTTGTGAATAAGAATATATAATCAAAACACGATATAACGATGATCAAAGTTTTTGGAAAATTGGACAGAGTAACAATAGGAATGAGATGAAAAAGGTGAATAATGGAAACGATTCGCCTTCACGAATCCCTATATAGTCTGACATGGCACAGTTTTCAATGTAACGAATCATTTGATTCGTTTGAATTTGGAAATGACGAATCAGGTGATTCGTTATCATTCATGCACACGTGGCATAACAAATTAGAGTCATTTCATTAAAATTTAAGGCAAAAACAATAACGAATTAGGTGTAATTCGTGTTTAGTTTGTTAAGTTATGTTTAACGAATAAGAAGTCATTCGTTATAGAGTGGCGAAAGCGAATTAAGTTAACGAATTAGAATCCAATTTGTTATGAATGATTTAGATTCGTTATATATGACTAACGAATTACACATACACTTATGTAATTTTAAATTAAATGAAAAAATAAATTAATTAAATAATTAAATAAATATTGATACCAATTGTATTAACTTAAATAAATCAACGAGATCTCATATCTCGATAATCAAATCCCTTAACGTGTTTTACGCTTTAAAACACTTAACTTAAAAAAAATTATATAATATGTAAAACTAAAAAGCAAAATCTTTTTGGTATTTTGAATTTTTAATGTAAAATATTTACAAGAATATCCGAAAATAAAAACATAGAACAGAAAATGTTTTTGTGTTTTTTCATGTTTTTTTTTCAAATGCAGTACATATTTTTGGATTTTTGATGAGTTTGAGCAGAGAATCATATTGATTAAATTGCCCTTCCATCACAGTTTTATATTTCAGCGATATTGTGACTGGTGTTAAGTCGGTCATTGATATTGTTGTCCACTTAAATCTTATAACAAACTTTCAAGCATTTTTGTGATATGATCAATGGTTCAATTAGAGCATAGAATATCAGAAACTATTAGCCTCTAATCTTGGTTCAAGCTTAATTTGATTTTTGCCATATCACCCCAACTTGACTTAAACCATTATAGTTTCGATCAAAGTTTGAAGTTTTTAGAACCTTTGAGCAATGCATCAAGTTTCCTTTACTATGAGTGAGTATACACGAGTCCATCTATTGGCATACATGCATTGTATCCCCTGGGGTCTATTTCTTATTGGTATTGAGACGCGCGCAAGGGAGGAACAATTGTATGACTAACAGCGGATTTTGATCAAGTCAGTAGTTTAAATTGTACGAAGTACAGCAGTGATCAAGTTTAATGACTTTGGGTTTGCTCTAAAAGCGAGTGAAATATTCATGCATATGAATACTCAGATGATTAAGCCTCATAAAGACTCGGAGTGTCAAGAAGCCTAACGCTTGTTATTTGCTTTATTTTATTTTTGGGTGATCAAACAACTATAAGGCTTGAGTATGACATGAGTTACATTTCTGTCATCCTCACCGAGATTTTAGTTAGAAACTAACACCTCTTTCAATTTGGCATTTCTTTAGTTTATATCACATACTTTACCCTAACAGCTTGTTTAAGACCTATCAATGAACCAATGATTAAGCACTCAGTCTTTTATGCTTATTTTTTGCTGGATTTGGGGTGAAACAATCAATGTACTATCATTTTCCCTTTCTGCTTCAAAAACTCAAAATTTTGAGGAGCATAAAAAAAAATTAATCGCCCCAGTCACTTTCAGTTTATAGATTAATGGCTATCCTATCAATTCTACAAGTAGATAACAGGACCAATACATGTAAGCATGTTCCACAAACTTAAATAACCGACATATTTTTCAGTGAAAGAATAAAGTAAAACGGCATAACAAATGCCCCAAAAACTTTCCATTATCAGGTAAATGGCTATCCTGAACATTTACAAGTAAAAATCCGGACCAAACATATACAAGTATATGTCCTTCAAATGAAGGTAATTAACATAAATTTCAGCGAATGTATACAAAAATCTTTTTGGATTTTCTCTTACATACTTACACACATTTTTTTTTCAATTTTCTTATAAAAAAAATAAAACTTCACAATCTTTTTGATCTTTCGGTTTTTTCTGTTCAAACTGAAAACACAATATTTTTGATTTTTCTAGATTTTATAATGTTTTTGAATTTTTAAAATATTTCAAAACAATATTTTTTACTTCTTCAAATTTTTCAATGTTTTTGGGTTTTATCTATACAAACAAAAAGCATAATATTTTTGTATTTTCTATTTATCACCCCTAAATTCCAAAACCAAAATAAAGTTAAAAGAAAAATAAACCGAAATTAAAGATAATCATCCTTGTTTCAGGATCTCAGCAAGAGTTTTTAATCCATTTAAACCAAGCAGAAAATTAAAACGCGTTTTGTCAAATGCTTTGGTATATAGATCGGCTTTTTGAAAATCGGTATGTACTTTCTCAAAGTCAATCAATTTTTTTCAAACCAATCCCGTATGAAATGATATCGAATTTCGATATGTTTCATTTTAGAGTGTTGTACGGGATTTTTGGTGATGCTAATGGCAGCAGAGTTATCAATTAAAATGTGAGTATTAAGAAACTTCAAACCGTAGTCGCGAAGATGTTGTTGTATTCACAAAACCTGGGAACAGCAACTCGAGGCAGCAACATATTCAGCTTTGGCGATTGAAGTGGAGACCGTTGCCTGCTTCTTACATTGCCCGGAAACAAGCCGGCTTCCTAAGAATTGACACCCTGATGTAGTCGATTTAAAGTTAATCTTGCACCCTCCATAGTCTGAGTCAGAATAAGTGGTAAGATCAAAATTATCATCCTTGGGGTACCATAACCCGATGTCTGGATTACCCCTCAGATATTGAAGAATATGCTTGACCTCTGCCAGGTGAGTCACTCAGGGTCTAGCTTGGTACCTAGAACATAAACAAACAGCAAACATTATATCAGGACGAGAAGCAGTGAGATACATCAACGAACCAATCATTGCTCGATAGAGGGTAGGATCTACGGTATCCTCTAATTCATCTGGTGATAAATTGTGACCCACGGGGAGAGGAGTAGAAGGGGTTTTTCCGGCAGTAATCTTGAATCGGCTCAAGACATTGTTCACATACTTAGTCTGGTGAGTGAAGATTCCTTTCGCCGACTGGTGAACCTGCAATCCTAAAAAGAAGTTCATCTCTCCCATTGAACTCATTTCGAACTTAGTATGCATTGACTTCTCGAATTCCTTACATAACGCGTCGTTTGTTGACCCAAAGATAATGTCTTCGACATAAATCTGAACGAGGAGAATATGATCACCAATGTTTTTATAAAATAAAGTGTCATCAACAGTCCATCGCTTGAAGCCGTTATCAGTCAGATGGTCGGAAAACGTGCCATACCAAGCTCTCAGGGCTTGATGTAGACCATGCATGGCCTTGTTTAAGCGATAAACTCGGTCTGGATAATCAGGATTTTCAAAGCCAGAAGGCTGTAACACAAACACTTCCTCGTGTAGTTCACCGTTGAGAAATGTACTTTTAACATCCATTTGATAGACTTTAATATTCTTGTAAGCCGCATAAGCCAGAAAAATTCTTATAGCTTCCAATCATGCAACCGGAGCGTATACCTCAGTGTAGTCTATACCCTCTTGCTGATGGAAACCTTGCACCACTAGTCATGCCTTGTTTATCACGATAACCCCACGATCGTCCTTTTTGCATTTAAATACCCACTTAGTTGGAATAGGCTTCTTAACTCTAGCGGGTTTGTCGATAAGATCCCAAACACCCAAACGTGCAAATTGTTGTAATTCCTCCTGCATGGCTTCTACCCAAGAAGGATCTTGAAGTGCCATACGAGTCGTCATTGGCTCAACTTGGGCTAAAAAGCAAGTGAATTTGGCAACGTTTACAATTCCAGAAGAATGTAAATCTGCATAAGCACATAATACATTATTCTCACTCGAAGAAGCAACTTGATGTGAACGCCCACATCAAGTTCTCCAATGATCTTTTCCTTTGGATGATAATTATGAATCCTAAGAGTGGGATTCTCAGGAACAACAACATTTTCGAATAAGTCTCCAAGCTCATGATATGAATCATCACTATCAAGTTCAATAACTTGATCAGCAACTTGATCATCATCAGAAGAAGTAGAAGCATTATAAAAAGAAGCTGGAGGATCATCACTAGGATCTTCAGTTGGCGCAACAATTGGAGCTTCAACATCATTAGAACTTGAAAATCTTGGAATTACCAACTGATCTTCAAAATATGCACGAACCAGATCTTAATCTGGTTGCACAGTTGTTGGAGTAAATGAATTAAATAAACCATCATAATCAAACATCCAGTCGGGACTTCTCCTTTAAGGAGGTGTGGTGTACCTTTGACAGTCCACATGGTACCACTCCTAAACACAACCGGAGGTGAAATTAAATACCCTTTTCTTTGGAGAAGCATAACCCAAGAAATACCCCTCGATGGCTTTTTCTTCAAACTTACCCACATCCTTTTTCAACATCGTACAAGGACACCCGAATGGTTCCAAGTACTTTAAGTTAGGCTTTCGGTTGATCAAAAGCATATAACTCGTCTTCTTGAGTCTCTTAACAGTTAGAACCCGATTAAGCGTACACCAAGCAGTATTCACAACCTCATTCCAGAATTGGAAAGGAAGCTTAGAATCGGCAACCATAGTTCTAGCGGCTTCAATCAAGGTTCTGTTTTTCCTTTCAGCAACACCATTTTGTTGTGGTACATATGGGGCACTGTATTCTCGATGAATTCCCTTTTGAACACAAAAGAAATCCAATATAGTATTTTTAAATTCAGTACCATTGTCACTTCGAATTCTCCTTACTTTTTGCTTGTATAGTGATTCGATCTTAGTGATTAAATTTTGAACTACAACAGGCGTTTGATCTTTCGAGCTCATAAATAAGACCCATGAGTATCTTGAATAATCATCGGTAACCACAAGATAATACCAAACTCAAGAGATACTAGCACGATTCACAGGACCAAAAGATTCATATGAAGTCGTTCTAAAGGTGTATCAATGGAATTAAATAACTTAGACAGATATGATTTTTTCTTCTGTTTGCCTTTCTTGGACACAATAGAGTGATCAGATAATTTAAAATTCTTCAAAGAAACACCTTCGACCAAGTCATTCGCCATTAAATAATTCATCTTTCGAACATGAGTGTGACCTATTCTACGATGCCATAAAATAAAGTCCTTCTCGGTTGCTTTTGAGACAAAACATGTTTCGATCGATGTTGATACTTTAGAACTCATATTTAAGAAATAATTATTATTCGATCGAGGTGATCGCATGACAACCATGTCCTCATGAATTTCGTATCCCGTGTAAGGCCCCGTTACCGGTAGCCCTACTTTCGTGTTGGATTTACTCATAAACGCAGTTCTAAACATCAGAGTTAATTAAAACATTCGCAGAATATAAAAGCTTTCATAAAACATTTCATAACAAAACACGTCTTGTCTTAAAACATCATTTTGTCTTTCAAACTAAACGAAACATTAAACTTAAACGTCTTGAGTCTTCCGATGCCAGCCTCTAATTCGGTGCCACGTGTCTCCTCAAGCGAGCTGCCTCATCCTACTCACCTGCGTGCATACTAAAAGTCAGCTACGCTGAGTGAGTTCTAGTTAATCACATAATCATACAATACCTTCTTACATTTCATACTTAACCTCTTAACTTTCTTTCATACACACATAAGTGCATATACTTTCATTCTTACCTTCATACTTTCTTTACATACATAATCATAAGTTTTAAAGAGACTTTCGCCCTATAACCTCACAGATATTATAAGGGTCTGGTCCCTAACATCACAGATATTCTAAGGGTCTGGTCCCTAACATCACAGATATTATAAGGGTCTGGTCCTAACATCACAGATATTATAAGGGTCTGGTCCCTAACATCACAGATATTATAAGGGTCTGGTCCCTTTGTTTCGTGTAACCGTACCATACCTGTTCATACATACTTTCCTTGACAATACGTGCAATCTCCGAAGAGCGTTCACGTACCATCATCATAACATACATACATTATGCATACATCATATATTCATACATACATCATATCTTTCATCATACTTATCAATCATATCTTAACTACCACCTGACGGTTCATGCAATATCCGAAGATCGTTCACGCGCCGTCAAGCAATCATCATACATAAATCATACAAGGCATACACTTATCACTTAAGATAAGTGTATTAACTATCACATCGAGTATGCACACAGCCCCGAAAACATAACAAGGAAGTGGGGCTAGGAACTCACCTGAATCCTGTTACGCTCTCCGTTAATAGTTATCCCTTTCTTCAGTTGTGCACGGCTGACTGTATAACAATTATACGTATCAATTAACTATCACTACTCATAACATCTTTCTAGTCTTAACTAGTACCCACAACGAACGGGGGTCCGGGGGCAGCGCCCCTGGCAGCGGGGTCTAAGGGCGGCAGCCCCTAGCAGGGTCCAAGGGGCAGAGCCCCTGTCTTAACACATTTTTTATTAGGTTTTTAATTTATTTTCTAATCGAACTTGACTTTAGGCGAAGTTAAACCTTAGGCGAACTTAGCTTTAGGCGAAGTTAAACCTTAGGCGAACTTAGCCGTAGGTGAAGTTATCAATTAGGCGAACTTGGCCTTAGGCGAAGTTATCAAGTAGGCGAACTTGGCCGTAAGTGAAGTTAAGCCTTGAAGGCGAAGTTAAGCTTTGAAGGCGAAGTTACCGTTTTGAAGGCGAAGTTACCCAGTTCGCAGGCGAAGTTGCCCAGTTCAGCCCCGGGTTTGGTTTTTATCAAGCATTTTGGCGATTTTAACACCCTTGTTATGGTTCGACATCACCCACTACGTTCCCTAACCGTTTTCGGTCGTATATATACCCCGTATATACTATAAAGCTTGGATCTTTAAACTTTAAAGGTCAAGAACATACCTTTTTGTGCTCGTTTGGATCTCGTTTAACTTGTTTAATCACAACTAATCGTTCACTCTCTCTCGGATCTTGCTCGTTTCTCTCCCTCGGCCGCCGGCCGTATATGGCAATGTGTGGTATGGGTGTGTTTTGGAGTGTGTAAGAGAATAAGATGGAAATGAATGATGGTTTACGGTTTAGGGGATATTTATATCCCTTAAAGCCCATGGACCTAAGGCCCATTCTCATTTAACCCATCTCAATTAATCTAAGTCAATGATCCGTTCTTTACTCGATATTAATTAATTAATAACGCGAAATCACTAAACGTAACTTTCTTTATTCAACATTATAAATTTTAGGATGTTACATCCTGGTTTCAGAACCAGACATTCTTTATTGGTAAATATTGTAGTGTACTTCTTGTCACATATGTGCAACACACTTAATAAGTTATGGTCTACCTTGTCACAGTAATTGACCTTCTTAAATGTAATGTGACCATTTGAAACTTCACCTTCTTGTGTAATCATACCCCCAGAATTCTCAGCAAAAGCCACATAACCCCTTTGAATATTTCTCACATTTGTTAAGAGGTCGAGATTTCCTGTAATATGATGAGAATATCCACTGTCCATTATCTAGTTTTCACAAGACACGGTCTTGGATGTTCCCTACACACAAAGTAAAAGTGATTAGTTCAAAAAGACAGCCAAAGCCTCAGTCTTGGGCACCTTTTGAGTTTCATGAGAAGAAACAAATTTAGCCGAATTTAATTGTTGTTCAGCAACTTGAGAATAAGTTACAGGACTTTTAGACTTTCGTCTCAGATAGGCCGCTTGAACGACATTTGAGTTCACATTCTTGCATTTTGGCTTAGTTGGAACAAACTTGGGTTTAACTTGACCATAAGTTTCATTCACATGAATTACCTTACGTGGATTCACATTTGAAAACATGATGTGAGTATCATCATCACACGACAAAGGTCGCTTCAAAATCTCCTTTATCACAGGAACCGGTTTCGATTGGTCCTTGAAAAATGGATAAAGATTCTGGGGTTTCTTCTGTCCACAGTTTCTCACAACATGACCATGTTGACCACAAAGAAAACAACTTCGCATGTCCACACCATCATTTTGAGATTTAGCAAAAATAGATGTCACAGAAGGTTGATGACTAACGTTCTTAGTAAAACTCTTGACCAAATCATCAGACGACACCGATTTCTTTTTCAGATAGAAATCAAGATTAGAGCAGTTTGAAAAGCTTTGCAAAGTATCAGTTCCAGTAGATTTCACAAATGAAATTTCATAGCATTTTTTTAATACTTGTTTAGCTTTAACCAATGGGTCTGATGTGTTTGATGTATCTTGGAGGTTTCATTGTGAAAGACACTTTCAATCAGTTCCAGATTGATAATGCTAATCGGAATGTCTTTCTTAGTGAACATCGTGTCTATTCCTTTTAATTTGAACACACGACCGGTTGATGGCTTGGAAACAGTTGGATTGATAAAACGCATCAAATCCTCATCAAAAATTTTGGGTTTTTCTGATTTCTTAGCCTTTACCTGTTTAGCCTTAACTTGTTCTTCCTTTCTCACTTGAGTTGCGTGAGAACCATACACGGCCTCCTCAATTTCATGAGGTTCACAAAGAATGTGATTAGAACTTGGAATGTTTTGGTTTTTGTGTATCACTTCGGGTTCAAACACATCCTCAATGATGACTTTATCAACATTCTCAACAAAAACTTTGTTGTTTTCAACATGAGGTTTTTGAGTTGAAGTTTGGACTTTAACATTTTCATATTTTACTGGTTCAGGTTTGTCTGAAACTACAGAATCTTTCACAATCACATCTTCTTCTTTTCTAGCAAAAGGATTTGCTATATAATCATTGTAAAACGGTAGGGGGATTTCAAAAAAACCTATACCTTTTTTAGAATCTTTTTGCTTACAAGATACTTCGATTATCTCATTTAGCAAAAATGATGAGTTTCTAAACTTGCCCAACTTGTTTTTCAACTCAAGAACTTCATTCTCAAGCTCGGTTATCTTAGAACGATGTTTCAAGATTTCTTGAAATTTTTTATCGTTAATCGTCATTTTAACAGATAACTCAGCTTTGAGATCATGATTACTTATCGACAAGGCTTCAATTTTCTCCCTAGATCTCATCTAAGATTCTAAAGATTGTCGATAAGTATCCTTAAGTGAAGCAATTTCTTTCACTAAACAATGATTGTGATTTTTCAAAGATTCTAACTTAGGCTTGTTTTTCTCACATTCAATACAAGAAACAGAAGAACTAACCTCATTGATTTTGGCCATGCATGCCAAAGTAGTTAGAAGCTGTTCACACGAGTCATCAGAATCAGATTCAGTATCATTATCAGAAGATAGCTCACTCCAACTTGCGTCTTGGAAATTTCAATGTAACTCGAACATAGCCAGATTAGCTTGATTATCATTGCATAGCAATCTTTATGACCAATCAGTTCCATCCATATTGGACAGCATAGCTTGTGATCCAGAAGAAGAAGGTTTAGTTCCAGAAGACTTCCCAGCATCATTTCCATTTTTCCCAAATGAACTTTGAGCTTTTTTTCTAGGACCAGTACACTCCTTTATCACATTCTTTGGCAAAATGTCCAAACTCTTGACACTTATAACACTTAACTTTCAATTTATCGAATCCCAACTTCTTGTTTAATGATGGAAGGTCTTTGCCAGTTCGTTGCATGAACTTTTTTACCTTTCTGACGATCACTGCCATATTCCATTTCAAGTCCATGATTCGAAATCATCAGGATCGATTTGGTCATAATCTTCATCAGTTAAATCACTTGTGACAATTTTACTACTAACCAAATTCTCATAAGAAGACATGAAGGCAGATAAGAAAGCAAAGTTTTGTTCAACCTCCCTCATGTTCACATTTGGTTGTGATGAAAATTGATTTGCAGGAGTTGAATTTCCAGAAGATCCAGAAGCACCAGGTGACCCAGAACTTCCAGCAATGTAGAAACAAGCACGTAGATCACTATAGATAGTTGTAGCATTGCCACTTGCATTTTGTGTCAGAAATGCGATGATTGGAGAAATTGGTGAACTCAAAGGCATACTTCCACCATAAAAAGCTGGAACTTGATTCTCTTTAGAAAACTTTTGACACCTAAGATCATATTCACGAGCTTCGATCTTTTGCATAAGCTCATTCGCAGTCAAATCTTCATTACTGAAATAATTATTTTCTTTCAATACCATTAAGAAAGTTAAGTATGAACTCGGTAAAACACTCTTGATGGTATCAATCTTATCAATTCAGAAGTTTCCAACTTCATCTTGTCCATTTCGGCAATCAGATGATTAAATTGTGTTGTCATTTATTCAACAGTCTCACCTTTAAGCAAATTAAAATTTCTAAATTGAAACTTTAACATCACATTCTTGCTTTCTGCGGTGTTACCCATACTTCTCATACGCATGTGTTGAAACAACGAAGCACAAATTTTGATGCTACCAACTTGATGAAATATGTTTTCAGGTAATGCCATTGTAAGCGTTAAGTATGCTTTCGTTTCAATCTCCAAAGCTTTCTTTTCTTCTTGAGAATACTGTGAGACAGCTTTAAGTGTGAATCCAATTGTTTCATCTCCGATCATTGGAACAGTATATACTTCAACCAGACAGTAAAAACAATCAGGGTGAACATAACCCAAATGAGCACAAAAATGAGGTTCCCATCTAGCAAAGTCACTAAATTTCATCAATCGAGGATATTTGGAATGAGATCCAATCTCCGTGTCCAATTGTAACATTTGCTGCATTAGCATGTTTTGAGAAGCTAACACGTAGAAACCGGCCATCTTGATAAATAACAAGACAATCAAACTTCAATGGTTAATCTTGAAAATATATTAACGAACTGTGAATAGTAACTTTAACGAATTGTGAACAGTATCTAGAACGAATCAAGATAACGACTTGACGGTAACGAATCAGGAATATTGTTAATGAATCTGGAACAGCGTCACATGAACCGAGTCAACGAATCAGGTCAAATTGACGAATCAGTTTGACTAAATAGGTTAACGAATCAGGTTAACAAAACCAAATTCAAAATAACGAATCAAGGTAGCGAATCACTAAGTTTACTTAATGAATCAAGTAACGAATCACTAAGTGAAATCTTAATGAATCACAATGTCAACTTAATGAATCAAATAACGAATCTTTGACTCAAAGTAACGAATTAAGATAACGAACTTGCTACAGTTGATAACGAATCAATTATAACGAATCAGTTTGTTAAAACGGTTATAATAAACTCTGACAACTTTTGCCACGTGGCAAAATTTTGTTAGATTCAAGGTTAACGAATCAGCCACGTGTCTCACGAGTTGGAGAACAATAATCAGAAAGACAGCAAACTAAGTAACGAACTTAGTTACGAATTGATTAAAATTAACGAAATACTATAACGAATTAGGTTAATGAAGAAGAGTCTTCAACAGGTGATGAAGATCTACAAAATTTCATCACCATTTTCCATATTTCTGGAAAATCTAAGAACACCAAACCAAATCCCAAATCCGTAATACTCATCAATCTTTTACCAAATCGCCCAAATAACCTATCAAATTACTCGGAAACTTAATGCGAAACCAAATCAAGTCATCCCGTAAACCAATTCACCTTAACTCATTACCAATTTAACCGAAAACAAACACTCTGTTTCGGCCAAACTCAGATCCAAACCAAAACACTACAAATCCAATCCAATTCACAATTTCAATACACCAATCCTTCCCAATACCTTAGCGAACCCCAAATTATCCAAACTCAATCCATATCAGATCAATTCATCAGTGAATTTGATCAAAACCAAACCGGAAACAAAATAATATAAACCTTATACTAATCAGTCCTCAAATAACGAATTAACAACCAAATCAAGAGCAATCGAATCCCCGAAAGATCCGACACCACTTGTGAAACCCTAAGATATTAGATCTAGAGCTTAATTAACGATTAACGGATCTAGTTCATTATTACTCTTATAGATTATCAATTATATATATATATATTAGTATTAGTTGTATTAGTTGTGTATACATTAAGTAATAGATTAACATGTGAAGCTTTGATTGAGAGGATAAACGGACAACAATTCAATAAGGTTAACTCAAAACTTAAATTAATCTGTGGAGAAACCCACTATATATAGAAGACAGTTCTAGTTCGTTACACATTCCGTTACGAACTAGACTCCTGCTTCGTTACATTGCATTGAATAATAAAAAATAAGGAACCGCCTCCTGATTCGTTAAACATCATTAACGAATCAGGAGGAAACTTAACCTAAGGTCTAGTTCGTTAAACATTCTTAACGAACTAAACAGTTCATCTAACGAACTAACTTAACTTTATATTAATAACTTTTACATTAATAAACGATAAATACAAAACAATAATTACAAAGACTTAGACGCAAAACCGTGTACTAACAATGTGGGATGGAATTCTCTTTTCTTTTTATATCCATGGTGAACGCTTCCACTTTCTTTCATCTTTCCATATAGGACGGATTCATTTTTCCCATTTCCTTCATATGGGATGAACTTTCTTATGGAATACTTTTATTTCCTTATCTAATTTTTCCCATTACTTATTTTTTAGAATATTTTTTATCCTTCAACATTACTAATTTGTCAAATTTGGATCGAAACTTTGGGGATGTTACAACGGCTGTGTCGCCATTTTGTTATGTTACATTACATGTCCATGTCATATCGTACAACTCAAGGGTAAAAAGACCTTGTTAATCAAGGCACGGCTTGTCACACCCCAACCTAAGGCGGAAATGTCAGGGCGTGAGCTGATTGCTCACAGCTCTCATGATACTATAAGACAAAAATATAAATTTAACTCTTGTATCTTCTCTCTAGCATGCAACCCTAAGTTTTTTCAAAAAGACCTGAACAATCAAATCATTCGATGACCTGCATATGCGTTAAAAATACAATAATTTGTCAACACTAGGTTGAGTGAGTAAAACACCAGATTTTATAATAATATAATAAATAATAAAAGTGCAAACTGTGTCAAGTGAGATAAGCAATTTTACCGTATAAGAATGTAAGCAAGTTGTCGATAAGCACGATGCCAGATGCACTGGACGATGGCTAAATAAGTTGTCGGTGAACACGATGCCAGATGAACTGGACGATGGCTACTACGACGATACAACCAAATAAAAAAGTAATAAGTTCTCGGTAAGCATGATGCCAGATGAACTAGACGATGGCTACTATGATGGTACAACCAAATAAGCAAGTAATCATATAACACGTTAGGCATAAATTGGTATACACACATGACTAACAGCTGCAACTTGAGTATTAAATAATACTAAAATAATTAGAGCGCATATGTCCCCAAAACAGTAAAAAGAGGGGAGTGATTACTCACCTTAGCAATTAAGCAAAGAGGGAAAGAATACGACAAGAAGCGATAAATTACGCTCTTTGGGAAACACTGACGAAAATCCTAAATACAATAATTGAGGAAATAATATGGATTGTATAACAAAGCTAAAACTAGATAGAGGTTCGGGATTCGACGATCGAGTGTTCTTACGAAAGTTTTATTACTTAGACTTATTATTAATTTTATTATCATAGCTTTATCGTAAATAATATAATTTAATTATGCAAAATTACATAAAAAAATATCTAAATAAATATCTATAAAACTTTGGGTTGATTATAATAAGAAATTTGTTATCCTTAAAATTAAAAATGCGTTTAATATAGTTATATATATTTATTATTAATAAAGATATATTTTATATTAGTATTGTAGATAATAAGTAACTGATAATAAATAATAAGGTTTATATAAAATACAATCTTTTATAAAATACTTAAACTTTAATTATATTTTTATGTTAATTTACAATAACTTTTATATATACATTTTAACTTAAACCCTTTATTATAAAAACTTTAACAATTTTAGCAACTATTATATATATGGCTTAACCACAATTCTAGAAAAGTGTTCGGTTGTTATGACGGTTTTGTAAAATTCCTGATTATTTAATATATTTATGATATAATTTAATTTAATTAACTATATTAATATAATGATATATATGAATTAAAAATGATTTAAGACCTAAAGATCTTACATGAAAACCATGTCAATTAAACAGACAGACGAACACCCAGGATAACTTATAAACCCTAGATCGTTAATACGTTAAATAGCTTGATTATCGATAAAATAGACAGAGGGTTATTGATCCTTGATTGAGGACGAACTGGTTATACAAAGAAATTAGCTAATAAGATGTTTAAACGAGGGTTAATTGGTCGAAGAACAGTCGGCATTACAGGATCCAGAAACACGCATATACAGCCACGATAATCAAATTAATGGTAGGGGTTAGGTTGACGATGAAGGTATGATGATGCAAGTCAGATTAATTGAGTTATAATGTTTTCTACATGCTATATCAATGAAATCCCTAAAGACGGTTTGATAAAATAACAATACGAGTCGATATGATCTTGGATTCCTACTTACTATCGTCGGTGAGGCCGGTTATGGAATCAAGATCAAGAATCACCAATATATTCCATAACAACGATAATTAAGTTCCAAGCAACGAACGGGTCACGGGTTGCGAATTGGGTCGGGTAAACGGGTTTGGGTTAAGGGTTAGTGGGTTAATAATATTATAATTTATCAGTTTTGCTATTTGGTCCTTGAACTATAGACATGGGTACAAAATGAGGTTAAAGTAAGGATAAGAGTTAGAATTGTATATAGTTTAAAGTTGTTTTAATTGTTAAAGAAATATTTAACAATAATATTAAAATAATAATAAATAACTCGATAAACGTGATATTTCATAGACGAAAATAATCCGAACATAGAAACGGGTCGGGTTATGATTAACAAATATTAATTTAGAAAAACACAAGTTGTTACACGGCTGTTTTGAGTTCCACAACAATCCAAACTTCTCATGTTTTGTCATTTTCTCTTGTACTGAAGGCATGGCGGTGTTTTGCTTCATAACCTTCTACTTTGCCATTTATTTTTACTCTTGATAACATGGGGGTGTGTCTTGGTTAACATGGTCATGTCTTGATTTTTTGATTTTTTTCATTATTCGTACGCTCTAGGCATGGACATGTCTTGATCACCATGGGGTGTGTTTAGTTTTGTTTTCACCATGTATCTCCGTTTTTCTTCGTATTTCAGTTTTTTTATTTCTTATGACTTTATTTACCTATATATAGAAATTATAAACATTAGTGGTTATTTATTCTAATATAGTTGCCGAAATTACGCTTATTTGGAGATATGTTAGTGCTGAAAATTATGATGTATATTTTTTTATACATCAGTTATCTAAAGGAATGGTTGATTTAGGTCTATTCTATTCTAACATATCAAAAGAATGATTACTTGGTTACGCATATGCAGGTTATCTATCAAATTCCCATAAGCTAAATATCAAACCGGATACGTGTTTTAGAATGAAGGAACTGAAAGTTCATGGCGCTCTCAGAAACAAACACTTGTTGCAACGTCCTCAAATCATGTTGAAGTCATTGCTCTACATAAAGCTTCTAGAAAGTGCGTTTGGTTAAGAGCTATGACACAACTCATAGTAAATTCTTGTGGGCTAGAGAAAGAGGAAGTCTATCTCCAATCGACAAAGACAATGCAGGTTGTGTCTCCCAATTGAAAGAAGGGTAATCGAAACTGACTGGACGAAAAATATACCTCCAAGATTCTTTTCATATACTCAAGTCATTATCAAAGATAAACAAGAAGCATTAGGATATGTCCAATTTAGCAACAATTCAACTGATATTTTCACAAAAGCACTCCCCACATCAACTTTTAGGAAACATGTTCATGATATTGGCATGCGACACATACGGACAATGTAATGACCTACAACTTGAGGAGGGGCTCTATACTGCACTCTTTTTCCCTTAGCTAATTTTTTTCTCATGTTTAACAAAGTTTTTAATGAGACAATACTTCTAGAATAGACTACAAGTTTGAAAACATGTCATCCAAGAGGGAGTGTTGTAAATAATAGGGTGAAAGCTATTATAATGGAATAATGAATTGATACATTTTTCAAACAAATAATGTAACATGTCTGCTAAATAGTTGTCATGTTGTAATATAAAATCTTATGTATATGTAAGAGTAAAATCCATTAAAATAATTCACACTCCTATGCGTTTATTACTATCTCTTTAACTATCTACAAGTGTCTTTTATCACATATATAATCATCATGTTATAACTATGGTAAAATTATAACAATATTTTTCATTTTCCAAATATATTTTAATATCAAATTGCCAACACAGATTTATCACGTGAGATAATGTGCATTTCATATCGACTTTACTGAATATTTTGTACAAGTTAATTACAAACTTTATATACATTTATAGCTCGAATAAAAGTGTTATCGTTTAAGTCATGTATATATTTGGTTTTAAGTAAGAACTGATTTGATATATCTTTATGATTTATAAATATAAAACAATATAAATATTTACTCAAAAAAAGAAAGACCACAAAAAAGATTTTCTTCTTCTTCTTCGTTTGCAACGACGAATACAAACTATATATCACACGAATTTATGTCTATTGAATATCGATGGTCCCAAATATGTTATATGGCGTTAGTGTCTTTAAGTCACGTGTAGTTGAGCAAATTCATCATATGTAAGCAATGACCTTATTTGCCTTTCTTCTAGATTTTATTCCCCACGTGCTTATTTTAAGTAATTGAAGAAAACACTATTCTTTAAAGATATTTAATAATGACCGTTTTGTCAACTTTTATGTTCAAATAATTATGATATTATTATTATTGTTATTAAATATTCTAGTAGATCAATGAATAGTAAAATTGTTAAATAAAAAAACACTTAAATACACGTGTAAAATGTGCCTTAAAATACATTTTCATAAGTGCAAAAATTAATCTCTTCCGGCCTTTTTTCTTACTCTCTCCGCACGGCTATTAAATTATGTTGTAATCTATGATTAATTTTAGTTAATCACAGCATGCTATACATGTTGTTTTTAAATACAGTTGGTGAAATGGGTGCCACTTACATGAGCATCTACGTGGTCTCTAAGCAACCATTAGAAAGAAAGAAGTGAATCTCATTGATGGCATGAGTGAACGTACCCTTTCTGGAAAACTTTAGTGAAAGGGTGTCTAGAAACACTTTGCCAAAAATTATTGTTAAATGGTTCAATATTCTTATACAGTTAATGACTACACACACTCAGCTATTCTTAGTTATGCTTCTACTTCTAAATCACTATGGTCTGTTTGGTATAAAGTAATGGAATGAACGACGGAATGGAATAGATGTGGTAATGGAATGGAAAAAGGAATGGAATGGGTTATTACCATTCCAATAAAATGTTTGGTTACCACATGAGAATGAAATGAATCATTATTTTGTATTGTTGGTAGGTAAGAAAAAAATAAAAAAATTAAATTAAAATGGTAGTGAGTGGTGGTGGTGGCGGGTAACAATGGAGGTGGTGGTGGGCAGCGGTGACGATGGGCGGCGTGTGATGGTGAGGCGATGATTGATGGATAAGTTGGGCGGCAGGAGGTGGTGGGTGGCTGACACTGATGGCGATGGTTTGTGGAGGTGGGCGGTGGCGGCGGTGGACGCCGATGGTGGTGATCAGTGGAAGTGGCGGCGGTGGTGGGCAGCGGTGACGGTGGGCGGCATGTGTGATGGTAGGGTGATGGTTGATATATGCGGCGGGGCGGCTGGCAGTGCTAGGTGGCCGGCACCGATGGTGATGGTTGGTGTAGGTGGGTGGTGGCGGAGGTGGACGGTGGTGGCTTGTGGCAGCGGCGGTGGTTGGTGGTGGTGGTGGTGGTGGTGTTGGGAGGGTGGTGGAGGCGATGTAGGGTGAAGCCATGAAGGAGGGAATGGAATGAAAAAAAAACATGGAGTATGGATGGAATAAAATTGAGGTATTTTAGAAAGAATGGAATGGATTAGGTAATGGGTCATTCCATTCATTTGGTCAACCAAACAAATTATTTTCCATTCCCTCACAGTGGGTCATTCCATTCCGTCCTCCATTCCTGCATAACAAACGCTACCTAAGGCTATCCTCTATGGTGGGGGCTCCGAAGCTCCTCCCCAGTACCATGTCAGTGCCACGTAAGCACCGGGGAGCATCGAAGCCCCAACCAATAATGTCACGCTGTGGTTTACTGCCCCCAAAGACGCCATATATATATATATATATATATATATATATATATATATATATATATATATATATATATATATATATATATATATATATATATATGCATATATATGTATGTGTGTGTGTGCGATGAAGAGAGTTGTTGGAGAGGGGGGGCACTTTTCTTCTTCCGCGCCGATCATTCCAATCATGGGCACCACCGCGCCCCACCACCAAGGGCGCCCGCCAACTAAGCCAACGGAGCCCTATAGTGTTGGGTCTACGGGAAAATCTACACTCATGCTAGGTTTTGACCTTTGACCTTCGCTTATAAAGGCAAGAGCTTCTACCACACAGGTATGGCTGGAATTACTATACACATATTTTGGGAAATATTACTATGTACAACTTTAATCATCTATTTAGATGTGGCTGACATGTCATTTTTTATTTGAAACAACTAAACATTTACACTTTATAAGGATTAAACTCTATCTTGACTTTTAATTTTACACATTAGCCATCTTACCGCCTCATCAAAGTAGGAATGACGGCTGACATGTCATTCAAACAATAATCTACCGCAAACAAAACACAATATATACTTACAACATTACATAACTTTACATTCAACAGAAACTCTAAATAACTAATTTTATTATATCAAATGCATATAAAATGATCAAAAACTCCATGTCTCATCCCAAATAAACCCGATAGCATGACATTTAAGAGCATTCTCATCCCATCCTCTATAATTATATGAGGGAAGTTTGTAAATTATAGGGGGTGAGGTTATGAGTGATTGTGAGTATAAATTATAGGGTGGAAAGAGAAATGTAGTGATTTTTTGTAAATTTGGAGAAACATTGTTCTGCCCTTATTTATTTTTTAATATTTGTTGGATTGGTTGTGAGTAGAGGAGAGAAAACTGTAATGATAAAGGTATAAAAAGTATTTTATTTAACTGAACATGAGAGAGAAATGTAGTGTTTTTTAGTGTAATTATAGACATAGAGATGAAAAACGGGTTAAGAATGCTCTAAGAAGGAAAAACAAAAGGTACGTTTGAACAAAGTTGCCTAATATGTGGATGTGGCCCGTGTGGGGGTAATATGACATTTGTGTATTTCAGCATTCCTTCGCACCTAACTTTCTTGCAAAAATTACAGTTAAATGTCATTTTTAATACATGTGGTTTTTACATAACATTAGAATCGTTTTTGAATTTATTACAACTGGATGATTAAAATTTCAAAAACATGTCACCTTAATCCTTTTTCTAATCACGTCTATTTTATCTGTTAAGTCAAAGGTAAATTAGTCATTTTGTTTATTTTATTTATTTTCTTTTTTGAGTTATGTATCATTTTCATACATGTGATTTGTTAAATTACACCAACTTTAGTACATCTTTTTAATTAATTACGACTGGATACTTGGATTAGTTTTGAATATATAGACAAATTAAAAGAGACGTTAGATATTACATATGTAACTTCGGGCCCCTCGCACTAGAAATATTATTTGTTTTGTCCACGGATAGCACACATCGAGGTGAGGCATTTACTTATGAACCAAGAATCTCTTTTATCAACAGTCGATGTGGGATTTGCTTGTGGTTTTACAAACCCCCCCCCCCTGGGTGCCTTTTGGACTCATTATCCACGATGAGGTTTGCCCCACCATCCAATTCAGGATGTATGATTCACCTAAGGTGTACCTCGCGACATCCCCATAGACTCACCATCCCTGATGAGGTTTTCCCCACCATTCCAAACGACACATGAGTAGCGTTGATACCACTTGTAACATCCCACCCTCGCATCAATAATATTGTCCGCTTTGCCTAATAAGAGCTCACGGATTTATTTTTAGTTGCTTAGTTGGAGACTTCCCAGGAGGTTGCATACCCTGCTATTACTCCTACCAAAGCACGCTTAAATGTGAATCTCTTCTCTCGTTCACCAGCATTAAGCCCAAAACACATTGTTGATTTAAGAGGCGAGACATTTACATATAAACCAATAATCTCTTCTATCCACGGCTGATGTGGGACTCTCTTGGGGTCTTACAACATATTACATATTACAATTAAAAGGTCACTAAAAATACATGATAGAAGATGAAAAACAACCATCAAATACATAACATAATCTTAGCCATTGTTCTTACTTTTCTTCATGTCCGTAAATTTTGTTAAAAAGTATGGGTATGAAAACAGTACTTCAGAAGATCAAACCAAATAAAAAACCCACAACTTCGTGCCTTTGATATAAAATAAATTACGTCAAAATTTGGAAAACCAATATCGATTAATTAGGTTAGAAGTGAACTTTTATTTTAACACACCTTTCGATCACAATAATAAAAAACGTCGACCAAGGTTAAATGATGTCCAAGATGTTTGAACAATGATTGAAAAACCTAAGGATTTCAGTGAAACCCAAACCCAATGGTTAAACCCGAAACCTGACATAATTGAGACGGGTAATACCCGACCCATTGGGGTGTGAGACAGGTATTTGATTAGTTTTGAAATTTTTATGGATTTAGGATGGGCTTGAGATTTGTAATATACCTGAAAACATCGACCCATTTTCCCAATTAAATATCCAATGTACCTGACATGACTTTTTCATATATTTACTATACCTTTATACATATTCTGATAAAATAAAATAACTGATGACACGTGTCACCTGGACATTTATTCTTAGCTAAAATTTCTCGCCAAACTATTTTCCTACTTTTAATAAAAACTTATTTTTGTCAGTGTAATCAAAACATATCAATCCATCATTTAATTAAATAACAAATTACTTGAATAATAAAGATTAAAAATATATGGGTATTTATGTTAGTATAATAAAAAATGTTATATCTTTAATGAAATAATAACTATCATTTTTTATATAAAATCAATTTATAAAAACTTTTCGGTGTAGAATATGAATGTGGTAAAAATTAATGAACAATATTTATATGTCTAAAAAAATAAAGCAAGAAGAAATTATTAATAAATAACAATTTTATTATTAGTTATTCATTTAACCACCATGTATCCATAAAGTTCTTATACATCTCTTTCAAATCTGTAATAAGTCATGTTAATCTTACTAATATATTAAAGCAATACAAGTTGTTCACATTGCATCATTCTAGGGTATCCACCTAGATGCACATGGATGTCATGTCACAACTTTTCTATCTTACCAATTGCCAACTCACGTCTTTTCTATTATTTAAACCTTAAACCATAATATTAGAAACCCTAATCCACATTCTTCTTTTCCTCTCCCTCTTGCCATTTAACCAATTCTTCTCAAACATCAATCACAATTCGTAACAATTATCAAATCCCGAAGATTGTCTTCCGTTTATCCGGTATCATAATCCTTCCCCCTATTGTTTGATTTTAATGTTATGACTGTTTATTGTCATTTTATGTTTGTTCATACAATATTTAATTATTATACAGTAATTTTTTGTTCATTAAGTCTCGTTTCTCCGATTGATTATTTGTTGTTATCATCTTCATCTATATTTTGTTTATGCATTATTAATTAATATTTTCTGTTTTTGTCACATAGGTTGTTTGAAATTGTTTGAATTTGATGATTTCTTTCTACATAATAATCTAGAATCCTAAACTCCCAATTCTGGTAAGTATTGTAATATTTCCGTCAATTATAATATTTTAGGTAGGTTTTCTATATTTTATTTTATAATAACTTTTGCAGTAACTTCCAAATGAATATGTAGAAATTAATAACGATAAGTTTAAAGATATGCCTCAAACACTTCAAGCATTATAAGGTGTCGTCTATTAATGTTTTGTTAACATATATGATAAAAGTGTTTGTTAGGCAAATTAATTAGTTGAAATACTGGCTGAATTAGTTGAAATACTGGCTGAATTGTGTGCAAATGAATTAGTTGAAATACTGACAACAAATGGTCAGTTAGAACTCCATCCAAGAAGACAACTTCAACTATTTTTTCGATGCCCTTGTGTTATACAATTATCATAAATTGAACTGCAAATTGGTATATTTCAGTAATTATTTTTTCATTTTTTAATATATAACAATTCATTGTAATTAATCATATTTTATTTTTCTTTTAATAGGTAGTATCAAAGAAAGGTATTGTAATTAACCAGTTTTTTAATTTCTCTTGGTTTTTAATTTGTAAAGTATTGATATTTTCTTGTATTTGTTTGTTATTATTTGCATTATCGCCATAATACAATGTTAAAGTTTGTTAAATTTGAATTTTTATGTTAAGTTTTTCATTTTGTATGCATTTTGAAGTTAAAAATCGCGCATTAAAAGTTTTCCAATCTCAAAATCTTTCCATCCTTTTTTTAGAATTCCATTAAAGTACAAATTAATTGTTAAACGTTTTTATTTGAATTTGAATTTGAATTCAAGATTATATTATCAGTGTTAATTATTTCAAAATTATTGGTTAAAATAAAACTCTTTGGTCCTTAAATTATTCATAATTATAGATTCGTATAATAGTAATATTAAAACCTTCTAATTATGTCAAAATGAATGCTTAAAATAAAACTCTGTATTAAAATTTTTCTAATTTTAAAATGCTTTCCAGATTAAGGTTAAACATCCATTATAATACAAATTAATGGTTACATAATGTTATTTGAAGTTAAAAATCCGTCATAAATTTATTCCAATATCTAAATATTATAAAATATTTTTTAAAATTTCATTAAAATACCATATGGTGGTTACACGATTCTAATTGAATTTAAATTCAATATTATATTATGATAATATGTTAATTATGTCAAATAATTGCTTAAAATAAAACCATTTGTTTCTTAATTTATGTATAATTACGGGTATAATAGTTGTAATATGAAAACCTTTTAATTATGTCAAAATGAATGCTTAAAATAAATCTCGCATTAAAAGTTTTAAATCTCAAAAAACTTTCTAGGTTAATGTTTTGGGAATAATTCAAGATTATATTAAAATATTTTAATTATGTCAAAAATGTTGTGTAACATCCTTTTTTCCAGTTTCGGTTAATAAAATGATATTTATTATTATGATTTGGGCTTGTGTTGGGTTAAGTAATTAAATGAATAAGAAAGATGGGCTTGGATGATTAAGGAAGAAAGAAAGACTATGGACTTAGACCCATGACCCATAGTATATAAACCATAATTATTGTTAGTACACGGTTTTGCGTCTCGAGTCTTTGTAATTATCGTTTTGTATTTATTGTTCATTTTAATGTAATATTTATTATTATATTAAGTTAGTTCGTTAAAGGAATAGTCTAGTTCATTAAGGATGTTTAACGAACTAGACATTAAGTTAAGTTTCCTCCTGATTCGTTAAGGATGTTTAACGAATCAGGAGGCGGTTCGTTATTTATTATAATGTAACGAATTGGAAGGCTAGTTCGTTCGGAATGTGTAACGAACTAGATTCATCGTCTATTTATAGAGGGTTTCTCCTCTGTTTTATATAAGTTTTGAGTTTAACGTATTGAATTGTTGTCCAAGTTTCCTCTCAATCAAAGCTTCATTTAATTAATCTATTCCATAATATATATACACCTATATTCAACTAATACTAATATATATACCTAACATATAATCGGTAAGAGTAATGATGAAGTAGATCCGTTAATCGTTTATTAAGTTTTAGATAGGAGATCTAAGGCTCTCACAAGTGGTATCAGAGCTTTCGGGGATTCGATTGCTCTTTATTTATGTGTTAATTCGTTAACTAAAGACTGATAAGTATAAGTTTGGTATTATTTGGTTTTCGATTTGAGTTTGACCAAATTCAGTGTGAATTTGGTGGAATATGGATTGAGTTTGGTTGAATTGTGGTTCGTTAAGGTATCAGGAAGGATTGGTGGATTGAGATTGGGAATTGGATTGGATTTGTATTGGTTTGGTTTGGATATGAGTTTGGCTGAAACAGGGTATTGTTTTTTGTGAAATTGGATTCGTGTTAAGGTAAATTGAGTCATTAAAGGGTATTTAATTGGAAACTTTGAAGAAAAGGCCATTGACGGGTATTTCTTGGGTTATGCTTCTCCAAAGAAAAAGGTATTTAATTTCACTTCCGGTTGTGTTGAGTAGTGATACCATATGGACTGTCAAAAGTACACCACACCTCCTCAAGGGAAAGGTCCCGACTGGATGTTTGATTATGATGGCTTATTTAATTCATTTACTCCAACAACTGAGCAACCAGATGAGGACCTGGTTCGTGCATACTTTGAAGATCAATTGATAATTCCAAGGTTTTCAAGTTCTAATGATGTTGAAGATCCAAATGTAGCTCCAACTGAAGATCTTCGTGATGCTCCCCCAGCTTCTTTTGATAATGCTTCTACTTCTTCTGATGATAATCAAGTTGTTGATCAAGTTATTGAACTTGATAGTGAGGATTCTTATAATGAGCTTGGAGAACATTACACTAACTTATCCGAAAATGTTGTTGTTCCTGAGAATCCCACTCTTAGGATTCATAATTATCATCTAAAGGAAAATATCATTGGGGAACTTGATGTGGGCGTTCAAACACGTCATTAAGTTGCTTCTTCAAGTGGGAATAATGTATTTTGTGCTTATGCAGATTTACATTCTTTTGGAATTGTAAGCGTTGCCAAATTCACTTGCTTTTTATCCCAAGTTGAGCCAACATCGACTCGTATGGCACTTCAAGATCCTTCTTGGGTAGAAGCAATGCAAGAGGAAATGCATCAATTTGCATGTTTAGGTTTTTGGGATCTTATCGACAAACCCGCTAGATTTAAGAAGCCTATTCCAACTAAGTGGGTACTTAAATGTATAAAGGATGATCGTGGGGTGATCGTGAGAAACAAGGCATGATTAGTGGTGCAAAGTTTCCATCAGCAAAAGGGTATAGACTACACTAAGGTATATGCTCCGGTTGCAAGATTGGAAGCTATATGAATTTTTCTAGCTTATGCGGCTTACAAGAATATTAAAGTCTATCAAATGGATGTGAAAAGTGCTTTTCTCAATGGTGAATTACACGAGGAAGTGTTTGTGTTACAGCCTCCTGGCTTTGAAGATCCTGATTATCCTGACCGAGTTTATCGCTTAAACAAGGCCCTGTATGGTCTACATCAAGCCCCGAGAGCTTGGTATGGAACGCTTGCCGACCATCTGACTGATAACGGCTTCAAACAAGGAACTGTTGACTGCACTATATTTTATAAAAGCATTGGTGATGATCTTCTCATCGTTCAGATTTATGTCTAAGACATTATCTTTTGGTCAACAAACGACGCGTTATGTCAGAAATTCGAGAATCCAAACTAATTTCGAAATGAGTTCGATGGGAGAGATGAACTTCTTTCTAGGGTTGCAGGTTCACTAGTCTGCGAAAGGAATCTTCATTCTCCAGACTAAGTATGTGAATGATGTCTTTAGTCGATTCAAGATTAATGCCGAAAAAATCCCTTCAACTCCTCTCCCTGTGGGTCACAATTTATCACGGGATGAATTGGAGGATACCATCGATCCTACCCTATATCGAGCTATGATTGGTTCTCTAATGTATCTTACTACTTCTCGACCTGATATAATGTTTGTTTTTTGTTTATGTGCGAGGTACCAAGCAAGTCCCCGAGTGACTCACCTGGGAGTGGTCAAGCGTATTCTTCAATATCTGAGGGGCAATCCAGACATCGGGTTATGGTACCCCAAGGACGATAACTTTGAACTTTCCGCCTTCTCTAACTCAGACTATAGAGGATGCAAGATTAACTTTAAATTGACTACAACAGGTTGTCAATTCTTAGGAAGTCGGCTTGTTTCCTGGCAGTGTAAGAAGCAGACAACGGTCTCTACTTCAACTGCCGAAGCAGAATATGTTGCAGCCTCTAGTTGCTGTTCCCAGGTTTTGTGGATTCAACAACATCTGCGTGACTACGGTTTGAAGTTTCTTACTACACCCATTTTAATTGATAATTCTACTACCACTAGCATCACCAAAAATCCCGTACAACATTATAAAACGAAACATATCGAAATTCGATATCATTTCATACGATATTGATTTGAAAAGAAATTAATTTACTTTGAGAAAGTACATACCGATTTTCAGAAAACCGATCTATTTACCAAAGTATTTGACCAAACTCGTTTTAATTTTCTGCTTCGTTTAAATGGATTAAAAACCCTTGTTGATATCCTGAAACAAGGATGATTATCTTTATTTTTGGTTTATTTTTCTTTTAAATTTTATTTTGGTTTTGGATTTTAGGGGGTGAAAAATAGAAAATACAAAAATATTGTGCTTTTTGTTTGTATAGTTAAAACTCAAAAACATTGAAAAATTTAAAGTAAAAAATATTGTGTTTTCTTGTTTTTAATGTTTCTTGTTTTTAAGTCTTTAAAACTTTTGAAAAATCCAAAAAACATTTTAAAATCTAAAAAAAAAACAAAAATATTGTGTTTTCAGTTTGTACAGAAAAATCCAAAAAAATCAAAAAGATTGTGAAGTTTTAATTTTATTTATAAGAAAATTGAAAAGGACAAAAATATTGTGTTTTAAGTATGTAAAAAGAAAATACAAAAAGATTTTTGCATACATTCGCTGAAAATTATGTCAATTACCTACATTTGAAGGACATATACCTTTATATGTTTGGTCCTGATATTTACTTGTAAACGTTCGGGATAGCCATTTACCTGATAATGGAAAGTCTTTGGGGCCTTTGTTATGCGTTTTTACTTTATTCTTTCGCTGAAAACTATGCCGGTTATTTAAGTTTGTGGAACATGCTTGCATGTATTGGTCTTGTTATCTACTTGTAGATTGATAGGATAGCCATTAATCTATAGACCAAAAGTGACTGTGCCGATTGAACTTATTTTCTTTAATGTTCCTCAAAATTTTGCGTTTTTTTAATCAAAAAAAGAAAATGATAGTACATTTATTGTTTAACCCCAAATCCAGCAAGAAATAAGCTTAAAAGACTGAGTGCTTAATTGCATTGGCGCATTGATAGGTCTTAAACAAGCTGTTAGAGTAAAGTATGTGATATAAACATAAAGATATGCCAAATTGAAAGAGGTGTTAGTCTCTAACAAAAATTTCGGTGAGGATGGCAGAATCGTAATAACTTGTCATACTCAAGCCTTATATTTGTCTGATCACCAAAAATAAAATAAAGCAAATAACAAGCGTTAGGTTCTGGACACGTCTTTATGCGGCTTAATCATCTGGGTATTCATATGCATGAATATTTCACTCGATTTTAGAGCAGACCCAAAGTCATTAAACTTGATCACTACTGTACTTCGTACAATTTAAACTACTAACTTGATCAAAATCCGTTGTTAGTCATACATTTGTTCCTCTCTTGCGCGCGTCTCAATACCACTAAGAAACGGACCCCAGGGGATACAATGTATGTAAGCCGACAGATGGACTCGTGCATACTCACTCACTGTAAAGGAAACTCGATGCATTGCTCAAAGGTTCTAAAAACTTCAAACATTTTTGTTGGTGCATAGATGTCAGTAGTTCATATGTCTAATGTCTGTAATCGAGTCTGTAATATTGTTTGTGTATTTGTTTGTAAAAGCGAAGTTGTTGACAAGTTCGCTTAGGCGAACTTGTTAACCAAGCGAAGTTGTTGACAAGTTCGCTTAGGCGAACTTGTTGAACGAGCGAAGTTATAGACAACTTCGCCTGAGGCGAAGTTGTCGTGTATTTATATTGAGAGGTTACGGGCTGTTTAAGGTTAATCAGTTGTTAGCGTTTTAGTTGTTCGAGTTGGTTATTTACGTGTAATTCAGTGAGTCTATTGACGTGAGTCTGTAAGCATCTCGGTTCGAGTTATTAATATAACGTGGTTTTGTTCGTATCGTGTTCGTGTGTTCGTGTGATTATATTCTACGTCCGTAACGATCTACACAGGGATTCCGCACCTGTGTATATCGGGATATCTCGTGTGATCCGTCCGGGGAACCTACAATTGGTATCAGAGCATTTGCTCGATTGTGTGGTTCGGGATATTCACGCGGGTGTAGAATTCGTTCCATTTCGGGTATTACCGGGACGAGTTTGTGGTGTTTTTGCTCATTCTAGCCTCCTACCAGTGTGTTCAAGCCTTTAAACCGTCAGAAACGTCGTTAAAATCCGTTTTTCAGATCTGCAGAAAGTTCAAGTTCGTCAGGCGAAGTTGCTGTTCATCAGGCGAAGTTGCCGTCAGGATTCGTAGGGTTTCAGCGAAGATATAAGGAGAAGCGAAGTTATTCACAACTTCGCCTACCTCCTCAACTTCGCCTAACTCAGCGAAGTTCTCATTAAGTTCGCCTAACTCAGCGAAGTTCTCTTCAAGTTCGCTTACTTTCTAAGTTCGCTTACCCTAAGCGAATTTATTCTCAACTTCGCCCAGACACGCGAATTTAAGAAAGATCCAGCGAAGTTATTACTTAAGCGAAGTTATCCTTAACTTCGCCTACAGTACTGTTCGAAGAAATTTTTTTAACTTCGCCCTTTTCAGAATTTTTCGGGTTTCTTAGTCTTTAAGAAGGATGTCGTCGATCAACATTTCAGAGCTTGTCAAGATGGAAGTTGAAGCAGGGTCAGCTACAAAGGCCCCAAGGTTGCTGAAGGGAACCGATTTTGTTGCGTGGAAGCATCGGTTCATACAATACGTTAAGTACCAGGATGCGAAAATGTGGGTATGCATCCAAGATGGATATATTCCACCAATCATGGAGTATGAGGGTCGAGACCAAATCAAGAAATACAGTAAAATGGAAGAGGAGGAGAAAAAGATGTATGAAGCCGAAAGCAAGGCTCATGCTGCAATCACAATGGCTCTTCCACAGGAGATCCTCCATACATTCAGAAAGTATACATCAGCTAGAGAGCTTTGGGAAGCTCTTGAGAGCAGATTCGAAGGAAATGTAGGTATTCGAGCGTCAAAGATAAAGTTGCTCAAAACTCAATTTTCAGTTTTTAAGTTCTTGAAGAACGAATCTCTTGATGATATTATCACTCGATATTATCATCTAATGACTGAATTGAGTAACTACTCCATTTCATACCGAGAAGAAGAAATTGTGGAGAAACTTCTCGATGCTCTCCCACCAAAATGGGAGATGTATACTGTACTAATGAGGGAAGACAAGGACTTCTCTACTTATGATCTTGAAACTGCTGTCAACAAGCTCAGAACTTTTGAGCTTATTATGGTAAGAAAAGAAACATCTATGGATCAGGTTCAAGATCCAGGCATGTACGGTGCGAAAGTAAACTCCAATACAAGTTCAAAGACTGATTCTGCCGCCTACTACTCGAAGGGTGAGTCGGGTGCCAATTCTTCACAGGAGGGGCAAGTGTCAGTAAATTCGAATGGGGATGTTTGCTTTGTTGCGGGTGGATCAAGTGGTACTCAACAGACAGCAAGCAAGAGTAGTGGATCTTCAAGTTCCTCAAGCAATAATTACTCTAAGATGCCAATGAGCGTCAAATCTGCTGAAGAACAGTTTGGCCTCTATGCTTCATTTATTGCTTCATATGAAAACTATATTCAAGGAAAGGTGGTTGATCCAGCGATGCTAGATGAAGACTATGACCAGATCGATGCTGATGATCTGGAGGAGATGGATTTACAATGGCAGATGGCCATGATAGTGAGGAGAGTGAAGAAGTTCATGAGAAAGACGGGGAGAAAGTTTGTTGGTGGCAGGCCAGGGTTCGACAAGTCTAAGGTGAGGTGCTATAACTGTCAACAAAACGGGCACTTTGCCAAAGAATGCAGAAACGAGAGAGTTGAACGTGGTCAAGGCAGGCCTGCACAGCACACTGGGAATAATAAGGAAATCAATGCCATGTTGTCCAGAGAAGCAGGTGAATACAACTGGAACCTGCATTTGAATGAAACTAGTGAACAGGCAAATATGGCTAAGGTTGAGAATGAAGAAGGTGAGAAGACTACCGGAGAAGAGAAAGCTACTGGTAAGGAAAAAGCTTTCATGGCAGATAACAATGATCAAGGCTCCGAGGTAAGTTCTAAATCTATTTGTACTAAATGTGAGAATTTGTCTGAGCAACTTGCTACCATAACAGATCAGTATGTTCGTTTAGATGCTGAATTTAAAACTCTTAAAGAAGATCATCACTTTATGAAAGCAAGAGAAAACAGTTACAAAGTTAAAATAAAAGCGTGTGAAAAAGATGTTAAAAGCTTAAAAACTAAATTTGCTGAAAAAATTGAAGTAATTGATCTAAGTTATGAGGTTTTAGAAGAAAAGACTAAACTGATTGCTGAACGAGAAAAGCAGATAGCTGACCACCAGGTGAAAGTGGTGGAACTGAACCGAAAACTTGAACAGTTCAGAAATTCCTCAGCTATTCTTGATCACCTTGTTAGTGATCAAGGTACTTCTACAAAGAGAGGAGGAATTGGTTATCACGAGGTTCCACCACCTTATAACCATAATTACACTTTTAACCCTAGTGTTCAGAAATCCGTTGATTTTGAAGTTCCTCAGACAGTTCCAATCAAGGTTACGAGTTCAGAACCAAGTGTTAGTAGTGGCGAAACGAGTTCGTCGGTTTCAAGTGTAAATATTTCTGTTACGAGTCCAGTCTCATCGGATTCGGATAAGCTGTCCGAATCGGGTAAGACAAATGAGAAGGTAGTGTTACCCACTGGTGGAGAAAAAGATAAAACTTCTGAAAAGAGTACTCCACTTAACCCGTACGTCCCACCTTATGTGAGACGAACGGCCGGTAACACAGCCTCTACATCCAAAACAACATTTGAAAAGAAAATGGAATATATGTGTTGTTTTAGGTGTAATAAGTTAGGACATCTTGTTGCAGATTGCCCTCTGACACCGAAATTCAGAGGCGTGAGGCCTATTAAAACTGAGCATAAGACTAATGGAAATTTTAATACTGTTAAAAATGAAAACCCTTCAAGGTTCCGAAATGTAACTAATTCAGGTTTTCACAGAAACAGACCTCAGTTTAACAATGCTAATAACCAAACTGCTAGATATAATACTTTCAATACACATAGGTTTGGAAGGCCTCACACTCAATTTCCAAGGAGATTTCCTAATAGGACTGACAGGAATTATCCAAATGCTAACTTTGGAAAGCAGAAGTACGTGTTGTATAGATCCAAGACCAATTGGTCTTGGGTCCCTAGATTTTAATCATTTGCTTTATTGTGCAGGAACAGTTGAACAGGGCTGCCCACAGTCTTTGGATTGTAGATAGCGGCTGTTCCCGGCACATGACGGGCAACAAATACTTGTTGCACGACTTAAAACCTGTTCAAGGAGCGAGAGTTAGTTTTGCAGGTGAAAGTGGAGGAAGAATTACTGGAAGAGGAACAGTGTCCAATGGGAGAATGACACTTGAGAATGTGAATTTTGTAGAAGAGCTGAAGCACAATCTGCTGAGTGTGTCGCAGATTTGTGATAAGGAGTATACTGTTCATTTCACGAAGAATGAGGCGATCGTGTTGAAGCCTGGTTTTCAGATACCAGACGAGTGGATAGTGATGAAAGCTCCACGTGATACAAATACATATGTGATGGATATGAGGTCTACTGAAATGGCCACGGGAGAATCATGTTTAATGACGAAAGCAAGCGAATCGGAATCCGAACTATGGCACAGGAGAATGGGGCACATTCATCTTCGGAAGATGAACCACATTGTCAGAAATGGGCTTGTGATGGGCGTTCCCTTGAAAAGTTTTAACTTTGAAGACAAATGTATTGCATGCAAGAAGGGAAAGCAACACAAGAAATCCCATCTCACCAAGAAGGTCAACTCTATTTCCAGTACTCTAGAACTGCTTCACATGGATCTCTTCGGTCCCGTGAATGTAAAAAGTCTAGGGGGTACTTCTTACTGCTTGGTGATCACTGATGACTACTCGCGATATTCGTGGGTATATTTTCTGAAATCGAAAGATGAGACGGCTCAAATGGTGAAGAATTTGATCACTAAAGTTGAGAACGTCATGAGTAAAACAGTTAAGTTCATCAGAAGTGACAATAGAACGGAGTTCAAGAATTTTGAAATGGAGATCTTCTGTCTTTAGAAAGGAATTGAACATCAATACAGCGCTCCGTATACTCCACAACAGAATGGAGTGGCTGAAAGGAAGAACCGAACTTTAATTGAAGGAGCCAGAACTATGCTGGCAGATTCGAAGCTTCCTGTGATGTTCTGGGCTGAAGCAGTTGCTACAGCTTGCTATGTTCTGAATAGAGTGTTAACCGTTAAGAGACTTGGTAAAACTTGTTACGAGCTTATGCATGGAAGGAAGCCCAACTTGAGTGGTCTTGAACCATTCGGGTCCCCTTGTTCGATCTTGAAGACAAATTCTAAATTTGGGGAAGTAGCCGATGAAGGAATCTTAGTCGGTTATGTTATTGGTACTCCCAACAGGTGTGTCTTCAATACTTCGACCTGCAAGGTGGAGGTGGTGTGTAACACTGACATCACAAGTTACCAACCGCCAAAACCTAGCAATGGCCTGCTGAGCTTTTCGACTATGTTAAGCTTTTTAAGTCGTTTAACGTACCGGATTTGGAAATTTCTGAAGAAGAAGAAAGAGCTGCGACGAAGATGATACTCGATGAGGAAGAAAATCTATTGCAAAGACAGCTGATTGATAAGTGTCAACCTTCCTCATCAAACACTATCGGTACCCCTGCTGCCTCAACTGAAGAAGAATTTATCAATCCTTTTCACTCTCAGCATGAAACAACCATTGATGAGATCTCTTCTAATTTGGAAGATAATTTGCATGTCGGTTCTGTTCCGACCACGAGAATTCATAAAGATCACCCTTTGGATAATGTGATTGGTGATGTGTCCTCAGGTGTACAAACGAGAAGTAGCTTGAATGAACACACCTGTTTTTATACAAGCATTAAGGAGACAGGAATAATCAATGAATGCCTGTATACTTGCTTTATAAGCCAGATTGAACCGAAGAATTATCAAATGGCTTTAAAGGACAGCTCGTGGGTCGAAGCCATGCAAGAAGAGTTGGCTCAATTCGAGAAGATGGAAGTTTGGACTTTGGTTGAAAAACCAAAGAATGTGCATGCGATAGGCACAAAATGGGTGTTCAAGTGCAAGAGAGATGATAAGGGGATCATTATAAGAAACAAGGCGAGGCTTGTCGTGAAAGGTTTTAATCAACAAGAGGGGATTGATTATAACGAAGTGTTCGCTCCTGTCGCTAGGTTGGAAGCCATAAGATTGTTTTTAGTGTTTGCTGCTTATGAAAAGATGAAGGTGTTTCAGCTAGATGTGAAGAGTGCGTTTTTGAATGGGAAAGTTGATGAGGTTGTGTATGTTGAGCAACCACCGGGTTTTCCTGACCCAGACTATCCAGATCACGTGTACAGGTTGAGCAAGGCGTTGTATGGATTACATCAGGCACCTCGTGCCTGGTATGCAACTTTATCAGATTACTTGCTCGAGAATGGTTTTGAAAGAGGAAAAATTGATAGCACGTTGTTCTTCAAAAGAGTTGGAAGCGACTTCCTGCTGGTACAAGTCTACGTGGATGACATAATTTTTGCTGCATCAAAAGTCTCCATGTGTCAGGAGTTTGAAGCCGTCATGAAGAAAAGGTTTGAAATGAGTGCTATGGGTGAACTAACTTTCTTTCTAGGATTGCAGGTTGATCAGAAGAAGGACGGGATGTTCATTCATCAGACGAAGTATGTTCATGATGTGCTCAAGCGCTTCAAGATGGAGGACAGTTCTCCATATGATACTCCAATCTGCGTCAATCACAAACTGGGTGCTGAAGTAGACGGTGATGCAGATGTGGACCCAACTCAATATCGGGCAATAATAGGTTCCTTAATGTACTTAAATGCATCTAGGCCTGATATAATGTTTGCTGTTTGTCTTTGTGCATGTTTTCAGGCAAATCCAAAAGAATCTCATTTGAAAGGTGCAAAGAGGATACTGCGGTATCTCAAGGGCAAGCCGAAGCTGGGGTTGTGGTACCCAAGAGGAGGAGACTTGGAGCTGGTCGCTTACACAGACTCTGATTATGGAGGGTGCAATCAGAGTCGGAAGTCAACAACTGGAGGATGTCAGTTTCTTGGTGGCAGATTGGTGTCATGGCAATGCAAGAAGCAGACTTCAGTCGCAATTTCAACCTGTGAGGTAGAATACATGGCAGCATCCAACTGCTGCTCTCAGGTTCTTTGGATACAACAACAATTGCGCGACTATGGTCTGAATTTCTTACTTACTCCTATTTGCATTGACAACACAGCTGCTATCTCAGTAACTAACAATCCCGTGAAACATAGTAAAACTAAACACATTGACATACGTCATCATTTCATACGGGATTGTGCTGAGAAGAAACTGATAATTCTAGAGAAGGTGGATACGCTTGATAATTTCGCTGATTTATACACTAAAGCATTTGACAAATCCAGATTTCAAAACCTTATTGAACTGAATGGGATGATCAATCCCGAGTAACCATGCTTTTCTTGTAATATTAAAAAAAAAAAAAAAAAAAAAAACGTCACTAATCGCTTAAAAATATGTCGGTTACATCAGTTTGAAGGACTTGTCTTCGGATATGTTTTGGTCCTCATTTTCTACCTGTAGATTTTGAGGATAGCCATTAACCAGATTACTGATGGTGACCGGGGCGGTTTATGATGAGTTTTTCGTTCTTTCGCTTAAAATTGGTCGATCATACTTAGTTAGAAGGACACATACTAGTATGTGGTCGGTCCAGCTGATCCATTGGATCTTCGGGATAGCCGTTTACCTGAAGACTTCGTTTTGGTCGGGGCGAATGATGTTTAAATTTTGAAAGAAAATGGGAAATGAAATTATTTTTCAAGTCTGTTACTTCGTAAGAAGTTCGTTAGCTATGTTTAACAGAAATTTGATCCAACCGTGGAAAATGATAGAGATACTAATTCTGTTTGCTTAACTAGTGAAGTTATTAGGCTTAAAAGGCTTTAGGACAGTCATTGTATGTCATGGTAACTTTTTATGGTGCGTAAAAGTAGATGTGATACACACTAAATTTACTTGATTTTACGTGGAAACTCCTTAAGAGTTTTGCATGTCTTCATATATATCTTTCCGAATGATAGGCAGAAAAGCGTTTACCCAGTCATACACTAGCCCATGTGTGTTCTGATTCCCGTGAAGATAGCATCTCAA
Source organism: Bidens hawaiensis (assembly GCF_021521415.1). NCBI lineage: Eukaryota > Viridiplantae > Streptophyta > Magnoliopsida > Asterales > Asteraceae > Bidens > Bidens hawaiensis. The sequence continues at coordinate 286,081 of NW_027492176.1, forward strand.
GATACTGCAGTGATCCAGATTCGGGACTTGCAGTAAATTTCTACTTTGAAGTCTATGTTAATTAAATATATATATATATATATATATATATATATATATATATTTGGAGTTATTGAAACATTTTAGAGATGACAAAATATCAAGACTTCTCAATCTTAGAGTAAGAAGAAGAACGGGAACCAGAAGAAGAGTACTTACATGTTTAATCAGACACTATGGGTCGAAGTCAATTCGGGGTGACTTGGGGAAAGCCAAATAAGCTTTGAGGATAAATAGGAGGCATCAATATTTCTGATTTGTTGCCCACTTAAATTTTGAGGCTTAATTGAATATAACTCGTATCACAGAAACGATGAAAACCATCTTAAGTTATACCTGCTTACAACATGTCTCTATATGTCATAATACAGCTAAACACGGATCTATGTGACAGTCACGTAGTTAGTATGATTCCTGTTCGGATCTTTTCTAAAACGTAGCAGTCCCTATCGAGACTGAAATTTGATCCCTTACACTTTAAATTTTTTAAGTTTTTGTACTTAGATAGTTTTATGATTTTTTAACTGGTTACTTCGAATTGATCATGTCATTTATTTCTTCTAGGAAAGTTTTATAACTTAATTGGAAAATTGTTAAACTTATAAGGTTAAATTTTGTAAATATATAGGCGATGTTGTTGAACAGGCGAAGTTGTGGATAACTTCGCCTAGGCGAAGTTATCCGTAACTTCGCCTGTATAACTACGCCCCTATATAAGGATATTCAAAGGTCAGAATTGTTCATTATATCAGCGAACTTATTCATCTTTTCCGGCGATCTTATATTATTCACGGCGAACTTATACTAAACCTTCGTGTTATCTTGTTCTTCGATTTCAAACCGATCTAAAGGTTGTTAGGGTTCGTTTATCACATGTCATATGTTCCTTGATTAATCTAAGGTTGTTTCGACAACCGGGTTATTAACCTCGAACCATCGGTTTTGAAACCGATTTTCATAACTGTGTTTTTACGTGTTGAACAATATACTGATCGTCAACATGTCCTTAAAAACTTATGTTTAAGAGCGCTTAATCGTCTAAACTAGCTGAATCATCAACTGCACGTTGTTCCATTAAACTTTCTGTCGCCGATTCAGATTCAGGCGAAGTTAGGGTTTAGGCGAAGTTATCCGTAACTTCGCCTGGAGCTTAAGTTCGCCTGAGGCGAAGTTATCCGTAACTTCGCCCGAAGCTTAAGTTTGCCTGAGGCGAAGTTATCCATAACTTCGCCTGTAACTTAAATTCGCCTGAGGAGATGTTGTGATGAGGCGAAGTTAACATTAACTTCGCCTAGATCATTTTAACTTAATCTTAATTAGACGAACTTAAAGCTGAAGCGAAGTTGTTCCCAACTTCGCCTCAACTTTAACTTCGCCTATACAGAGTTTATCACAACTTCGCTCATGGTAACAAAGCGAACTTGTGCTATGTCTTTTTGTCGTTCTAACTTGGTTAGTTTGTTGCAGATATGGCTGCGATAGCGGGTGCTGGTGGTGCAGGAGGAGACGATGGTGACAACCAACGTCAATTCTTCCCGGGTCACAATATGTACATTACACTTGACCCGGAGGCGAGCGGTGTGGACGACTACCGCGAGATCATAACTTTCCTCCTGCGCTCGAGGATTTTTCATGCCATAACAAATACTCTGTCGATATCCTTGCCGAATATTGAAGACTTCTGGCAGACGGTCGAATACGACTGTCGTGTTGAGCCCCCGGTCATGAGAGCGACGGTGAACAATCAACATGTTCAGTTCAATTCTGAACAGATCCGGGTGGCACTACAGTTTGGAGAGGAGACTCGAGACGATCCAACTGAGTTTGTCGCCCCCTTCCGTGATGGAGCGTTTCTTCGAATGGGCCACTCTGGTCCATTAGGAGATACCCAGAGGAGGAAGGGTTTCCTTCTAGATCAGTGGCGCTTCCTCATGCACGTTATGATAGTGTGCATGTCGGGGAGGAAGGCTGGCACTGATGGCATGGGTGCGACCATGCAGTCTGCAATGACTGCACTGACCTATAACAAACGTTATAGCTTCAGTCAAATGGTCTTTTACGAGATAGACAGGCAAAGAAGGGCGATGTCTCGGGAGCGGTTCATTATGTACCCACGTTTTATCCAAATGATATTGAACCATGTGGCTCCGAGTCTACCTCAGAGACGCCCGATAAGATACGTGGAATCGGTGAGCAAACGTATCTTTGCTCAATGCCGCACGTCGAGTGCGAGGAGCAACCCTGAACGTCGTCCCAGGCATACTCCACTGTTTGGGTTTTTAATTAACCCAGAGTATGTTCCTGCTGGTGGGGACGAGTTCAGAGATCCTCAACCGCAACAGGCAAGAGCAACTCAAGCTGTTCCTGCTCCTGCTGCGCCTGTTGTGTCTGCTGCAGAGGATATAGACCTTGACGCTGTTTTTGGAGGTCAAGGCTATTTTGACATGGATCAAGTTGAAGAGGTGCAGGTCTCGGCTGCACAGGGTTCGGGTGTGAGTATGACTAGAGCAGCTACGTCGATGGCTGACTCATATTTGGATGAGATCATGGATGAGGGGAGACGGTTGATGGTGTCTCGAGAAAGAACGTTCAGGAAAAGAAAGAGAACGGAGGATGATGATGAGTCGGAAGAGGAAGAAGATATACACAAGATGATTAGAAGATCAAGACGGGAAAGGACAGGTGCTGGCATGGGAGCTGGAGAGACTTCAAGGACTGTACGTTTTGCTCCGGCCGCACTGTCTGGTATGTCTATTGTTCCTTCTTCTGTACAGGTTACAAGTACAAGCGCTGCGGATGTTCCCGTGGTGGCTACATCATCTGCTGGCACTCCATCCGTCACTACTATCCAGACGTCGACTCCGGAGATCGTGTCACTACCACCTCCAATGCTTACTCAGTCGGTGGTAGCTGCACGATTTGTAGAGTCAACGGTCGTTACTGCTGCAGGATTATCAGGTATGGTACCACCTGCGGTTACACCTGCTTCTGGTGTCTCGCCTTCGCCTATGTCAGACTCAGAGAGAATAGCTTCACTAGAGCGGATCGTGGCAGAGCAATCGAAGACTATTCAAAGCCTAGTGGAAGCAAATCAACTACAGGCATCCCTCCTGGTTGAGCATGGGAAAATCATAGATGCCTTGAAGGAGTTCTTGGCATCTCAGGGGGAGATGAGCTGTAAGGGCGACGAGGTCATAACGAAGAAGAGAAACGACCGAGACGATGATCCCAATGCATCGAAAGATGCAGGTGGTGAGCTGCCAAGAACTTCTCAAGCTCTTGGTACTTCCACAGCTGAGGGGGAGTCTACCGACGTGCTGGTGGTTCTGGTGATGATGTGGTGTTAGTTGAAGATGACGTGATTGATGCGTTGAAGGAGCTTGATGATGATATGTTCAGTGATGATGTGTTGTTCGATGAAGATGTGCTGCCGAGTGATATGATTGAGAAGATCGGTGAGCAGATTGTGATTGAAGATGGGATAGAAGAGGGGGAGATAGTAGAAGAAGGAGTTGAACACGAGATCCCTGATGTTGAGAAAGCCGACATGGGTGCTGAGATGGATGAGACTGAGTGGGAGGAGCAGCCTAGGTGGAAGGAAGGCTGTGCTCATTGGTTTATCAAGACCAAGAAGCCTGCTGTTCCAGCCATGTTCAAGAAGAGTTATAACATCAAAGGCTATGCTGAGTCGAAGAAGGGAATTATCTGTTGGATATATGATGAACAGATAAAGCTGTTTGTGGTGAAGCGTTATGATGGTATTCAATACTTCAAGAGAATGTTGAGATCTCTCAATACGTTGCCGGAATGTGAGGTGAAGGATTTGGCCAGGTTGGGCCTGATAAACAGAAGTGACAATAACATGGCAAGAGTGATTGAGAAGATTGTGTGGAAGGAAAGCGTAAAAGAAAAGAAGTTTGAATTATTAAAGCCACAGAAGGGAAAGCTCGTGGTGGATACAGAAAAGGGATTGAGAGCAGATGGCAAGCCATGGATGGTGATGAAGTACAAACCGATTCGACGCATCAAGGAGGTTCCAATGAAGACTATGCCTCAAGATGTGTTGAAGAATCTAAAATGGTGGTACGTTGATTGCCAGACTGCTGAAGCCGTGATGGAAGACGAAGATGAACAAGAAGTGCTGAGGGTGTATGACCCGATGCATCTTGTTAACTTATCGAAAGCTGATCTGCAAGTGTTGAATGAAAAGAAGATATTCTATATTCCTGCTTGGAAGGATGAAGCAAGGAAATATCAGCGAGTAGTCACGGTGTTTGTTAGAGAAGGAGTGCACGCTTGAAGATACAGGATTACGAGACAAGAGCTGAAAGATCAAGATATGAAGCTACTGCCAAGGGGGAGTCTGTTGGTGCATAGATGTAGTAGTTCATATGTCTAATGTCTGTAATCGAGTCTGTAATATTGTTTGTGTATTTGTTTGTAAAAGCGAAGTTGTTGACAAGTTCGCTTAGGCGAACTTGTTAACCAAGCGAAGTTGTTGACAAGTTCGCTTAGGCGAACTTGTTGAACGAGCGAAGTTATAGACAACTTCGCCTGAGGCGAAGTTGTCGTGTATTTATATTGATAGGTTACGGGCTGTTTAAGGTTAATCAGTTGTTAGCGTTTTAGTTGATCGAGTTGGTTGTTTACGTGTAATTCAGTGAGTCTATTGACGTGAGTCTGTAAGCATCTCGGTTCGAGTTGTTAATATAACGTGGTTTTGTTCGTATCGTGTTCGTGTGTTCGTGTGATTATATTCTACGTCCGTAACGATCTACACAGGGATTCCGCACCTGTGTATATCGGGATATCTCGTGTGATCCGTCCGGGGAACCTACAATTTTGATCGACACTATAATGGTTAAAGTCAAGTTGGGGTGATATGGCAAAAATCAAATTAAGCTTGAACCGAGATTAGAGGCTAATAGTTTCTAATATTCGGTGCTCTAATTGAACCATTAATCATATCACAAAAACACTTAAAGGTTTGTTATAAGATTTAAGTGGACAACAGTATCAATGACCGACTTAACACCAGTCACAATATCGCTGAAATATAAAACTATGATGGAAGGGCAATTTAGTCAATATGATTCTCTGTTCAAACTCAACAAAAATCCAAAAATATGTACTGCCTTTGAAAGATCATACAAAAACTCAAAAACATTTCCTGTTTTTATTTTCGGATATTTCTTTTGTAAATATTTTACGTCAAAAGTTCAAAATACCAAAAAAAATTTGCTTTTTCATTTTACATATTATTAATTCTTTTTAAATTAAGTGTTTCAAAATGTAAAACACGTTAAGGTATTTGATTATCGAGATATGAGATCTCGTTGATTTATTTAACTTAATTCAGTTGGTATCAATAATTAATTACTCATTTATTTAATTAATTAATTAATTTAATTATTTAATTTAAAATTATATAAGTGTAATTCGTTAGTCATGTATAATGAATCGAAGCCATTCAGAATGAATTAGATTCTAATTCGTTAACTTAATTCGCTTCCACCTCTCTGTAATGAATGACTTCTAATTCGTTAAACATAACTTAACGAATCAAACACGAATTACACCTAATTCGTTATTTTTCTGTCTTAAAGATTAACGAATTGACTCTAATTCGTTATGCCACGTGTACAAATATTATAACGAATCTGATGACTCAGCACAATGGAGATAGTGCTGTGTCAGACTATATAGGGATTAGTGAAGGCGGTTCATCTTCACTATTCACCTTTCTTCTTCATTAAGTAACGAAACTCTGCCAAATTTTCCTCTGAAACTCGATCATCACTATACTCAATTATAATCCTTATTTTTGAATCATAAGGTAAAGGAGATCAAGGCGTCATGATTTTCGTTATACCAAATGACTATTTGCAGGGTTAATTGCTTGTTTTTGTTCACGGGTTTAAGTTATTTATGAAACCTTAATTAACCTTTGGTGTACAATGATTTGGTACAAATGCTTGATACAACTCAGTTTGCGTTGTATTTACAAGATCCTTGTGATCATTTATTTGGATTTATATCGTTAATTATGTAGCAATTGATTTCCAAATTGCTATTTTGACTTTTCATGTTCTTGGTAATTTTGACCTTGACCAGATTAGTCAAACATTAAGCTTAACATGCCATTCGTTCTCGTGTAAAGAATTGGAACTATTTCGTGTCCAATTTGTTATACAAATCAAACGAATCAGGATAACGAATCTACTTTATAACGAATCAGATTTTCATTCGTTATTTATAACGAATTAGACTATAATTCATTAACCTTTCTTCATAATTCGTTAGTTCTAATTCGTTCTTATTTACTTGATAGCGAAGCAATAATTCATCATAACGAACCACCAATTCGTTATATCGAATTAGAATTTTAACGAATGACAGTTTCAATTATTTTTAATCTTAAAAAGTTTAAAATTTGTCAAATGTTAATCTTTTAAATATATGTTACAAGTGTTATCAATTATTATTCATCATCACTGATTCTCGAGTTTATTTGTTTAGTGGAATGGCCGATAATGTGGATCAAGATCCTCCTGTTGCTGATCAACAACAACAGCAACAATAACAACAACAACAACAACAAAATTTTCCCTTGCTTCCGTACGACAACAAGGCATAGAGTTTGTGCTTTTGTCGGTACGAATTTTGCTGATGAGGATGTATTTGGAAACATGCTAGCATTCATCAGATGATCATGCATTCATTTCGCAGTGACTACAAGACAGACTGTATATTTAAGCATCATCCGTCAGTTTTGGAATGCAGCTAGGTATGTTGAAGCCGACAACCACATTGAGGCTACGATCAACCGAACACCTATTATTGTTGATACCGATGTTATTTGATGGGTGCTTCGATTTGGAGACACTATTGATAATCCTTGTGAGTTGACAAAGGATTAATCAGGGGTCTATTTCGTCATGTATTCTATGGTGGCGACCTTGAAGCTTCTATATATATCAACGCAGGATTATGTCCCACTTACAAGTATTTATTGCATGTATTAATCCATTGCCTATAAGGACGTAAAGGTGGATTCGACGAATGTCAGATTATGTTACAATCGGCATTTTTCGCTTTGATACTGAACAAGCGATTCAACTTCTCTAAGCTGATTTTCTATCACCTTATGGAACAATTCCTTATGATGTTTCAACGTACGAAGTTCCTGATGTATCCTCGATTCCTTCAGATGATTATTCAAGATTTGATTCCAAATTTGATTATTGATCAAGCATTAGTAGATGATGTGCTACCGCATAGGCATATGACTTCTGACACTGTACGAAGGAGAATCAGAAAAATTTGCTGTGTTATGTCTCCTTCTGCCAAAAAAAGACCAAAGTTCTTCGTGAGATTATTACGTCTTAGGGGGGTGAAGATAAATGAGCAAGAGGATCTTATCTTGCAACTGATATGTAGGGACGACACACTAAAAAAGCTTAAGAACGATGATGAAGATCCAGATGCGTCGGGAACTTAAGGAATTGAGCCGAAACAAACTCATGGCTCGTCCTATGGTGATGGTACGAGTGTTGTTGGTGATTCGGGAAAACAGATAATTGTTTATTATGATCATACAACTGCTAAACCCATTGAGATGATCAAGGCTAATATCGTCATCTTTGTTGACGGTACAAGGGTGGTTAGAAGAATTGTTAATGCAGACGAGATTGAAATAGGAAAGTTTGTTGAGAGGTCCCTTACTCGAGAGCAGATTTCCATACTGCTAGGTCTGAATGATGATGAGTTAACCGTGTTAGAGGCTGAGGACGATGTGGAAGTCGAGAACGATGAAGAGATCATAAATGATCCAACTATTGAGAAGAACACGTCCTTTATTTACGAAGACGAGGAGGTGGAGATTGAGGACATGACTACTTAGGAATACCCTGATTTATTTCAACACACTAATTTTGATCAGGGTGCTCCTATATTTACAGAAGAATCCGTCGAAGCAGCCGAAGATCATCTAGAAAAGGTTTCAAAGGGCAAAAGCGTAGTTGATACAATATTTGATTCAATACGAGATCCGACTGTTGCTGATATTCAGATATGGTTTGCTTATCGGGACAAGAAAGCTCATAAGATTATCGATGCATACCGATATGTGGATAAAGAGCAGAAAGTTGAAGCTGTCGCTCGTGCTTAAGCAAATTAGATGACATCCTTTAAGGTCGTATCTAAAGTTCAAGGTGACATTATTTCATGGCTTTATGATTCAGATTTAAAGGCCTGTATTATTAAATGGTAGAACGGCATTCAGTATTATGAAAAGATTACTGATGGTCTCTCATTACCGTGTTGGGAAGTTCGGACCCTCGCGTGTCGACCTTTCATGAACCGTGGAGGAAATCTAAATGCAGATTTGTTTCATCAACATATGATGTTCGAGGTCAATCACGGGTTTCAATTTTTCAAGCCACAGATTCCGATTCGAAAGCGCATCGATGAGATTGATCCAATGACGGATTGGAGAATGTTGGTGCTTAAAGTAAAGCCTCTAAAGACAATGAAGCGTGTACCTGTCAAGATGCTGAATAATCATATGTATTTATCTTTCAACCACTAGTACTATGACAACCGAACTGGAGAGGCCGTTTTTATTCTGGGTAAGGGCTTAAAGACCGAGCTGATAAAGATTATTAATCCGATGTGGCTCGTGAACTTGACAGAGACCGACAATGACGTGCTATTCAAGAATAAGATATTAATTGAGCGTCGTGAAGACTATGACCGAGCAATAAAATTTCAACGCGTTGTTCGTGTGTGTCATGAACATGGTATTCACAGCTGCAGAGATTGGCAGACCAAACGCTTCAAGTAATTTAAAGACAAATAGCACAAGACAAGGGGGTGTCTGTTAGCACACGGTTTTGTGTCTCGAGTCTTTGTAATTATCGTTTTCTATTTATTGTTTATTTTAATGAAATATTTATTATTATATTAAGTTAGTTCGTTAAAGGAACAGTCTAGTTCGTTAAGGACGTTTAACAAACTAGACATTAAGTTAAGTTTCCTCCTGATTCGTTAAGGATGTTTAACGAATCAGGAGGCAGTTCGTTATTTATTGTAATGTAACAAATTGGAAGGCTAGTTCGTTACGGAATGTGTAACGAACTAGATTCCATCGTCTATTTATAGAGGGTTTCTCCTCTGTTTTATATAAGTTTTGAGGTTAACGTATTAAATTGCTGTCCAAGGTTCCTCTCAATCAAAGCTTCATTTAATTAATCTATTCCATAATATATATACACCTATATACAACTAATACTAATATATATACATAACATATAATCGGTAAGAGTAATGATGAACTAGATCCGTTAATCATTTATTAAGTTTTAGATTTGAGATCTAAGGCTCTCACAATTATCCATTAACCCATCCATTTCCACTCATTTCATACACCATCCAAAACACAAACTTAAGCTTTCTCTCTCTCTTTTTCTAACCGAAACCAAGAATGAAAAACCAAGCATTTATCTGAGGTATGATAGTATGATCTTATATGGATCCAAACCCACTAGATCTAGTCGCGAAACGATGAACCGACACCCTCAACCGTTAAAGTCACGTGGTCCGGATGGAATCGAGTATAAACCGATGGAAAGACAAGCTTAGGGGTCACCCTAGCCCGGATCTGGATCAAACGGGACAAAAACGGTGAAGAAAGGTAGAAAAATAAGTGAGATCTCACTTTGTTAGTACACAGTTTTGCGTCTCGAGTCTTTGTAATTATCGTTTTGTATTTATCGTTTATTTTAATGTAAAACTTATTATTATATTAAGTTAGTTCGTTAAAGAACAGTCTAGTATGTTAAGAATGTTTAACGAACTAGACGTTAAGTTAAGTTTCCTCCTGGTTCGTTAAGGATGTTTAACGAATCAGGGGCAGTTCTTTATTTATTGTAATGTAACAAATTGGAAGGCTAGTTTGTTACGGAATGTGTAACGAACTAGATTCCATCGTCTATTTATAGAGGGTTCCTCCTCTATTTAATTTAACTTTTTTTATTAATGTATTGAACTTCTACTGAATTATCCTCTCGATCTATCCCTCAACCATAGTAATCTATTATATATTATATACATATACTACATCTAATACTAATATATATATACATAACATTTAATCGATAAGAGTAATTATGAACTAGATCCGTTAATTGTTTATTAACTTAGATATGAGATCCGAGGCTTTCACAAGTGGTATCAGGGCTTTCGGGGATTAGATTGCTTTTGATTCGGTTAATTGAAGTATAATTAGTATTAATTTGGTGTTATTAAGTTTTAAATTGAATTTGTTTGAATTCAATGGTGAATTGAATGGTTTTGGAATGAATTGAGTTGGATTGGTGTTTGTTAAGATATTAGGAAGTTTTTGGTGGACTGGAATTGTGATATGGATTGGATTTGAGTTGGTCTTGTTTGGATTTGGTTGTGACTGAAGCAGGGGTGTGTTTTTGGTGCAATTGGATTCGTATTTGTTAAATTGGTTCACGAGATGTTTCGATTTAGATTCGCGATGATGTTGCGAGTAATTTGATATATTATTTGAGCGATTTGGTGTTGTATTGAGTGAATATTACGGATTCAGTTTGGTTGTTTGTGTTCTTAGTTTTCCAAAAATCTGAAAAATGGTGATGAAGATTTGAAGATCTTCATCAGCAGTTGAAGACTCTTCTTCGTCAACTTAATTCGTTAAAGTGATTCGTTAGTTTTAATCAATTCGTCATCCAGTTCATTACTTAGTTCGTCATCATTCTAATTCGTTTCATCTAATTCGTCAGACATGTGGTCTGATTCATTAACCTTAAATCTAACAATCTTTTGCCACCTAGTAATTGTCGTCAGAGTTTGTTATAACCGCTATAACAACCTGATTCGTTATAGTTGATTCGCTATCAACTGTAGCAGATTCGTCATCTTAATTCGTTACCTTGAATCAGGTGATTCGTTACTTGATTCATTAAGTTGGTTTTGTGTTTCGTTCAGCTTGGCTGTGTGATTCGTTACTTGATTCGTTAAGTGAACTCAGAGATTCGTTACCTTGAATTCGGATTCGTTAATCTAATTCGTCAAACTAATTCGTCAATTTGATCTGTTTCGTTGACTTAATTTGTTTGATAGTTCGTTGTACACTAATTCGTTAACATTGTTTATGGTTACCTAGATAACCTTCAATTCGTTATCCTTGATTCGTTCCAAAAACTGTTAACAATTCGTTAAAATTACTGTTCATAGTTTGTTTAAGATATTTTCAAATTCAACCCTTGAAGTTTGATTTCTTGTTACCTATCAAGATGACTGGTTTTTACGCGTTTGCTTTTCAAAACCTACTCATGCAGCAAATTTTACAATTGGACACTGAAATTGGATCTCATTCCAAGTGTCCTCGATTGATGAAATTTAGTGACTTTGCTAAATGGGAACCTCGTTTTCGTGCTCATCTAAGTTCTGTTCACCCTGATTGTTCTTACCATTTGGATGAAGTGTATATTGTTCCAATGATTGGAGATGAAACAATTGGATTCACACCTAAAGCCATCTCACAATACTTTCAAGAAGAAACGAAGGCTTTAGAAATTGAAATGAAAGCATACTCAACTCTTACAATGGCATTACCGGAAAACATATTTCATCAAGTCGATAGCATCAAGATTTGTGCTTCGTTGTTTCAACACATTCGTATGAGAAGTATGGGTAATACTGCATAAATCAAGAAGGTGATGTTAAAGTTTCAATTTAGAAATTTTAATTTACTTAAAGGTGTGACTGTCGAAGAAACGACAACACGGTTTAACCATCTGATAGGGGAAATGGACAAGATGGAGATGGAACCTTTTGAAAGTGATAAGATTGTTACCATCAAGAGTGCTTTACCGAGTTCGTACTACGCTTTGTTAATGGTGTTGAAAGAAAATAATTATTTCAGTAATGAAGATTTGACTGCGACTGAATTCATGCAAAAGATAGAAGCTCGTGAATATGATCTTAAGTGTCAAAAGTATTCTAAGGATAACCAAGATCCAGCTTTTTATGGTGGGAGTATGCCTTTGAGTTCAACAATCTTTCCAATCATCGCATTTCTTACACAAAATGCAAGTGACAACGCTACAACTATCTATAGTGATCCATGTGCTTGTTTCTACACTGCTAGAAGTTCTGGGTCACCTGGTGCTTCTGGTTCTTCTGAAGGGTCTAGTATTTCAACTACTGCAAATCAATTCTCAGCACAACCGAATGTGAACATGAAGGAGGCTGAACAAAACTTTGCTTTCTTGTCAGCCTTCATGACTTTTTATGAGAATCTGGTTGGTAGTAAAATTGCAACAAGTGATTTAACTGATGAATATTATAACCAAATCGATCTTGATGATTTGGAACTCATGGATTTGAAATGGAATCTGGCAATGATCGTCAGAAAGGTGAAAAAGTTCATGCAGCGAACTGGCAAAGATCTTCCTTAGTTAAACAAGAAATTGGGGTTCGATAAATTGAAAGTTAAGTGTTATAATTGCCAAGAGTTTGGACATTTTGCCAAAGAATGTGATAAACCAAAGAAGGAGTATACTGGTCCTAGAAATCAAGATCAAAGTTCAGCTGGGAAAACTGGAAATGATGTTGTTAAGTCTTCTGGAACCAAACCATCTTCTTCTGGGTCACAAGCTATGTTGTCCAAAATGGATGGAACTAATTGGTTACAAAGATTGTTGTGTAATGACAATCAAGCTAATCTGGCTATGTTTGGGTCAAATGAAACTTTCCAAGATGCAAGTGGGAGTGAGCAATCTTCTGACAATAATACTGTGTCTGATTCTGACGACTCGTGTGAAAAGCTTCCAACTACTTTTGCTTGCATGGACAAAATCAATGAGGTTAGTTCTTTTGTTTCTTGTGTTGATTGTGAGAAAAACAAGCCTAAGTTAGAATCTTTGAAAAATCACAATGATTGTTTAGTGAAAGAAATTGCTTCACTTAAAGATACTTATAGACAATCTTTAGAATCTCAAATGAGATCTAGGGAGAAAATTGAGGCATTGTCGATGAGTATTCATGATCTTAAGGCTGAGTTATCTGTCAAAATAACGATTAATGATAAAAAATTTCAATAAATCTTGAAACATCATTCTATGATAACCGAGCTTGAGAATGAAGTTCTTGAGTTGAAAAATAAGTTGGGCAAATTTAGAAATTCATCATTTTTGCAAAATGAGATAATTGAAGTATCTGGTAAGCAAAAAGACTCTAAAAGGGTATAGGTTTTGTTGAAATACCACCACCGTTTTATAATGATTATACAGCAAATCCTTTTGCTAGAAAAGAAGAAGATGTAATTGTGAAAGAACCTGTAATTTCAGAAAAATCTAAACCTGTAAAAACTGAAAATGTTAAAGCCCAACCACCAACTCAAAAACATCATGTTGAAAGCAATAAAGTGTTTGTAGAAAATGTTGAGAAGGTTATCATTGAGGATGTGTTTGAACCAGAAGTGATACACAAAAACCAGAACATTCCAAGTTCTAATCACATTTTTTGTGAACCACGTGAATTTGAGGAGGCTGTGTATGGTTCACACATAGATCACGTGAGAAAGGAAGAGCAACTAAAGGTTAAACCGGTGCAGGCTAAGAAATCAGAAAACGTAAAATTTCTGATGAGGATTTGATGCGCTTTATCAATCCTACTGTTTCCAAGCCATCAACTGGTCGTGTGTTTAAATTAAAAGGAATAGACACAATTTTCACTGAGAAAGATATTCCGATTAGCATTATCAAACCAGAATTGATCGAAAGTGTTTTTCACAATAAAACATTCAAGATACAAAATCTTGAACGTCAGTATGCTTGTGAAAAAATGTCAACCACCTCAGACGCATTGATTAAAGCTAAAAAAATGTTAAAAATTGCTAAGAAAGTTCGGTTTGTGAAATCTACTGAAACTGACAATTTGCAAAGTTTTCAAACTGCTCTAATCTTGATTTGTATTTAAAAAAGAAATCGGTGTCGTCTGATGATTTGGCCAAGAGTTTTACTAAGAATGTGAGTCATCAACCTTCTATGGTTACTAAATCTCAAAATGATCGTGTGGACATGCGAAATTGTTTTCTTTGTGGTTAACAAGGTCATGTTGTGAGAAACTGTGGACAGAAGAAATCTCAGAATATTCATCCGTTTGTCAAGGATCAATCGAAACCGGTTCCTGTGATAAAGGAGTTTTTGAATCGACCTTTGTCGTGTGATGATGATACTCACATCATGTTTTGAAATGTGAATCCACGTAAGGTAATTCATGTGAATGAAACTTATGGTCAAGTTAAACCGAAGTTTGTTCCAACTAAGCCAATATGCAAGAACGTGAACTAAAATGTCGTTCAAGCGGCTTATCTGAGACGAAAGTCTAAAAAGCCTGTAACTTATTCCCAAGTTGCTGAATAACAATTGAATTCGACTAAGTTTGATTCCTCTCAGGAAACTCAAAAGGTGACCAAGACTGAGGCCTGGGCTGCCTTTTTGAACTAATCACATTTACTTTGTGTTTAGGCACATCCAAGACCGTGTCTGGTGAAAACTGCATAATGGATAATGGATGTTCTCGTCATATTATAGGAAATCTCGACCTCTTAACATATGTGAGAAATATTCAAGGGGGTTATGTGGCTTTTGGTGGGAATTTTGGGGGTATGATAATACAAGAAGGTGAAGTTTCAAATGGTCATATTACATTTGAGAAGGTCAATTACTGTGACAAGGTTGACCATAATTATTAAGTGTGTCGCAAATCTGTGACAAGAAGTACACTATAGTATTTACCGATTAAGAATGTCTAAATCTGAAACCAGAATATGTTATTCCTGAGGATATGGTTATCATGCGATCACCTCGATCAAATGATATTTATGTCTTAAATATGAGTTCTAAAGTTTCAACATCTATTGAAACATGTTTTGTCTCAAAAGCAACTGAGAAGGACTCTATTCTATGGCATCGTAGGATGGGTCACATTCATGTTCGAAAGATGAATTATTTAATGGCAAATTACTTGGTCGAAGTGTTTCTTTGAAGAACATTAAATTATCTGACCATTGTGTTGCGTGCAAGAAAGGTAAACAGAAGAAAGAGTCACATTCGTCTAAATTATTTAATTCCATTTATACACCTTTAGAACAACTTCATATGGATCTTTTTGTTCCTGTGAATCGTGCTAGTATCTCTTGAGATTGATATTGTCTTGTGGTTACCGATGATTATTCAAGATACTCATGGGTCTTATTTATGAGCTCGAAAGATCAAACACATGTTCTTGCTCAAAATTTGATCACTAAGATCGAATCACTATACAAGCAAAAAGTGAGGACAATTCGAAGTGATAGTGGTACTGAATTTAAAAAATACTGTATTGGATTTCTTTTGTGTTCAAAAAGGAATTCAATGAGAATACAGTGCTTCATATGTACCACAACAAAACGGCGTTGCTGAAAGGAAAAACAGAACTTTGATTGAAGCAACTAGAACCATGCTTGCCGATTCTAAGCTTCCTGTTCCATTCTGGAATGAGGCTGTGAATATTGCTTGTTATACGCATAATCGGGTTCTCACTGTTAAGAAACTCCAAAAGACGAGTTATGAGCTTTTGAACAAATGAAAGCCTAACTTAAAGTACTTGGAACCATTTGGGTGTCCCTATACGATGTTAAAAAGATATGTGGGTAAGTTTGAAGAAAAAGCCATTGAGGGGTATTTTTTGGGTTATGCTTCTACAAAGAAAAGGGTATTTAATATTACTTCTGGTTGTGTGGAAGAATGGTTCCATGTGGATTGTCAAAGGTACACCATACCTACTCAAGGAAAAGGTCCCGGCTGGATGTTTGATTATGATGGTTTATTTAATTCGTTTACTCCATCAACTGATCAACCAGATGAAGACCTGGTTCGTGCATATTTTGAAGATCAATTGGTAATTCCAAGGTTTTCAAGTTCTAATGATGTTGAAGCTCCAACTGTAGCTCCAAATGAAGATCCTCGTGATTATCCTCCAGCTTCTTTTGATAATGCTTCTACTTCCTCTGATGACACTCAAGTTGTTGATCAAGTTATTGAACTTGACAGTGATGTTTATATCATGAGCTTGGCGAACATTACACTAACCTAACCGAAAATGTTTTTCCTGAGAATCCCACTCTTAGGATTCATAATTATCATCCAAAGGAAAATATCATTGGGGAACTTGATGTGGGCGTTCAAACACGTCATTAAGTTATTTCTTCAAGTGAGAATAATGTATTGTGTTCTTATGCAGATTTACATTCTTCTGGAATTGTAAACGTTGCCAAATTCACTTGCTTTTTATCCCTAGTTTAGCCAACATTGACTCTTATGGCACTTCAAGATCCTACTTGGGTAGAAGCAATTCAAAATGAAATGCAACAATTTGCATGTTTGGGTTTTTGGGATCTTATCGACAAACCCGCTAGAGTTAAGAAGCCTATTCCAACTAAGTGGGTATTTAAATGTAAATAGGACGATCGTGGGGTGATCGTGAGAAACAAGGTACGATTACTGGTGCAAGGTTTCCATTAGAAATAGGGTATAGACTACACTGAGGTATATGCTCCGGTTGCAAGATTGGAAGCCATACGAACTTTCTGGCTTATGCGGCTTACAAGAATATTAAAGTCTATCAAATGGATGTTAAAAGTGCTTTTCTCTACGGTGAACTACCCGAGGAAGTGTTCGTGTTACAGCCACCTGGCTATGAAGATCCTGATTATCCTGACCGAGTTTATCGCTTAAACAAGGCCCTGTATTGTCTACATCAAGCCCCGAGAGCTTGGTATGGCACGCTTGTCGACCATCTGACTGATAACGGCTTCAAGCGAGGGACTGTTGACTGCACCTTATTTTATACAAACATTGGTGATGATCTTCTCATTCAGATTTATGTCGACGACATTATCTTTGGGTCAACAAACAACGTGTTATGTAAGAAATTCGAGAAGTCAATGCAAACTAAGTTCGAAATGAGTTCGCTAGGAGAGATGAACTTTTTTTTAGGGTTGCAGGTTCACCAGTCTGCAAAATAAATCTTCATTCACCAGAACAAGTACGTGAACGATGTCTTGAGCCGATTCAAAATTTCTGCCGAAAAAATCTCTTCAACTCCTCTTCCCGTGGGTCACAATTTATCACTAGATAAATTGGAGGATACCGTCGATCCTACCCTCTATCAAGCTATGATTGGTTCTCTAATGTATCTTACTACTTCTCGACCTGACATAATGTTTGCAATTTTTTTATGTGCTAGATACCAAGCAAGTTCCCGAGTGACTCACGTGGCGGAGGTCAAGCGTATTCTTCAATATCTGAGGGGCAATTCAGACATCAGATTATGGTACCCTAAGGACAATAACTTTGAACTTACCACCTACTCTGACTCAGACTATGGTGGATGCAAGATTAACTTTAAATCGACTACAGCAGGGTGTCAATTATTAGGAAGTCGGCTTGTTTCTTGGTAGTGTAAGAAGCAGACAACGGTCTCCATTTCAACCACCTAAGCAGAATATGTTGCAGGCTCAAGTTGTTGTTCCCAGGTTTTGTGGATTCAACAACATTTGCGCGACTACGGTTTGAAGTTTCTTACTACTCCCATTTTAATTGATAATTCTACTGCCATTAGCAACACCAAAAATCCCGTACAACAATCAAAAACGAAACATATTGAAAATTGATATCATTTCATACGGGAATGTTTTGAAAAGAAATTGATTGACCTTAAGAAAGTACATACCGATTTTCAAAAAGCCAATCTATTTACCAAAGCATTTGACAAAACACGTTTTAATTTTCCAGCTTGGTTTAAATGGATTAAAAACTCTTGCTGATATCCTGAAACAAGGTTGATTATCTTTGTTTTTGGTTTATTTTTCTTATAAATTTTATTTTGGTTTTGGATTTTAGGGAGTGAAAAATAGAAAATTCAAAAATATTGTGCTTTTTGTTTGTATAGTTAAAACCCAAAAACATTGAAAATTTTGAAAAAGTTAAAAATATTGTGTTTTCTTGTTTTTAATGTTTTTAAGTGTTTAAAACATTTTGAAAAATTAAAAACATTTAAATTCTTGAAAAACCAAAAATATTGTGGTTTCAGTTTGTACAGAGAAATCCGAAAAACAAAAAAGATTGTGAAGTTTCATTTAATTTATAAGAAAATTGAAGAAGTAAAAAAGATTGTGTTTTATGTATGTAAAGAGAAAAGCCAAAAAGTGTTTTTTTTGTTCTTTGCATGTATTCACTGAAAATTATGTCAATAACCTACATTTGAAGGACATATACCGTATATGTTTGGTCTTGATATTTGCTTGTAAAAGTTCGGGATAGCCATTTACCTGAAAATGAAAAGTTTTTGGGCGTTTGTTATCCGTTTTTACTTTATTCTTTCGGTGAAAACTATGTCGGTTATTTAAGTTTGTGGAACATGTTTGCATGTATTGGTCCTGTTTTCTACTTGTAGATTGATAGGATAGCCATTAATCAATAGACTGAAAGTGTGGGGCGATTTAATTTATTTTTATGCTCCTCAAAATTTTAAGTTTTTGAAGCAAAAAAGAGAAAATGATAGCACATTGATTGTTTGACCCCAAATTTTCACATCTTTCAATGTTCATACACTTTGTTAGAGTATGAACAAAGTGTATGAACATTGAAAGATGTGAAAATTTGGTTCATTGATATAAACTAAAAGAGATTACTCTTTTAGTGCTTAATCATTAAAAGACTGAGTGAGTGCTTAATCATTGGTTCATTGATAGGTCTTAAACAAGTTGTTAGAGTAAAGTATGTGATATAAACTAAAAGAAATGCCAAATTGAAAGAGGTGTTAGTCTCTAACAAAAATAAGCTTAAACATTGGTTCATTGATAGGTCTTAAACAAGTTGTTAGAGTAAAGTATGTGATATAAACTAAAAGAAATGCCAAATTGAAAGAGGTGTTAGTCTCTAACAAAAATCTCGGTGAGGATGGCAGAAATGTAATAACCTGTAATACTCATGCCTTATAGTTGTTTGATCACCCTAAAATAATATAAAGCAAATAACAAGCGTTAAGGTTCTGGACACTGTGAGTCTTTATGCGGCTTAATCATCTGGGTATTCATATGCATGAATATTTCACTCACTTTTAGAGCAAACCCAAAGTTATTAAACTTGATCATTGTGTTAGTGCACGGTTTTGCGTCTAGAGTCTTTGTATTTATCATTAATGTTTATTTATATTTAAATGTAATATTTAATGTTTATATTTATCTAATTCGTTAAAGTTATGTCTAGTTCCCTAGGAATGTTAGCGAACTAAGACTAGTTCGTTAAGATTGAGTCTAGTTCGCTAGGGATGTTAGCGAACTAAGACATTATAATGTATTCCCTCCTGATTCGTTAGGGGATGTTAACAAATCAGGGGGTGGTTCGTTAAGATAACTTATTTAACGAAGGGGATGCTGGTTCGCTAGGGGATGTTAGCGAATCAGATCGTCTTCTATATACAGTGAACAACTGTTCACTTGTAAAGTGTCGAAGTTTTGAGAGATATAATATTATTAAGAAAGGTTTAAAGTATTTACTCTCCCTCAAGCTTCATGTTAACTTTATTGATAATATATACACATACGTAGAACACCGAATCAAGGTTGATTATGAGATAGATCTATAATATTATAACTGACAGATCTGAGATCTGTGTTAATCGGTGTTGACTGTTGGTTATTGTTCTAGTTCGGGATCAAACAAGTGGTATCAGAGCTTTCGGTGCTCTTTACGCTTGATTTGGTGTACGAATTGTTATTATTATTGAGTAATCTGTTTTTGTTTGAATTTGAATCAATTCATTGTTGATTTGATTGAATTATGAATGAATTAGATTGAGTTTGTGATGGTTAAGGTATTGATATGTTCAATTGAGTGGAATTGGATTGAGGATTGGATTTGGTAAGGTTATTGTGTTTTCGGTTTGAGTCCGTAAACAGGGGATTGGTTTTGGTTGAAATTGATTAGCGTATTAGGGTAATTGATTACGAGGTGTGTTCGGCTAAATTCGCTTTGCTATTCCGAGCATTTTGGTATATTACTTGTTAAGTTTGGTTAAGAATTGAGTGAGTGTTACGAATCTGGAATTGATAAGTTTCTGGGTTTGATTTGGGTTGATCTTCATATATCTGGAAAATTGTTTTTGAATGTTTGAAGATTTGAAGATGAATGCGATTCGTTATAAGGTTTCAGGCGATTCGCTATGACATTTAATTTGATTCGCTATCAGTTCTTGCCATTCGCTAATCAGTTCGCTAACTGATTCGTGTGGGTTAATCAATTCGTGCTATCTAGTTCGTTAAACTAGATTAACCGATTGTGACACGTGTTTGTCTTGGAATTTGTGTCATAACAACCTTTGCCAAGTGGCAAAAGGTGTCAGAGTTTGTTACAAACGGTTGTAACAACCTGATTCGTTATAGTGTGATTCGCCAATACACTGTAGCTGATTCACTAATAATTCTTTAGTGATTCGCTAAGTGATTCGCTAAGTTTATTTTGTCGATTCGTTACTAATTATCATCTGATTTGTTGAACTGATTCGTTGTAATTCGTTTGATCAATTCGTTAAGTTGACTTGGTCAATTCGTTAAGTTGACTTGTGATTCGTTAAACCTTCATCACATTCGTTATCTGTTTCGCCATTTGGGTGATTCGTTAACCTTATTTGTGATTCGTTAAGTTGACTCGTTAAGTTGACTTTTGATTCGTTAAGATACTCCACTATTGATCAGTCTTAACTTCGTTAAAGATTAATTAGCTATAACTGTTCACAGTTCGCTATAGTGGTTCACCAATTCGTTAAGATATTTCTTATTTGATTCAATTTTCATAGATGGCTGGTATGTATGCATTAGCGTCTCAAAATATGTTGATGCAACAGATGTTGCAACTTGATACCGAGATAGGTTCACATTCTAAATGTCCAAGATTGATGAAGTTCAGTGATTTCGCCAAATGGGAACCTCGGTTTCGTGCACATATGGGATCGGTTCATCCTGACTGTTCATATTGTCTTGATGAGGTTTATGTTGCACCAATGATTGGTGATGATACTATTGGGTATACTCCTAAAGCTGTCTCTCAATACTCACAAGAAGAGAAGAAAGCTTTAGAAATCGAGATAAAAGCATATTCTACTTTGACTATGGCTTTACCAGAGAATATCTTTCATCAAGTTGGAAGTATCAAGATATGTGCATCTTTGTTTCAACATCTGCGTATGAGAAGCATGGGAAACACAACTGAGAGTAAGAAAGTGATGCTCAAGTTTCAATTTCGAAACTTTAATTTATTGAAAGAAGAAACAGTTGAAGAGATGACTACAAGATTTAGTCATTTAATTGCTGAAATGGACAAGATGAAAATGGAAATTTCTGAAAGAGATAAAATTGACACTATCAAGAGTGTGCTTCCAAGTTCCTACTCAACATTTCTCATGGTTTTGAAAGAGAATGATTATTTTCTGAATGAAGATTTGACAGCACTTGAATTTCTACAAAAGATCGAAGCTAGAGAATATGATCTTAAGTGTCAAAAATCTTCCAAAGAAAATCAAGATCCAGCTTTCTATGGTGGAAGTATGCCTCTTAGTTCAACAATCTCACCAATCACTGCTTTTCTTACTCATGCCGCAAGTGAAAAAGAATCTGCTATATTTAATGATCCAAAAGATTGTTTCTACTCTGATGGTAATTCAGGTGGTTCTGGAAGTTCTAATAGTACCAATCCATTTGCTACACCACCTAGTGTGAATATGAAGGAAGCTGAGCAAAACTTTGCTTTTCTGACGACATTTATGTCTTCATATGAAAACTTGGTGAGTAGTAAAATATCCACAAGTGAGTTAACTGATGAGGATTATGATTAGATAGATCCGGATGATCTAGAGATTATGGATTTGAAATGGAATATGTCCATGATCGTTCGTAAAGTTAAAAGATTCATGCAGAGAACTGGAAAAGATCTTCCAGCGTTAAACAAGAAGTTGGGTTTTGACAAATTAAAGGTGAAGTGTTATAATTGTCAAGAAGTTGGGCATTTCGCGAAGGAATGTGACAAACCAAGAAAAGAATACACTGGACCTCGTGGTCAAAGTCAAAATGCTTCTTCACCACCAGGAAGTGATGCTGAAAAGAAACCATCTTCTTCTACAACACAAACAATGTTAGCAGACGGAACTGATTGGTCACAACGGCTACTATGCAATGATGTTCAAGCAAATTTAGCTATGTTTGGGTTACATGAAGATTGTCAAGATGCTACTGGTAGTGTGATGTCTTCAGATAATGATTCTGGATCTGATTCTGACGACTCTTTCGACAAGCCTTCTGAATCAATGTTTGCTTGCATGGCTAAGATCAATGAGGTTAGTAATTCTATTTCTTCTACTTCATTTGGTAAAGCACCATGTGTTGACTGTAAATCTAACAACTCTAAGTTAGAAGCTTTGAAAAATCAAAATGATAATCATATAAGAGAAATTGCTTCTCTTAAGGACACTTATCGACAATCTCTGGAGTCTCAAATGAAATCTCGAGAAAAGATTGAAGCAATGTCGATAAGTAACCATAATCTCAAAGCCGAGTTATCTTTGAAAATGACCATTAATGATCAAAAGTTTCAAGAAATCTTGAAACATCGCTCTAAGATAACTGAACTTGAGAATGAGGTTCTTGAGTTGAAGAACAAGTTGGGTAAATTTCGAAATTCTTCATTTTTGTTGAATGAAATTATTGAAGTTTCTGGGAAACAAAAGGACTCTAAAAAGGTATAGGTTTTGTAGAAATTCCTCCACCATTTCACAACGACTATAAAATGAATCCTTTTGCTAGAAAGGAAGAAGAGGTAATTTTGAAAGAATCTGTAATTTCAAAAAATGTTGAATCCGTTAAATCTAAAGATGTTAAAACCCAATCTGTTCCTCAAAAATCTCATGTCCAAAGCAAAAAGGTGTTTGTTGAACACAATGACGAGGTCATTATCGAGGATGTGTTTGAACCAGAGATTATATACAAGAATAAGAACATTCCTAGTTCTAATCATATTCTGTGCGAACCTCACGAATTTGAGGAAGCAGTGTATGGTTCACACAGATCTCAAGAGAAAAAGGAAAATTCAAAGAAAATAAACTCTCTGAAGGCAAAGAAGTCAGTTAAACCAAAAATTTCTGATGAGGATTTAATGCGTTTCATTAATCCTTCTAGTTTTAAGCCATCTGCTGCTAGAGTTTTTAAGTTAAAGGGAATGGATACAATGTCCACTGAAAAAGATATTCCAATTAGTATCATTAAACTTGAGCTAATTGAGAGTGTGTTTTACAATGAAACTTTCAAGGTTCGTGAAATTGAACGTGTGTATGCTCAAGAGAAAACATCAGTTCATTCTGATCCATTGACTAAGGCAAAACAATTTTTAAAACAAGCTAAGAAGATTAACTTTGTTAAGTCAACTGGAACAGATACACTAAAAAGTTTTTCAAACAGTTCTAATTTAGATTTTTATTTAAAGAAGAAAGCTGAATTGACTGATGAGTTTTCTAACTGCATGACTAAAAATGTGAGTTATAATCAATCATATATTCCAATTTCTTCTAAACATCATCATGTGGACATGCGAATGTGTTTTTTATGCGGTCAACAAGGTCATGTTGTGAGAAATTGTAATCAGCAAAACTTTCAAAATCTTCATCCTTTTATCAAGGACAAATCTAAGCGAATTCCAGTGGTTAAAGAGATTCTGAAACGACCTGTGTCATATGCTGATGATACTCATATTTTATTCTCTGATGTGAATCCTCAGAAGGTGTTTCATATCAATGAGACACATGGTCAAGTGAAACCAAAATTCATTCCAACTGAACCTATATGTCAAAACAGGAATTCAAACATTGTTCAGGAAGCATACTTAAGACGAAAGTCTAAGAAGCCAGTAACTTATTCACAAGTAGCTGAACAACAATTGAAAACTGTTAAAGTTAATGATCAAAGAGAAAACCAAAAGGTACCCAAGACTGAGGCCTGGGCTACCTTTTTGAACTAAACACTTTTGTTTATGTGTAGGGTCCATCCAAGACCATTTCTGGTGAAAACTGGATCATGGATAGCGGATGTTCTCGTCATATCACCGGAAATCTCGACCTATTAACCAACGTAAGAAATATTCAAGGGGGTTATGTAGCGTTTGCTGGGAATTCTGGGGGCATGATCACACAAAAGGGTGACGTTTCAAATGGTCATATTACATTTGAAAAAGTAAATTATTGTGACAAGGTTGATCATAACTTATTGAGTGTATCGCAGATTTGTGATAAAAAGTACACTACAATATTTACTGACAAAGAGTGTCTTATCTTGAAACCGGGTTTTATTATTCCCGAGGACATGATTGTCATGCGATCACCACGATCAAATGATATTTATGTCTTAAACATGAGTTCTAAGATATCAACATCGATCGAAACATGTTTTGTCTCCAAAGCAACTGAGAAAGACACGATTCTATGGCATCGAAGAATGGGTCACATTCATGTTAGAAAGATGAATTATTTAATGGCAAATAATTTAGTTGAGGGTGTTTCGTTAAAGAACTTTAAGTTATCTGATCACTGTGTTGTATGCAAAAAGGGCAAGCAGAAGAAGAAGACACATCCTTCTAAGTTATTCATCATCATCATCATCATCATCATCATCATCATCATCATCGTACTCAGTATATCCCACCAATAGCAATGCTATGGTAGGGTCTGAGGAGGGTAAGATGTAGACAGCCTTACCTCTATCCCATAGGGATAGAGAGGCTGCTTCCGGTGAGACCCCCGGCTCGATAGTAGTTTTGAATCAAGCCTTGGACATAAGACACATAACACTCAATCATCGGGACACCGGCTGATTGGTGCATGTGATAAAAAGTACACTACAATATTTACTGACAAAGAGTGTCTTATCCTTCTAAGTTATTGAATTCCATTAATACTCCTCTTGAACAACTTCTGGAGACTGGTATTATCTGGTAGTGACAGATGATTATTCAAGATATTCATGGGTGTTATTTATGAGTTCAAATGATCAAACACCTGTTTTGGTACAAAACCTTATTACTAAGATAGAATCATTGTACAAACAAAAGGTGAGGAGAATCCGAAGTGATAATGGTATTGAATTCAAAAACACCATTTTGGATTTCTTTTGTATTCAAAAGGGAATTCACCGAGAATATAGTGCACCTTATGTACCACAACAAAACGGTGTTGCTGAAAGGAAAAATAGAACTCTGATTGAAGCTTCACGTACAATGCTTGCTGATTCAAAGCTTCCTATTCAATTTTGGAATGAAGCAGTGAACACAGCTTGTTATACACTTAATCGGGTTCTAACAGTAAAACGACTCAAGAAGACAAGCTATGAAATATTAAATAACAGAAAACCTAATTAAAGTACCTGGAACCGTTTGGGTGTCCGTGTACAATGTTGAAGAAGGAATCGGGTAAATTTGATGAAAAGGCTATCGAAGGATATTTCTTGGGATATGCGTCTCCAAAGAAAAGAGTATTTAATTTTACATCTGGCTGTGTTGAAGAATGGTACCATGTGGACTGTCAAAAGTACACAACTCCTCCTCAAGGGAAAGGTCCAGACTGGATGTTTGACTACGATAGTTTATTTAATTCTTTTACTCCTTCGGCTGAATACATCGATGAAGGTGGTTAGAGCATACTTTGAAGAACATTTGAACATTCCAAGCTCTTCAATTTCTAATTCAGTTGAAGTTCAACCAGATGCTCCAACTGAAGACTCCCAAGTTGTTCCTCCAGTTGCTATTGACAGTGCTTCTACTTCTTCCGATGATGATCAATCTGAGATTCAAGTTATTGATCTTGATAGTGATAATGTTTCATCTCCCGAATTGGGTGAACATTACACTAATTTATTTGATAATGTTGTTGTTCCTGAAAATCCTACTCTTCGGATTCATGGATATCATCCACAGGACAATATCATTGGAGAACTTGATGTGGGCGTTCGTACACGTCATCAAGTTGCTTCGTCAAGCGACAATAACATATTGTGTGCTTACACTAATTTACACTCTTTGGGAATTGTGAATGTTGCTAAATTCAATTGCTTTCTATCTCAAGTTGAGCCAACGACAGCTAGTAAGGCACTTGATGATCCTTCTTGGGTAGAAGCTATGCAAAATGAATTACAGCAATTTGCACGATTGGGTGTTTGGGATTTAATAGACAAGCCTGCTAGAGTCAAGAAAGCTATTCCGACTAAGTGGGTATTTAAATGTAAAAAGGACGATCGAGGAATGATTGTGAGATACAAAGCACGTCTAGTGGTGCAAGGTTTTCATCAGCAAGAGGGTATTGATTATACTGAGGTATATGCTCTAGTTGCAAGATTAGAGTCGATTCGAATCTTCTTGGCTTATGCTGCTTACAAGAATATCAAGGTCTATCAAATGGATGTTATAAGTGTTTTTCTCAATGGTGAACTACATGAGGAAGTGTTTGTTCAACAACCACCTGGTTTTGAAGATCCTGATTATCCAGACCGTGTTTACCGTTTAAACAAGGCCCTGTATGGTTTACATCAAGCCCCGAGAGCTTGGTATGGCACACTCGCCGACCATCTGACTGATAATGGATTCAAACGAGGAACTGTTGACTGCACTTTATTTCATAAAACTGTTGGTGATGATGTTCTTCTAGTCCAGATTTATGTTGATGATATTATATTTGGGTCTACAAACGACACTTTATGTAAGGAGTTCGAGAAGTCCATGCAAACCAAGTTCGAAATGAGCTCGATGGGAGAGATGAATTTCTTTTTAGGGCTGCAGGTTCATCAGTCTGATAAGGGAATCTTCATTCATCAGACTAAATATGTGAACGGCGTCTTGAGCCGATTCAAGATAACTGCCGGAAAAATCCCTTCAACTCCTCTTCCAGTGGGTCACAATTTATCACCGGATGAATTGGAGGATACCGTTGATCCGACCCTTTATCGTGCTATGATTGGTTGTCTAATGTATTTAACTGCTTCTTGACCCGACATAATGTTTGCTGTTTGTGTGTGTGCTAGGTATCAAGCTAGTCCCCGAGTGACTCATCTGGCAGCGGTCAAGCGTATTTCGCAATATCTACGGGGAAATCCTGACATCTGGTTATGGTACCCCAAAGATAATACTTTCGATTTTACCGCCTACTCAGACTCAGATTATGGAGGATGCAAGATCAACTTCAAATCAACGACTGCAGGATGTCAATTCTTAGGAAACCGGCTTGTTTCCTGGCAATGTAAGAAGCAGACAACGGTCTCTGCTTCAACCGCCGAAGCTGAATATGTTGCAGCCTCGAGTTGCTGTTCCCAGGTTCTGTGGATACAACAACATATTCGCGACTACGGTTTGAAGTTTCTTACTACTCCCATCTTAATTGATAATTCTGCTGCTATTAGTATCACCAAGAATCCCGTACAACATTCTAAAACGAAACATATCGAGATTCGTTATCATTTTATACGGGATTGCTATGAAAAGAAATTAATTGATCTTGAGAAAGTGCACACAGATTTTCAAAAAGCCGATCTATTTACCAAAGCGTTTGATAAAACACGTTTTACCTTTTTGCCTGGTTTAAATGGATTGAAGACCCTTACTGAGATCCTAAAATTAGGATAATTATCTTTTAATTGCTTTATAGATTTAGTCTTATTTTTTTTATGTTTTTAGGTTTTAGGGGGTTAAAATTCTAGAAAATACAAAAAGAATGTGTTTTTAGCTTGTATACAAAATATTGTGATTTTTGTTCTTTAATTTTTTTTTCCTATCTGTTCTTTAATGTTTTTTCTTTGAAATTTAGAAAAATCAAAAACATTTTAAAATTTTGAAAAACCAAAAAGAATGTGATTTATATTTTGTACAGAAAAATACGAAAAACCAAAAAGATTTTAGATTATTTTCTCGCTGAAAATTACGTCGGTTATTTAAGTTTATGAAGCATGCTTGCATGTCTTGGTCCTATGATTCACTCGTGAATTGTTGGTTAGCCATTTATTTATACTCTTAAGTTAACTGGGGCGATTAAAATTTATCTTTTCTTTATTTTTTTTATGCTCCTCAAAATTTTGAGTTTTTTTAAGCAAAAAGGGAACATGATAGTACATTGATTATATTGACCCCAAATTCAGTAAAAAGTAAGCTTAAAAGACTGCGTGTTTAATTGCATTGGTGCATTGGTAGGTCTTAAAACAACCCAGTAGAGTAAAGTATGTGATATAAACATAAAGAAACGCCAAATTGAAAGGGGTGTTAGTCTCTCGCAAAAGTCTTGGTGAGGATGGCAGAAATGTAATAACCAATCATACTCAAGCCTTATATTTGTTGATCACCCAAAACTACAATAAAGCAAATAACAAGGTTTAGGATTCTGGACATTGTGAGTCTTTATGTGGCTTAACCATCTGGGTATTCATATGCATGAATATTTCACCTGCTTTTTTGAGCAAACCCAAAGTCATTAAACTTGATCACCGCTGTACTTAGTACAATTTAAATTACTGACTTGATCAAAATCCGCTGTTAGTCATACAATTGTTCCTCCCTTGTGTGCGTCTTAATACCATTAAAAAATGGACCCCAGGGGATACAATGTATGTAAGCCGACAGATGGACTCGTGTATACTCACTCACAGTAAAGGAAACTTGATGCATTGCTCAAAATTTCTAAATTGGTATCAAGATTTTTGGTCAACAATATAATGGTTTAAGTCAAGTTGGGGTGATTTGGCAAAAATCAAATTAAGCTTGAACCGAGATTAGAGGCTGATAATTTCTGATATTCTGTGCTCTAATTGAACTATTTAATCATATCACAAAAATACTTGAATGTGAGTTATTAGACTTATGTGGACAACAATACCAATGACCGACTTTTCGCCAGTCATAATATTGCTGAAATATAAACTGTGATGGAAAGGCAATTTGGTCATTATGATTCTCTGCTCAAACTCAACAAAATTACAAAAATATGTACTGCTTTTGATAAAATCATTGAAAAATACCAAAAGATTTCTATTTTTTAATAGTTCGGATATTCTTCAGTAAATACATTCTTTAATTTTCTAAATTTTTACAAAATTCCAAAAATATTTTCGTCTTCTTTATACAAAATATTTAAATAAATTTTTAAGTTAAGTTTCGGAAATCTGAAACAAGTTTAATGTATTTGGTTGTCAGAATATAAGGGTTTCTCGATAATTCATTTATTTAATTTTTATTATTTAATTCCTTAATTTATTCATTTAATAATTAATTTAAAAATTAAATAAAAGAGTTTAATACTAAATAAAAGAGTTTAATTCGCTAAACTCCCATTCGTTATTTATGGATAACGAACTAGGTGATTCTTTAGCGAACTAGCTTCTGGTTCGCTAACCTAATTCGCTTCCGCACTCTGTAACGAATCATCCCTTCGTTATACATATTTAACGAATCATGACACGAATCATGTCTTGATTCGCTACCTTTAATTTAACGAATCACGTAGCGATTCGCCAACATAAGGTAACGAATTGAGTTAACGAATGGGCTACTTCGCTAACTTTAAGTTAAACGAATCGTCTGATTCGTGCAAGTTGTGCCTAGGGTTTCGTGCACTGCAATATAAGACAAGAAAACGAATAGTATTCCACTGTTCGTCTTCTTTCTTCATCTTTAAGAAACTATTCAAATTCTCTCTGAAATTTTCGATCTTTTCGTTTGGATAATTCAAAGATCAATTAGAGTTTCTAAGGTATAACTGATCTTGGCGATATCAATTTCGTCAAAAATGGTCATATATTGACTGCTAGATTATGAAATTTTAGGGGTTTAAGGGTTTTGAACCTTTGAAACTCTTTTGTGTATAATTTATGTTATTAATTGTATGATTTTGATATCATTATGATCAGAATCACTTTCCGATACTCTTGGTGGACTCTAATCAATATTTGATTATTGTTTGCTGGGTTAATTATTGTTGTGTGTTCTTGATGTTCACTGTATTGAGTCTCAATCTCATTCACCTACATTCACTAGTGTGTTTCCGAGCTCAACGAGCTGATTATCTTGATGGTTCAACGATGGTTATGGCCTAATTGAATCTGGGTTTAAGATGTTGACTATTATTGTTCTTGTTAATTTTGACCTTGACTTTGTGAAGTCAAAGAAAAAGTCTTAATGATGACCATTCGTTAGTCTTAGCGAATTGGAACTGTTTCGTGTCCAATTCGTTAAGATTTTACACGAACTAGCTTAGCGAATAAGATGTCACACGAATCAGAGTTTGATTCGTTTAAAATTTGACGAACTAGAGTTTAGTTCGTTAAAATTAATTAGTGATTCGCTAGGTCCAGTTCGTTAAGATATTTACTTGATAGCGAATCGCCTGATTCGTTATCTTTGTATAACGAATCAGTGTGATTCTTAACGAATGACATTAAAAAAAAAAAAAAAAAAAAAAAAACTAAATTAGTAAATTTTAAATTAATAATTTTAATATTCTATTAATTTAATTAAAGGATTTAAATCATCTAATTACACATATTTTTTGGTTATATTGTGTGTTATCTATTCTTAGATTCGGTTTTATTTTTTACAGTAAAACATGGCTGATCAAGAACACCAAAATCAACCGTCACAGGAACAACCTCCACAAGGACAACCACGACAACAAGCTCAACAAGTTGAAATGATTCTTTTACCGTTCGATAAGAAGCACAACATCTGTGCTTATGTCGATCAAGATGTGGGTGATTTAAGAACGTTTGGATCTATGTTGAACTTCTTACGCAGTTCAAAGATACACTTTGCAATCACAGCTAAACCTAAGGTGTATCTTAGTATAATCAGACAATTTTGGAACAAGGCGGAATATGTTGAGGAAGATAACTGGATTCGAGCTTCAATTAATCAGATTCCTATTACAATTGATGTTGAGGTCATTCGTCGGGTACTTCAATTTGACGATACTGATGATTACCCGAGTGAATTTGACTGGTCGTTGGTTAGGGGTTTATTTACACGATTAAATTATGGGGGTGATATTCGTCGGTCTATGTTGAACAAGAATGGTTTGTTTCCACCTTACAAGTATGTATTGCATGTCTTGCTTCACTGTATGAGTGGACGTCGCGGTGATTTCGATGAATGCAGACTAAGCTTACAATCAGCATTTGTTGCTTTATTCCTGAACAAGCCATTCAACTATTTAGAACTCATCTTTGATCATCTGAAAGAGCAAGTTCAGCAAACTCTACCGTCAAAGAAGTTCTTAATGTATCCTCGCTTTCTACAACTAATCATTCAGGATTTGATACCGAATTTGGTGATTGATCGATCATTGGTGAATGATGTTCTTGATATGGAACATATGAAAGCGAAAACGGGGCATCGGATGTTGATTTATCAAAAGGATAAGCCACAGGACAAATGGATGATTGGTCATATAATCAATCCGGATTATGTATGTCCTCCTAATGAGCGCTGGATCCATGATGATTCGGATTCCGAGCATGAAGGGGGAGAAGGTGGGAACAATGATGGTGGAGACAATGATGGTGGAGATGATGATGGTGATAATGGTGATGGTGATGTTGGAGCTGGTGATCGAGCTCTGAAAGAACAACAAGATGCAGTTGAGGCTGCTCTAGCTGCTACCTTGAAAGCTCAGCAAGAAAGAAAACGAAAGGGTAAGGCTGTAGCTACTAGTGAGCCACCAAAGAAGCCCCGTGTGTCTTTTGGGGCTGGTGTAATTATTGGAACACCACCACCTCGTCAATCAACTACTCAAAGCTCAGCGGTGCCGCTGACTACTAGCACTCCGATGCTTACCTTGACTACGACGATGGTGTCACATGAGAGGCTCGGTTTAATTCCTCAAATGGCGTTGACCGAGATACCGAGGCCTCCTGCTGTGCTGTCAACTGTTTCTTCCACCACTTCAATGAGACCTCCTCCACTGCCAACAACTACTCTTCCTCCGCCTCCGCCTAGTGATGTCTCTTTCATGAGAATCACTCGGCCTCAAGGACCTATTCAACCAGTACATCCATTTGTATACAATTTGTCACCTGGACGTCAAACGGAAATGTTGCTTAATCTGCTACATTTATGTGAAAATCAAATGGCAGCTGACCGACTTATTCAAGAACAACTCATGGAGAATCAACGAAAAATGATGAGTTATATTTCGTTCTGTCAGAAGGAGACCAAGTCGTTGCGTACGATTGTTGAGTCTCAGGGGGTGAAATTAAAAGAACAAGATGAGTTAATTTTACAATTAACTTGTAAAGAAGATGCCCTCAACAAACTCAAAAATGATGATGATCCTGACGTGTCTGATGCAGGAGGTGAGCCTAAACAATTGCACGGTTCATCCTCTGGTGCTGATGTTAGTGGCGCTGATGATTCGAACAAGCAGATAATTTCATATCAAGATCCAATAGCTGCCAAGCCAATAGAAATGATTGAGGCTAACACGGTGATATTTATTGATGAAATGGGGATGGTTAGAAGTATGGTGAACGAAGATGAGATACGGATCGGTGAGCTTGTGGTTAGATCATTGACACGGGAGCAAATTTAGATTCTGCTTGGGCTGAATGACGATCAGTTGACTGATTTAGAGACTGAGCCCGATGTCGAAGTGATCAATGAGGAAGAAATGGATGTTGATCCATTATTTATGAATACAGATTTTATTTATGAGAACGAGGAGATTGAGATGGAGGATGTTACAGCTGATGAGTACCCGGACTTGTATCAACACGTAAATGTTGATCAAGGTGCTCTGGTATTTCATGAAGACGTAATTAAGGAGACTGAGAATGAACTGGAGAAGATTGTGCAACGGACTGTTCCTTCACTCAAAGAAGTGACTGATGATTACATTGAAAGATGGTTCAAGCGCCAAAAAGTGGGTAAGATCATCAGTGCTTATCGGTATGTAGATAAAGAAAGAAAGGATACCGCTGCTGCTTGGATTGAGGCAAATCAGATGACTACCTTCAAGACTGTTTCTAAGGTACATGGTGATATTGTCTCCTGGCTCTATGATTCAGACCTTAAGGTATGTTTTGTTAAATGGGAAAAAGGTGTCCAATATTACGAGAGAAAATAATGGATGTTTTAACACTACCCCGCGTTGGGATGTACGCACCCTCGCGAGACGTCCATTTATCAATCGTGGGGATAACCGAACTGCTGAGTGGTTTCATCAACACTTACTGTTCGAGGTCAATCATGGCTTCAAATTCTTCAAGCCCCAGGTCCCAGGACGTAAACGTACTGATGAGATTGATCCAAGGACCGGCTGGAAGAAACTTGTCTTGAAAGTAAAGCCACCAAAGACAATGAAAAGGGTTCCTGTGAAGACAATGCCTCAAGATATTTATCTATCTTTCAACCGTTGGTACTATGACAATCGTACTGGCGAGGCCGTTATTGTTCGTGGTCGAGGACTACAGACTGAGCTCATCAAGATAATCGATCCGATGTGGTTGGTTAATTTATCAGAGACAGACAATGACGTGCTACACAGGAAGCAGATTTTGTTTGAACGCCAAGAAGATTACGACCTGGCTATGCAATTCCAACGTGGCGTTCGTGTATGCCATGAACATGGGATTCATAGTTGCAGAGATTGGCAGACAAAGCGTTTCAAATAAGTTAAAGACAAAGAGCTTAAGACGAGGGGGTGTCTGTTAGTGCACGGTTTTGCGTCTAGAGTCTTCGTATTTATCATTAATGTTTATTTGATATTTAAATGTAATATTTAATGTTTATATTTATCTAATTCGTTAAAGTTATGTCTAGTTGGCTAGGAATGTTAGCGAACTAAGACTAGTTCGTTAAGATTGAGTCTAGTTCGCTAGGGATGTTAGCGAACTAAGACATTATAATGTATTCCCTCCTGATTCGTTAGGGGATGTTAACGAATCAGGGGGTGGTTCGTTAAGATAACTTATTTAACGAAGGGGATGCTGGTTCGCTAGGGGATGTTAGCGAATCAGATCGTCTTCTATATATAGTGAACAACTGTTCACTTGTAAAGTGTCGAAGTTTTGAGAGATATAATATTATTAAGAAAGGTTTAAAGTATTTACTCTCCCTCAAGCTTCATGTTAACTTTATTGATAATATATACACATACGTAGAACACCGAATCAAGGTTGATTATGAGATAGATCTATAATATTATAACTGACAGATCTGAGATCTGTGTTAATCGGTATTGACTGTTGGTTAATGTTCTAGTTCGGGATCAAACACATTGTCGTACTTCGTACAATATAAAGTACTGAGTTGATCAAAATCCGTTGTTAGTCATATATTTGTTCCTCCCTTGCGCAAGTCTTAATACCAGTAAGAAACGGATCCCAGGTGATACAATGTATGTAAGCCAACAGATCGACTCGTGCATACTCACTCACAGTATAAGAAACTTTATGCATTGCTCATAAATTTCAATCAACTCAAATTTTGATTGATATTATAATGATTTAAGTCAAGTTGGGATGATATGGAAAAATCAAATTAAGCTTGAACCGAGATTAGAGGCTGATAGTTTCTGATATTTTGTGCTCTAATTGAACTATTAATCATATCACAAAAACGCTTGAAGGTTTGTTATAAGATTTAAGTGGACAACAATATCAATGACCGACTTAACACCAGTCACAATATCGCTGAATATAAAACTGTGATGGAAGGGCAATTTGATCAATATGATTCTCTGCTCAAACTCAACAAAAATCCAAGAATATGTACTACTTTTGAAAGATCATACAAAAACACAAAAACATTTTATGTTTTATGTTTTTATATTCGGATATTTTTCTAGTAATTATTTTACATTAAATGTTCAAAATACCCAAAAGATTTTGCTTTTTCATTTACATATTATCTTTTTTTTAGTGAAGTGTTTTTGGAACGTAAAACACGTTAAGATATTTGATCATCGAGATATGAGATCTCGTTGATTTATTTTAGTTAATTCAATTGGTATCAATATTTAATTATTCTTTTAATTATTTAATTTAAAATTACATAAAGTAATTCGTTAAATATGATTCGCTAAAATAATGAATTAATGCCATTTATAACGAATTGAGCTCCAATTCGTTAATTTAATTCGCTTCCGCCACTGTAACGAATGGCTTCTAATTTGTTAAAATTTTAATGAATTACTTTTAATTCGTTATGCCACGTGTGATTTTAAGATAACGAATCACCTAATTCGTTATTTCAAAATTCAAACGAATCAGATGATTCTTTACATTGAAAATTGTGCAATGTCAGAGTATATAGGGAATCGTGAACCCCTTCATCTCCACTATTCACTTTCTTCTTCCCAAACACACTTTTACTCTACCAAATTTTTATCTGAAAATCCGATCATCACTATACTCTATTCTACTCCGTTTTTCACACTCATAAGGTATAGACGATCATGATGTGATTATTTTCGTCAAGATGGCGATTTGATGGGTTAATTTATTGATTGTGTTATCGGGTTTTTGAGTTTTTGATAAACCTTAATTTACCCTAATTGTACCACGATTTAGTACAAAAGATCAATACCATTACACTCGCGATGTGTTTCCGAGATCCTTATGATCATTTGGTTGGCTATACATCGTTGATTATGGTTGTAATTGATTTCAGAATTCAATTTTAACTTTTCATGTTCTTGATAATTTTGACCTTAACCGAATTAGTCAAACATTAAGCTTAATTGGCCATTCGTTATTGTGTAACGAATTGGAACTAATTCGTGTCTAAATCGTTATACAAATCAAACGAATCAGGATAACGACTTATACTTTATAACGAATCAGATTTTCATTCGTTATTTATAATGAATCAGACTATCATTCGTTAACCTTTAGTCATGTTTCGTTAGACCTAATTCGTTCTTATTTACTTGATAGCGAAGCAATAATTCGTCATAACGAACCACCAATTCGTTATAACGAATCAAAATACTAACGAATGACAATTTAAAGTATTTTAATTTTAAATTATTTTTACTTAAAAGTTTATATATTAGTTAATTTTTAAACTTTTATTTATATGTTATAAGTCTTATTATTATTGTTCATTATCACTGATTCGAGGGTTTATTTATAAAGTGCAATGGCCGATAATATGGATCAAGATCCTCCTGTTGCTGATCAAAAACAACATCAACAACAAAATTTTCCTTTGCTTCCGTATGACAAAAAGCATAAAATTTGCACTTTTGCCGGTACTAGTTTTGCCGAGTAGGACGATTTTGGAGACATAATAGCATTTATTAGACGATCACGCATTCACTTTGAAGTGACAGCAAGACTGACTGTATATCGTAGTATCATTCGTCAATTTTGGAATACAACAAAGTATGTTGAAAATGACAATCCCATTGAGGCTACGATCAACGAAACACCCATTATTATTGATACTGATGATATTCGTAGGTTGCTTCAATTTGGAGACAATATTGATAATCCTTGTGAGTTTGACAAAATATTGATTCGTAGCTTATTTGCCCGTGTCCGTTATACTGGTGATTTGGGAAAGTCCATGTATAACTAGGCGTACTTGTGCCCACAATACAAGTACTTAGTTCATGTATTAATTCATTGCTTTGGTGGACGTAATGGTGGCTTCGATGAATGTCGTGTTATGTTACAATCGGCATTTGTTTCCTTGACATTGAATAAGCCATTCAACTTGTCTGAGTTGATTTTTTATCACCTTAAAGAACAATGTCTTATGGTGACTCAACGCAAAAAGTTCTTGATGTATCCTTGCTTTTTTCAACTTATTATACAAGATTTGATTCCAGACCTGGTGATTGATCAGACACTACAAGATGATGTGATGGTGTTGGATCATATGACTACAAATACCGTTCATCGAATGAAGACTTATAGGAAGACTCCACATCCTCCATTCAAGAGGTTGATCGCTGGATCCACGATGACTCGGATTCTGAGCGTGAGGAACGACCAGGTGGGAACGATGGAGATGAGGGTGATGACAGTGATGGTGGTGATGGTGGTGATCTAGCTCAACAACAACGTGTTGAGGCTGAGGCAGCTGTTGTTGCAGCTGCTGAACGCAAAAGGAAAGGGAAGGAGTTGGCTGGTGAAGGGTCGTCCAAACGACGTGTGTCGGCTGGTGCTGGCAGTTCATTTGGAGTTCAACCTCCAAGGTCGTTTATTCCTCATAGACCGGCGCTGCCGCTTACTACTAGCACCCCAGAGCTTACTTTGACGACCACGCTCACATCTGATCCTAGGCTTGGTATGATTCCTCAATCTGTTCTATCTACTTTGCCAAGACCTATGAGTGCTACTTTGGGGGTTTCTCCAACACCGATGATGATGCCTCTACCACCGATGGATATCTCATTTTTTAGGCTTAATTGTCCTCAAGGTCCTGTTCAGCCAATCACTGCTTCATTTCTTGCCATGTCACACGACCATCAAATGAATATGATCTTGATTTTACTTCATTTGTATGAAAATCAAATGTCTTCTGCCGAATGACTCAAGAGCGTATGATGGAAAATCAACGAAAGCTGATGGAATGTGTCTCCTATAGCAAGAAAGAAACGAAAGATCTTCGTGAGATTGTTAACTCTCAGGGGTGAAAATAAAAAAGCGAGAGGATCTTATCTTGCAGCCGACATGCAAGGACGACGCACTGATGAAGCTTAAGAACGATGATGAAGACCCAGATGCTTCGGGTACTGGAGTAATTGAGCCTAAATAAACTCACGGCTCGTCTTCTAGTGCTGGTACAAATGCAGTTGATGTGCGCAAAGTGGTATATAAATATCTAGAAAATAATGACCAAGCACAATGAGTAATAAAAACCTAGAATACCCTAAACCAAACCACTAGCAATAGGCAAGTGAACCTATCGGGTGTAGAATAGCTGTGGGAAGACCGGGAATATCGAACCTTAGAGACACTAATTTAAATAACGATACTAGTTCTAATAGCTAATTTAAAGTAATAATTAAGAAAATATATATTTTTGGATTTTTATTTATTTTATTTTAAAAGCTAATAATTAATTATACTAAATACTTAAATAAATTAAGGTAAACTAGAAAATCAAATTATCGAATAAAAACTTAGCAAATTCAAATATGGGAGCAAGAGTTACCTAGGCAAGGAATCCGAATTGTGACGACTCGGGCTTTTAACAGTTACGGGAAATTGCTATGAGAACCGGGAATCTAAAGATATGAAAATCTAGGAAACTTAATGGATCCTTAATCACTCTCAAGGTGTCACCGAAAAAGAAATCTTAGCGATCATGTAAAAACACCAGTTTATTAGTTCATCTGTCAGTTCACCAGTTATGATTAATTACCCTATAAAACAGCTAACCCGTCAGTTTCACTATCTCAATGCACCAAAGTACACGTGGTGGTTTTGAATAGTTTAAAGGACACGGGTAAACAGTGAAATTAAGGCAAAAATAGGCAAACCTCATGTCAGATAATTTAACTTAAAACCCTAACAACGCAGACATACCCGACAACTTATCACCCGTCGGATATTTAAGTAGGTACGAATATAAACTTCTAATAATATGCCAAAAATCAGTTTCTATGGTGAATGAGCTCAATAAACCATAAACAAGTTGCAAACACACAGTAAACAACCCTAACATGCAACCTATAATCGAAAGACATTCAATCAAGTAACATGTGAAACATTTATTCAGACACAAATCAAAAGTAAATACGCATGAGACACATCCAATAAAACTAATCAAAATCCCATGAACAAAACCCGAAAACCGGCAAGTCCAAAACAATCAACAAAACATCATCACAAGCCTAGATAACTTAAAAGGGTTTAGCCAATAACCATGTTCAAGAACGAAACTAAAATAAATATAAAAGAGTTCATCGAAAAAGAGTTAATAATAGTTGAGCTACAAGCCTGCTAGCTTAAAGTAATGGAGGAACTTGTCTGCTTATTGTTTTCTGTTGGCTTGCGACACCCACCACACCAAAAGAAGAAAATAATAATAGTGTTGAGACTTGTGATGTTGCTGCTATCTTCCCCTCGTCAACAAACCCTCAAACAAATATATATAATAATAGTAAAATATGTTGCAGCTTTGTGTCTCCTCTCAACTCACGTCCCAAATACTAATAATATATGTAATATATGACGGCTGCCAAAAGTTTTCTTGGATGAAAAGAATAATAATTATATTGATGTTTGTAGGGTTTTTATTTTCAATCAAATGGCTCACACAATTCAACCCTTAATTGATCTCTCACGTTTTTTTTCTTTCTTCCAACTTGCAAGATTTCTTTCAACTTCATATGTGGGCCCAATGCCATGTGTATGGAATACCCATTTTTTCTTTAACTCGAATACGTGTCTCCTGTCAAAACAAAACAAACAAAATGTATTAATATTTTTTTCTCAATTCTCAAGTAGGGTGCTTCATGAGCTTTTAGCTTTATTAAAACATTTTTTTATGACACAAACATATTCTTTTATCTAAAACTGCTAATAGATATGAAAGTTGTTTAACGTTTTACAAATTCTCTCGGGTTTAGTAAAAATACTTCATTTTAGCTCGTTGTGCCTTGAAACCATTAAACTCACATATGAGCCAACTAATAATAATATTCAATAAAAAACTAGCTAAAAAGCACTCAAAATAGTAGGGAATATATATAATAATACGTATATTTTTAGCCCATATCAAATATCCCCACACTTAAACATTTTTTCGTCCTCGAAAAATAAATAATGCAATGGAATCATAATTCAAAATCGATCTTTAAATCATATAGGTTATCTTTTAAGCATGGATTAACGCAAAAACCGCAATTGCCGATATTGTTGTCCACTTAAACCCAACCACCAGCCTCTCAAACCCACAATTGCATTAAGCGTTTTAAAGTTCAAAATCTACGGCTACGCCTACCCCATCTCAGACAAAGAGAGCTAGAAGAACTAGAGTCGAAGCAAACTGGCTCGACAAATCACCATAAGCCAAGGACTCGTTGATGGTACTAATTAGATGCACTCGGTGAAATTTGATGGATGAATGTTCCTGTGGAGGCCTTACGAGCAATTCCTAAATATTATTGGACGTTGTCCTATAAATCCCTAATTTGATATTTATTGACTAAGAACCTTCGAGCCCCAATAGTGTATCCTCAGAGTCACTATCCCCTTGGTAACACGTAAACTCTAAGTCCCGTCTAATATGTGCATCTTTGGCCTCTTTTACTATTTTTGAGAATGCTTCTTTGGCATTTTTCATTACATAACTTTCTTCACAAGCATTTTTCTTTTCTTGTACCAACTCTTGGAATACACATTTCAAAACATACTTTTTTTTTTTGCTTTTTTTTTTCTTTCTTTTTTTTATATCACCCTTAATATACAACTATTTTCTAAGTTCGTGAAAAGATGGACATGTGGTGGTGTGCTGGTTTGAGTGCGTCTAAGTAAAACCATCTCAAATTTTTTAGATTATGGTAATCCTCCGTAAGCATCAAAATTCGGTTTCACCGTTTTTCAAATTATTAGATATATAAAATCTGCTAAGGAGGGCTATCAAAACTAGTTGGGCCTACCGACACATCCCAAATTAAGTGCACCATCTTTTATTTAATCTCATATATAATAGTAGTTTAAAAAGATCAACCTTAAACAATAATATCATTTTCCATTATACGCAAAATAAATTTTCGGGACATTTTTTTTTTAAGTTTTTCAATTTTTTATTTTTTTATATAACTTTTATTTTCGTTTTTTTTATTTTTATTTTTATTTTTTTATAGATTTTTTTCCCTTTTTTATTAATTTTTTTTTATAAAATTAAAAAAGTCTGTTTCCCATCCCCACACTTAAATTTCGCATTGTCCTCAATGGAAGACAGAAAAAAGACAAAAATAAAGAGGAAATAAAATAAAATAAAACAAAGCATAAAGAAAATGGAACAGACTTCCCTGGTAATATTGCAATAATATGTGTATGTCATGTTCCAATAAAGCGACCGTATAGCATTTCATTCGCGGCCGCAGCTTTTGGGTATTCTCTACAATCAAATAAGCTCAGAACTCCCATGTCCGAATGGAGATTGAGTACGAACGAAAGTATCCAAACCTGTAAAACAAAGCTCAAAGCAAACAAAGCAGACATCAAATAGACTCTAAAAACTTAAAACTGACTCAAAATACAAAAATAAAAAATAAATAAAGGAAAACAAATAAAAAAAATATACAAACTCTACACTCGGGTATTACCCGAGTCTTATCCCTATCAATCAGTCAAAGTAGGGATGTCGAGGAGAAATACAACTTCCTCAACCGAATCAACCGGCCCACCGATATAATGCTTTAACCTATGGACATTCACCTTCCACGCTCTCCCCTCATGATCAACTAACTCAACTGCCGTGCGGGAATGCCGCCTTCACCGTATACGGACCAACCCATCTCGATTTAAGCTTACCTGGAAATAACTTTATATGAGAATTATAAACCAACACACGATCCCCACACTTGAACTCTTTCACCTTTTTCAACTTTCGATCATGCAACGCCTTAGTACGCTCCTTATAACTCCATGATCTAGAATACGCTTCATCTCTCAACTCCTCTACCTCATGAATTTGGAGATACCGGTTTTTCACAGCTTGGGTCAGGTCAAGATTAACGGATCTCAACGCCCAATATGCTCTATGCTCCAACTCAACCGGTAGATGACACGCTTTCCCGTAAACCATCCTAAAGGGCGGGGTCCCAATAGCCGTTTTAAATGTTGTGCGGAAAGCCCAAAGTGCATCATCCAACTTGTCGGACCAGTCCTTTCGGTTCTTGCCAAAAGTTTTCTCCAAAATTCGTTTAACGCCTCGGTTTGCATTCTCCACTTGCCCGCTCGGCTGTGGATGATAGGCGGTGGACAATCGATGGGTGACCCCATATCGTGCCAACACCTTCTCCATTTGGGCATTACAGAAATGTATGCACCTATCACTGATCAAGGCCTTGGGAGTACCAAACCGACAGAACAACCTCTTCAAGAATCCCACTACAACTCGGCCGTCGTTAGTGGACAAGGATTGAGCCTCAACCCACTTGGAAACGTAGTCGACAGCCACGAGAATGTATCGGTTCCCTCGAGAAGAAGGGAACGGACCCATGAAATCAAT
Source organism: Bidens hawaiensis (assembly GCF_021521415.1). NCBI lineage: Eukaryota > Viridiplantae > Streptophyta > Magnoliopsida > Asterales > Asteraceae > Bidens > Bidens hawaiensis. The sequence continues at coordinate 328,461 of NW_027492176.1, forward strand.
GACCCAAACGTCAAAAATCTCACAAACCTGAATAGGGTTTTGGGGCATCTCATTACGGGATGAGATGTTACCAGTGCGCTAACATGCGTCACAATGTCTGACAAACTCGTGCGAGTCCTTGAAAATCGATGGCCAATACAAGCCGGAATCTAGAACTTTTTTAGCGGTGGAAGACGAACCATGGTGGTCTCCAGTTAAACCCTCATGACAATGCCTAAGAATCTCACGTCTCTCTTCCCTACTCACACACGTCCTCAACACTCGATCGGAGCCTACACGGAACAAATACGGCGAATCCCATATGTAGTGGCTGGCGTCTGCGAAAAAATTCCTTCTCTGCTGATAACTCATGCCCTTGACCACTACTCCTTCGGCCAAATAATTCGCAATGTCGGAGAACCATGGCAGACCCTCCTCTTTAGCACTTACGTACAACACTGGCTCTCTCTCAAATCTCACTCTGACCATCATTAACGACTCGTGGGGGAACTTATCCCCAATGCATCCTCTCTCATCTCCTCTCTCTTCGGATCCTCCAGGCGTGATAAGTGATCCGCAGCTACATTATCCGCTCCCTTTTTATCTCTAATCTCAATATCGAATTCAGAAAGCAAGAGAATCCATCGTATTAGGCGAGGCTTGGCATCTTTCTTCGCGAACAGGTATCGCAATGCCGCATGATCAGTATAAACAATGGTTTTAGAAAGCACGAGATAAGAACGAAATTTGTTGAACACGAAGACCACTGCTAGAAGCTCATTCTCAGTAGTCATGTAATTCTCCTGAGAGTCATTGAGGGTCTTACTCGCGTAATAGATAGGATGGAAGTGCTTGTCCTTCCGCTAACCTAAAACAGCCCTGACTGCAAAATCACTAGCGTCGCACATGAGCTCGAAGGGCAAGCTCCAGTCGGGTGCTACTAAGATAGGGGCATTAACCAACTGCCCCTTGAGAAACTCAAACGCCTTCAGACAATCAGCATCGAAGTCGAATGCGACGTCCTTCTCTAGAAGGCAAGTCATGGGCCGGGTGATCTTAGAAAAATCTCTAATGAACCTACGATAAAAACCCGCATGCCCAAGAAAACTACGAACGGATTTCACACTAATCGGTGGAGGAAGTCTACTGATAGTGTCGATTTTAGCTCTGTCTACCTCAATACCGTCTCGTGAAATCTTGTGCCCGAGCACAATGCCCTCAGTCACCATAAAGTGGCACTTCTCCCAGTTCAACATCAACTTAGTCTCTATGCACCGCTACATCATCCTCTCATGATTAGAAATACATTGATAGAATGAGTCCCCATATACAGAAAAATCGTCCATGAAAACCTCCATGGAACTCTCGATCATGTCCTGGAATATCGCTACCATGCAACGGTGGAAAGTAGCAGGAGCATTACATAACCCAAAAGGCATACATTTGTACGCGAAGGTACCGTATGGGCATGTAAATATGGTCTTTTCCTGATCCTCATGTGCGACCGGGATCTGAAAATAACCTGAAAGTCCATCAAGAAAACAGTAAAACTGTCGTCCCGATAGATGCTCCAACATCTGATCGATGAACGGAAGAGGAAAGTGGTCTTTCCTAGTAGCATCGTTAAGCCTCCTGTAGTCGATGCACACCCACCAACCTGTGACTGTACTAGTCAGAATAAGCTCGTTACGTTCGTTAGTGACAACTGTCATCCCTCCTTTCTTAGGGACAACCTGAACGGGACTCACCCATGAAGAATCAGAGATGGGATAGATCAAGCCAGCGTCGAGGAGTTTGATAACCTCCTTCTTGACCACCTCCGACATCTTAGGGTTGAGCCTCCTCTGAGGTTGGATTACAGGCTTGTACTCATCCTCCATGAGTATCCTGTGTGTGCAAAAGTTGGGGCTGATGCCCTGGATGTCCATGAGTTTCCACGCAATAGCCTGTTTGTGTGCCTTGAGCACATTAACCGACCTCGATTTCTCATCATCCGCCAACTCGAGAGAAATGATGACGGGTAAATCGGCGTCACCGTCCAAGAAAGCGTACTCCAAATAAGGAGGTAGCTCTTTAAGCTCGAGGGACGGTCGTGCCTCAATTGATGGTCTCTCCTTCGGTCCCTCGATGCTATCGGCAACCGTGAAGACCTCGGGGTATTCAGGAGGTGAGCTAACAAGAATGCTCAGGTCGTGCTCCGGGGGAACATCAACCTCGTCCTCCTGATTGAGCAAATCTCCTCCAGAAATATAGTCAAGACATCGTTCGAAGTGAGATATGAACGTCTCAAGAAAGTAAACGGAATCGTCCTGACTATTGGAGTTTCTCATTGATTTTTCCGTCGAAGACGTCAATAAGAGCTGTAGCAGTACGCAAGAAGGGTCGTCCCAAAATGGGTGGGACCTGATCATCAGCCTCCATGTCAAGAATAACAAAATCCACGGGAAAAACGAATTTATCGACTTTAAGGAGTATGTTTTCCACAATTCCCCGCGGATATTTGACCGAATGGTCGGCTAAGGATAAACTCATGCGCGTTGGAACCGGCTCGCCCAGGTCTAGCTTTATATAGAGAGAATATGGCATAAGATTAATGCTAGCACCTAAATCGGCCAACGCGTAGCTCTCAGTCGAGCTGCCAAACAAACACGGAATCGTGAAGTGTCCCTGGTCTGCTAATTTCTCTGGCAGCTTGTTCTGGACTACCGCAGAGCATCCTTCATTAAGACATACTGTCGAAAGCCCCTCCAGCTTCTTTTTATTCGAAAGAAGATCTTTTAAGAATGTTGCATCTTTAGGAATATGTTGGATTGCCTCGACAAACGGAAGATTAATGCTTGCACCTAAATCGGCCAACGCGTAGCTCTCAGTCGAGCTGCTAAACAAACAAGGAATCGTGAAGTGTCCCTGGTCTGCTAATTTCTCTGGCAGCTTGTTCTGGACTACCGCAGAGCATCCTTCATTAAGACATACTGTCAAAAGCCCCTCCAGCTTCTTCTTATTCGAAAGATGATCTTTTAAGAATGTGGCATCTTTAGGAATATGTTGGAGTGCCTCGACAAACGGAAGATTGATTTTTAGCTGTTTAAACATGTCCAAGAAATGTCCATATTCCTGCACATACTTCTGCCGCAGAAGACGAGCTGGATACGGAACTCGAGTAAGATCGACTTCGGGACTCTTCTTATCTTCAATCTTCTTCTCTACAACTTTCTCTGCAGGAGACTCACCGTTTGACGCGGTACTTGCTGGGACTCGCCTCTCGTGCGTCCTCACAAGAGTCTCCATCTCTATCTCCTCATCCACCGGCTCCTCATCATCTGCCGGCGACTGCTCTCAATCACCTCCTCTGCCACTACGGTTGGTCACCGCCTTCAACTGTGCCTTTGGGTTAAGCTCTGTGCTGTCCTGAAATGCTCCAACCTGTTTATTAGGTAGCATCTGCTTCATCATCTCATCCACCTTTTGAGACATTTCCAAAAACGACGACTGCTGGTTCTTCAATAGGGTGTCGTGCTCAGCCAGTCTCTGCTGTGTGTTATTATCTCTGTCAATAAGGGGGGGGGAAGCATGGTAGATTTCTTAGTTAGAAGCTCCTTAGGATCCGGATCCATACCGCTACTCCTTCCCGCACTTGAACTCCTTGCTGCCTCTGGTCACTAAAATGCTCCTGCCTCTGCTGAAAACCCTAAGCATTACCTCCTGACCTCCAACCATAGTTGGAGTTATTTCTCCACCCTGAGTTACCATAGGCATTCGCTCCCCGACTCTGATTACCCAAGTAGTCCACCTTCTCTTGTTGATCGACCGGACAATCAACTGTATCGTGCCCTCCACGACAGATTTCGCATTTCTGAGCGATCTTCTTTAACTCTCGGATATCTTTCTGCATTGCCTCTAAGGCAGCCGCGATCGTAGTATCATTCGAGACCTGATAAATGCCTCGAGCAGAAGAGGTGGTGGTTTTAGAAGCACCTCGGGCGGACGGCTCCTGCTGCTCGGCTAGGGCGAAACTCTCAAACAACGACTGACACTCATCTATATCCAACTTCTCTAACATGTTTCCTCCAGCTGACGTATTGAATCTCTTCTGCATCTCAAAAGTTAGCCCATTATAGAATTTCTCGACTACAGCCCATTCGAGTAGACCATGCTGGGGGCATCTACTAAGAAGATTATGGAACCTTTCCCAAGCCAAAGGGTATGGCTCGTCAGGGTCCATGCGGAAGGAACAGATCTTATCACGGAGTCGCGAGGCTTTAGATGGCGGAAAGTACTTCTTAAGGAATTCAGCTTGAAGATTATCCCAGGTAGTGATGGACCGAGGGGCGAGGTTTTCCAGCCACGATGAAACAAGACCCTCTAAAGAAAATGGAAAAAGATGAAGGTAGATAGTAGCACGAGTGACGTTGGCAATATTAAAAGTGTCGCAAACACGAGTGAATTTGTTCAGATGGCCAGGCGCGTCCTCGTCTTCAAGTCTGTGAAATGGGGCAGAATTAGTGATGGAATTCATGACGTTGGTCGGAATCTTCCAGTTATTAGCATCGGGCATCGCCGGACGTGTGATAGCAGACCGTCTCCCTATCACTCCCTCGTTCGCTCTCGAGTGAACCGTACGTCTAGGGAGGTTTGCGTCACCCATATCTAAAGTGGAATCAGAAACTTGTTCCTTGCTTTCGGGTAGAGCACGTGCAATCTCTTGAAACTCCCTACGGCGCTCACGAAAATCTCTTTCGGGTTCGTCTGAAGTAGTGAACTCTGGTGGTCCTAGTGAACGTGTACGTCGCATATGCTGAAAAACAAGTATAATAGTAAAGACCCAAGCTTATCCCTAGAGCACACAAATTACAGTCAAGGCACAGATAGCAATCAAGAACAATTAAATAATAAAATAAAATAAAACTAATTAACTAAAACAAAAAACAAATAAAAACAAATAGAAACTAGTTCGCTATTCCCAAGTGTCCCCGGCAACGACGCCAAAAACTTGATGTGCGCAAAGTGGTATATAAATATCTAGCAAATAATGACCAAGCACAACGAGTAATAAAAACCTAGAATACCCTAAACCAAACCACTAGCAACAGGCAAGTGAACCTATCGGGTGTAGAATAGCTGTGGGAAGACCGGGAATATCGAACCCTAGACACACTAATTTAAATAAGATACTAGTTCTAATAGCTAACTTAAAGTAATAATTAAATAAATATATATTTTTGGATTTTTATTTATTTTATTTTAATGGCTAATAATTAATTATACTAAATACTTAAATAAATTAAAGTAAACTAGAAAATTAAATTATCGAATTAAAACTTTGGCAAATTCAAATATGGGAGCAAGAGTTATCTAGGCAAGGAATCCGAATTGTGACGACTCGGGCTTTTATCAGTTACAGGAAAATGTTATGGGAACCGGGAATCTAAAGATATGAAAATCTAGGAAACTTAATGGATCCTTAATCACTCTCAAGGTGTCACCGAAAAAGAAATCTTAGAGATCATGTAAAAACACCGGCTTATTAGTTCACCAGTCAGTTCACCAATTATGATTAATTACCCTATAAAACAACTAACCCGTCGGTTTCACTATCTCAATGCACCAAAGTACACGGGGTGCTTTTGAATAGTTTAAAGGACACGGGTAAACAGTGAAATTAAGGCAAAAATAGGCAAACCTCCTGTCAAATAATTTAACCTAAAACCCTAACAACGTAGACAAACCCGAAAACTTATCACCCGTCGGATATTTAAGTAGGTACGAATATAAACTTCTAATAATATGCCAAAAATCAGTTTCTATGGTGAATGAGCTCAATAAACCATAAACAAGTTGCTAACACACAGTAAACAACCCTAACATGCAACCTATAATCGAAAGACATTCAATCAAGTAACATGTGAAACATTTATTCAGACACAAATCAAAAGTTAATACGCATGAGACACATCCAATAAAACTAATCAAAACTTTTAATTAATCAAAATCCCATAAAGAAAACCCGAAAACCGACAAGTCCAAAACAATCAACAAAACATCATCACAAGCCTAGATAACTAAAAAGGGTTTAGCCAATAACCATGTTCAAGAACGAAAATAAAATGCATATAAAAGAGTTCATCGAAAAAGAGTTAATAATAGTTGAGCTACGAGCCTGCTAGCTTAAAGTAATGGAGGAAATTGTCTGCTTATTGTTTTCTGTTGGCTTGCAACACCCACCACACCAAAAGAAGATAATAATAATAGTGTTGAGACTTGTGATGCTGCTGCAATCTTCCCCTCGTCAACAAACCCTCAAACAAATATATATAATGATAGTAAAATATGTTGCAGCTTTGTGTCTCCTCTCAACTCACGTCCCAAATACTAATAAGATATGTAATATATGACGGCTTCCAAAAGTTTTCTTGGATGAAAAGAATAATAATTATAATGATGTTTGTAGGGTTTTTATTTTCAATCAAATGGCTCACACAATTCAACCCTTAATTGATCTCTCACGTTTTATTTTCTTTCTTCCAACTTGCAAGATTTCTTTCAACTTCATATGTGGGCCCAATGCCATGTGTATGGAATACCCATTTTTTCTTTAACTCGAATACATGTCTCCTGTCAAAACAAAACAAACAAAATGTACTAATATTTTTTTCCCAATTCTCAAGTAGGGTACTTCATGAGCTTTTAGCTTTATTAAAACATTTTTTTTATGACACAAACATTTTCTTTTATCTAAAACTGCCAATAGATATGAAAGTTGTTTAACGTTTTATAAATTCTCTCAGGTTTAGTAAAAATACTTCATTTTAGCTCGTTGTGCCTTGAAACCATTAAACTCACATATGAGCCAACTAATAATTATATTCAATAAAAAACAAGCTCAAAAGCACTCAAAATAGTAGGGAATATATATAATAATATGTATACTTTTAGCCCATATCAGCAGTCGGTGATTCGGGGAAGCAGATAATTCTTTATCATGATTATACAGCTTCTAAACCTATTGAGATGATCAAGGTTAATACCGTTATATTTATTGATGAAACGGGAGTGGTTAGAAGCATTGTTAATGTTGATGAGATTGAAGAACGACAGTTTGTTGAAATATCCTTAACACGAGAGCAGATTTCCATACTGCTTGGTCTAAATGATGATGAACTAACCGTGTTAGAGGTTGAGAACAATGTGGAGGTCGAGAATGATGAAGAGATCTTAAATGATCCAACTAATCAAATGAACACATCGTTTATTTATGAGTATAAGGAGGTGGAGATTGAGAATATTACGGCTGAGGAATACCCTGATATATTTCAGTGAACTAATGTTGATCACGGTGCTCCTGTAGTTAATGAATAATGTAGGTTCCCAGCCGGATCTACACGGAATATCTCGTTCTACGTAGGTGCGGAATCCCTACGTAAGACGATACGAGCGTAGAAAACGATACACGTTAAACACAAGCAAACACACGTTACAATACTCAAAAAACACGTTGTATTGCAACTAGTAACACGTGATTCACCGATCACCAATTACACGAATTGAACAACCTCTACAAACAAGCCGTAACCTAAACCTATATAACATTCGACAACTTCGCTTAACATGTTTAGGCGAAGTTGTCACTAACTTCGCTTGTTCCACAAGTTCGCCTATATCAAGCGAACTTGTGAGACAACTTCGCTTAATCATAAATACAAAACATACTAACTCGATTACAGACACTAGATACTGAACTACTGACAACATGTACCAACAGACTCCCCCTTGGCAGTAGCTTCATATCTCTATCTTCAAACACGTGTCTCGTAATCCCAAAAATCTTGTATCTTCCATCTTCAAGCATGAACGCCTTCTCGTACACAAACTGAAACTACTCTTTGATATTTCTTTTCTCGTTCAGCACCTACAGATCAGCTTAAGACAAATTCACTAAATGCATAGGATCATATACTCTCATCAGCTCTTGTTCATCTTCATCCTCCATTACTGCTTCAGCTGTTTCACAATCAACGTACCACAATTTCAGATCTTTGAGCACATCCTTGGGCATTTGTTTCGTCGGCACTTCTTTTAGACACCGGATCGGCTTATACTTCATTATCATCCAAGGCTTGCCATCTGCTCTCATTCCTCTGTCTTTGTCTTCAACGAGCTTTCCTTTCTATGGTTTCAACAGCTCGAACTTTTTCTCCTTTATGCTTTCCTTTCAGACTATCTTCCCAATAATCCTAGCCATGTTATCATCACTCCTATTTATCAACCCCAACCTGGCTAAGTCCTTCGCTTCACATTCAGGCAACGTATTCAACGATCTCAACAGCCTCTTGAAATACTGAACCCCATCATACCGTTTAATCACAAAAAGCCTCAACTGCTCATCATATAACCAGCATATAATCCCCTTTTTCGATTCAGCATAACCCCTGATGTTGTAACTTTTCTTGAACATAGTAGGGACCACCGGTTTCTTAGTCTTTACAAACCACTGAGCGTAGCCTTCTTTCCATCTTGGCTGCTCCTCCCATTCTGTCTCATCACATCCCGTATCTTGATCCAAATCTGTCTTTTCAACTGCTGGATTTTCATGCTCAACATTCTCCTCCACAATCTCTCCCTCTTCGACTTCACTATCAATCACAATCTCAGCCCCTATCTTCTCTATCTCCTCCAACGGTAACACATCCTCATCACCTATAACATTATCTAACACCTCCTCAGCATCCACAACCATCACATCATCACCCCCTGAACCACCAGCTGCACTCGTTGACTCCCCTTGAGATGTGGAAGTCCCAAGAGCTTGTTCAGTTCTTGGCAACTCTCCACCTGTACCTTTTGATGCATTGGGATTATCGTCTCGATCGTTGCTTTTTTTTGTCCTCAGCTCGTCACCCTTACAGCTCGTCTCCCCCTGAGATGCCAAGAACTGTTTCAAGGCATCAATTATTTTACCATGCTCGATCAGGAGGGACGACTGAATCTGATTCTCCGCAACGAGGCGCTGAATAGCATGAGTCTGGATAAGATTTACTCTTGATTGTTCTGCCACGACCCTTTCAAGCGCTGCTATTCTTTCCGAGTCGGATAAGGTTGCATTGAAATCAAACCCCAGATGTGATATGTCTTGAGCGTACGGAGGAGGGATTCCCAATGTAACCGGCACCTCAGAAACAGGTGGAAACGTAACCGCAGGTGGTATCGTAACCGACAAACCTGCAGTAGAAACAACTGTCGACTCAACAAACCTTGCTACGACCTCCGATGGAATAAGAGATGGAGGTGGCAAGGACACAATCTCTGGAGCCGAGAGCTGGAATGTAGTGGGTGGGATGCCGAAGGAAGACGAGGTAGTCACCACAGGAACATCCGCGGTGCTTGGCCCTGTAACTGGCAATGGTGTAGGGACTATAGTCATACCAGACAGTGCGGGTGGAGTGAAACAAACCACCCTTGAGCTCTCACCAGCTCCCGAACCTGCACCTGCCCTTTCCCTTCTCGATCTACGGACCAACTGATGTAAATCTTCCTCAAAGTCTGAATCACTGTCATCGGTGTCTCTCTTCCTCTTCCCATGAATTCTTTCTTGAGAGATCAAAATTTTTCTAGCTTCAGCCACATCATCATTTGAGGAATCAGAATCAGCCTCCGTCGTAGCTGCCACCGACACATCCACACTAGAAACCCGGGCTACCGAGACCTGTACCTCTTCCTCTGGATCAACACGTTCCATATCAAAGAAGCCTTGACCGCCAAAAGCAGCTTCAAGGTCTACATTTTCCTCCGGTGCCACAACAGGAGCAGCAGGTAAAGCTTGTTGTACCTCAAGTGGTGTTTGAGGTGCTCCAGCCTGTTGTGGTGCCGGATCCCGAAACTCGTCCCCACGAGCTGGGACATACTCTGGGTTGATCAAGTACCCAAATAATGGAGTATGTCGAGGACGGAGCTCAGGTCTTTGACGGTCTATCTCGTAGAACACCATCTGACTAAAGCTATAACGCTTATTGTAAGTCAGTAATGTCATTGCCGACTGCATGGTCACACCCATTCCATCTGTACCAGCCTTTCTTCTTGACATACACACGATCATCACGTGCATAAGAAATCGCCATTGGTCTAAAAAGAATCCCTTTCGTCTTTGAGTATCTCCCAATGGACCAGAATATCCCATTCCCAGAAAAGCACCATCTCTGAATGGAGCCACGAAGTCTGTAGGATCGTCTCTCGTTTCATCCCCAAACTGCAAAGCCACCCTGATCTGCTCAGATGAGAACTGCACTATCTGATTGTTAACCGTTGCGCGCATAACCGGGGGCTCGACTCGACAATCATACTCCACTGTCTGCCAGAAATCTTCTATGTTTGGCAAAGATATAGGCAGTGTTGTGGTAATAGCGTGGAAGATACGCGAGCGGATAAGAAACGTGATGATCTCGCGTAAATCATCAACACCGCTCGCATCCGGGTCCAAAGTTATATACATGTTATGCCCCGGGAAAAACTGCCGATTGTTCTCTCCTCCTTCGTCACCTCCAGCACCACCTGCTCCCGCAGACAGCTGTCATATCTGTAACACAAACAGTCTAAGTTAGAGAACCGTCGAAGCAAATCACAAGTTCGCCTATTACCATGAGCGAAGTTATGATTTATTCTGTGTAGGCGAAGTTAGGGGTGGGGCGAAGTTGGGAACAACTTCGCCTTATCTTTAACTTCGCCTGATAACAGTTAATAAAAAAAGGGCCAGGCGAAGTTAATGATAACTTCGCCTAACGACAACTTCGCCTCATATACTGTTAAATAATTAAATATCAGGCGAAGTTAAACCTTAGGCGAAGTTAAGGATAACTTCGCTGAAACTGTAACTTCGCCTGAATATGAATCGGCAACAGTTTAGACGTTCAAACGAAGTGATTTTTGTCAATTTGGAGATTGCGGACTCAACCAAACATGTTTTGACGGAGATCAACACGATCAAGTTGAATACGACTACGTTAAAACTAGTTTGAAAAACGGGTGTTGGATGTTTGAAAGAACGAGGTCACTAATCGGGTCGAAACGACCTTTGATTAACATCAATGACATAGAATATAAGATGCAACAACCCTACACACCTTTAACACGAGTTGAAATCGAGAAAAATAACACAGATTGATTCAAAGAGTAACTTCGCTTAGGGTTAACTGAGTATAAGTTCGCCGGGTTTTGAAAAACAATACTGATCTTTGACCAAAAATTTCTTTATATAGGGTCAAGGTTATACAGGCGAAGTTATGGATAACTTCGCCTATCCCATAACTTCGCCTATATTAAACTTTACAAAACAAACCCTTATAACTTGAACAATTTGTAATTAAGTTTTAAAACATCCTTTAAAGAGTTAAATGATACGATCAAGAACCAAGTAACCAGGTATAAAATCAAACAACTACATAAGAAGAATATATTTTAAAAATAAAGTACACGGGATCAAATTTCAGTCTAGTCGTGGACCAACATGTTTTAGTAAAGATCCTAACAGGAATCATACTAATTAAGTGACTGTCACATAGATCCATGTTCAGCTGTATTATGACATAAAGAAACAGGTTGTAAGCAGGTAAATAACATAAAATGGTTTTCATCGCTTCTGTGATACGGGTTAGGTTCAATTAAGCTCAAAATATAAATGGGCAACACTTCAGAGATTGTGACGCCTCCTATTTATTCTCAAAGCTTATTTGGCTTTCCCCAAGTCACCCCGAGTTGACCTCGACCCGTAGTGTCTGATTAAATTTTAAGTACACGTCGATCTGTAGAGTCTTCTTCCCGTTCTCTTTCTTGCATCTTGATTGAGAAGTATTAACATTATAAGCTCTAGAATGTCTCAGTAACACATAATTTTTTTTTTAAATAACAAGATTTACACAGCTTCAAGTAAACTACTGCAAGTCCCGAATCTGGATCACTGCAGTTTCTTGACACCCCATCTTCTCGGGAATCAGAACACTCACGGGCTCATGTATGACTGGGTAATTGAGATTCTGCCTATCATTCGGAAAGATATATATGGAGACATGCACAACTCTTAAGGAGTTTCCACGTAAAATCGAGGAGATTTAGTTAGTATCACTTCTACTTTTACGCACCATAAAAAGCTACCATGACATACAATGACTGTTCTAAAGTCTTTTAGGCCTAATAACTTCACTAGTTAAGCACACAGAATCAGTTTGTCTATCACTTTCCAAGGTTGGATCAATTTTCTTTTAAACATAGTAAAGAAACTTCTTACGAATTAGTAGACTTGAAAAATTATTTCATCTACCAAAAAAATTTTTTAACTTCTATCGCCCCGATCAAGTCGAAGTTTTCAGGTAAACGGCTATCCTGAAGATCCAATGGATCAGCTGGACCGACCACATACGAGTATGTGTCCTTCTAACTAATTATGAACGACTAATTTTCAGCGAAAGAATAAAAACACATCATAAACCGCCCCGGTCACTTTCAATCATCTGGTTAATGGCTATCCTCATACTCTACAGGTAGAAATGAGGACCAAACATATCCGAAGATATGTCCTTCAAACTAAAGCAACCGACATAATTCTAAGCGATAGTGATGTTTTATTTTTTTTTAAATAACAAGATTTACACAGCTTCAAGTAAACTACTGCAAGTCCCGAATCTGGATCACTGCAGTTTCTTGACACACCATCTTCTCGGATGCTGAACCTGATCAGTTGGTGTCTCTTTTCGAACCATGTTAAGTTCAAAAGTTCGTAGTTTGTTGACTGCTGTTTCCAAGTCAATGTTGGCAAACTCTTTATCTTCTCTCATCAAGACAGTGTACATCTCCCATTTCGGTGGGAGAGCATCAAGGAGTTTTTCTACGATCTCCTCTTCTTTGTAAACAATGGAATAATTGCTGAGTTCGGTCATCAGGTGATAATATCTCGTGATGATATTATCAAGCGATTCATTCTTCAAATACTTGAACACCGAGAATTGGGTTTTGAGTAGCTTAATCTTGGATGCACGTATCCCCACATTACCTTCATATTGGTTTTCAAGCGCTTCCCATAGCTCTCTGGCGGTTTTATATTTCCTGAAGGTGTGAAGAATTTCTTGTGGTAGAGCCATTGTTATCGCAACATGAGCTTTGCTTTCAGCCTCATACATCTTATTTTCTTCCTCTTCCATCTAATTGTATTTCTTAATTTGTTCACGACCCTCATACAAAGCCGTTGGTTGAATGTATCCATCTTGAATGCACACCCACATCTTAGCATCTTGATATTTAACATACTGCTCAAACCGATCTTTCCAAGCCACGAAATCGGTTCCCTTAAGCATTTTCGGTGCCTTAGTAGCTGAACCTGCTTCCACCTCCATTTTTACCTGTTCCGTAATATTTATAGAAGTCATCTTTAGAAGAAATACAAACGAGCACTCAAAGAAACCAAAAATACAAATTTTATTCTGAACAGTACTGTAGGCGAAGTTAAACTTAACTTCGCTTAAGTCTTAACTTCGCTTGATTTTTCAACTTCGCTTTCTTCTCAACTTCACATGATTAGGCGAAGTTGTGGATAACTTCGCTTAAGTTAAGCGAACTTGTGAGGTAGGCGAAGTTGTTAATAACTTCGCTTAACCTTATATCTTCGCTTAAACCCTACAAACAGTGGCAGCAACTTCGCCTAATGAACACAACGATTTTGCAGGTTTGATTTTGACGTTTTGCGAGGTATGCGAAGGTGTAATGGGTTGTTTTTGATGGTGGGAGGTGAGTAGGACACAAAAACTCGGTATATTAACGTAAACACGTCCCGTGAATAGTCGAACGGAACGATTTCTACACCCGTGTGATAATCCCGAACCACACAACCACGAGTAAACGCTCTGATACCAATTGTAGGTTCCCAGTCGGATCTACACGGAATATCTCGTTCTACGTAGGTGCGGAATCCCTATGTAAGACGATACGAGCGTAGAAGATGACACACGTTAAACACAAGCAAACACACGTTACAATACTCAAAAGACACGTTGTATTGCAACTAGTAACACGTGATTCACCGATCACCAATTACACGAATTGAACAACCTCTACAAACAAGCCGTAACCTAAACCTATATAACATTCGACAACTTCGCCTAACATGTTTAGGCGAAGTTGTCACTAACTTCGCTTGTTCCACAAGTTCGCCTATATCAAGCGAACTTGTGAGACAACTTCGCTTAATCATAAATACAAAACATACTAACTCGATTACAGACACTAGATACTGAACTACTGACATCATGTACCAACAAATAAACCATTAAAGCAGCAAAAGACCATCTGGAAAAGGTATCAAAGGGCAAGAATGTTTTTGATACAAGATTTTATTCAATACAAGACCCGACTGTTGCTGATATTCAAAGATGGTTTGTTTATCGGAACAAGAAAGCTCGTAAGATTATTGATGCATACCGGTATGTGGATAAAGAGCAGAAAGTTGAAGTTGTCGCTCGTACTCATGAAAATCAGATGACATCTTTTAAAGCCGTATCTAAAGTGCGAGGTGACATTATTTCATGGCTTTATGATTCAGATTTAAAGGTCTGTATTTTTAAATGGGAGAACGACATTCAGTATGATGAAAAGATTACTGACGTTCTTTCATCACCGCATTGGGACGTTCAGACCCTCACGTGTCGACTTCTATGAACCGTGAAGGAAATCGACATGCAGATTGGTTTCATCAACATATGCTGTTAGACGTCAATCACGGGTTTAAATTTTTCAAGCCACAGATTCCGATTCGAAAGCTCATCGATGAGATAGATCCAAGAACAGGTTGGAGGAAATTGGTTCTTAATGTAAAGCCTCCAAAGATAATGAAGTGTGTACCGGTCAAGACGCTGAATCAACATATGTATTTATCTTTCAACCGCTGGTATTATGACAATCGAACTAGCGAGGCCGTTATTGTGATGGGTAAGGGCTTAAATACCGATCTGATAAAGATGATCCGATGTGGCTCGTGAACTTGACAAACACCGACAATGACGTGCTATTCAAGAATAAGATATTAATTGAGCATCGTGAAGACTATGACAGAGCAATGCAATTCAACGCGTTGTTCGTGTGTGTCATGAGCATGGTATTCACAGCTGCAGAGACTGCCAGACCAATCGCTTCAAGTAATTTAAAGACAAAGATCTCAAGACGAGGGGGTGTCTGTTTGTACACGGTTTTGGGTCTCGAGTCTTTGTAATTATCGTTTTGTATTTATCGTTTATTTTGATATAAAAGTTATTATTATATTAATTTAGTTCGTTAAAGAACAGTCTAGTTCGTTAAGGATGTTCAACGAACTAGACATTAAGTTAAGTTTCCTCATGGTTCGTTAAGGATGTTTAAAATATCAGGGGGCAGTTCGTTATTTTTTTTAACGTAACGAATTGGAAGGCTAGTTCGTTACGGAATGTGTAACGAACTAGATTCCATCGTCTATTTATAGAGGGTTCCTCCTATGTTTAATTTAAGCTTTTTATTAATTTATTGAATCTCTGTTGAATTATCATCTCGATCTATCCCTCAAACATATTAATCTATTATAAAATATATACACATACTACATCTAATACTAATATGTATATATATATATATACACATAACATTTAATCAATAAGTATAATTATGAACTAGATTCGTTAATTGTTTATTATGTCTTAGATCTGAGATCCGAGGCTTTCGCACGCTTTTCCGGCGAGATCCCGATTTTCCAGTGATGACGGCGTCGACGATAGGGGAATGTTTAGGGAATGTTCTGACATTCTCTGACTTAACCCTAGGCGCATGTAACGAATGATCTATGCCCATTCGTTAAGGAAGAATAACGAACGAACTACATTCGTTAAGCCATTTGCTCTGCCCATTCGTTAAGGAAGAACAACGAATGAACTACCATTCGTTATGCCATTCGTTGTGGAGAACTAACGAATGAAACGTCATTTGTTGGAAGGTTCATTCGTCATGAAAGTCCATAGGTGGCCATTTGTTAAGAAGTAACAAATGAGTCCATTCGTTGTGAAAGAACACACTCGTTAAGAAGCAAAGAATGAGCCCCGTTCGTTAAGGAACTGGCTAACGAATGAAGTTTGAACAAACGACAAAAAGGTCCCTGGACTTAGAATAAAATGGATTAATTATAAAGAAGCCCTCGAACTTTATTAATTAATGAAAGATACCTTAAAGAGTAAATAAATAACAATTAACTAACCTGTTAAAGATCAATGAAGTAAAACTGGCTTAGATGCTTTAGACTAATTAAGCAGACAGTTTAGAATGGCTAGAGCGTTATCTAATATCGTGTTTATTAAACAATTAGTCGTGCACAGCTAAAGAAAGGAATAACTATTAACGGTGAACGTAACATGACTTAGGTGAGTTTCTAGCCCCACTTCCTTGTTATGTTTTCGGGGCTGTGTGCATACTCAATGTGAACGTTAATACACTTACCTTAAATGGTAAGTGTATTCTATAATGATTGATGTGATAGTATGTATGAATAATATGAATGAATGCTTTTCAGTGCGTGAACGATCTTCGGATATTGCACATATCGATAGGGAAAGTAGTGTGTAGTATGCCTAGTATGAAATATGTATGTAAGAAAGTATGTAATGAAATGAGTATGTACGAAAGTATGATTGTATAATGAAAAGTATGTATGGTTATAGAACAGATGGAAGGTATCGTTAATAAGGGGAATGAACCCTTATTCGTTTGAAGGTCCGTTTGTTAGCCAAATCAAACGAATGAGTCCATTCGT
Organism: Bidens hawaiensis; assembly: GCF_021521415.1. Classification (NCBI taxonomy): domain Eukaryota; kingdom Viridiplantae; phylum Streptophyta; class Magnoliopsida; order Asterales; family Asteraceae; genus Bidens; species Bidens hawaiensis. Next base: position 345,241 of record NW_027492176.1, read on the forward strand.
TATAGACGTTCATTCGTTATAAAGGTCCATTGGTCATGAAAGTCCAAAGGTGGCCATTCGTTAAGAAGTAACGAATGAGTCCATTCGTTATGAAACAACACACTCGTTAAGAAGCAACGAACGAGTACCATTGGTTAAGGAACTGGATAACGAATGAAGTTTGAACAAATGACAGAAGGTCCCTGGACATAAACTAAAAAGAAGCCCTCGAACTTTATTAATTAATGAAAGATACCTTAAAGGGTCAATGAATAACAATTAACTAACCAATTAAAGATCAATGAAGTAAAACTGGATTAGACGCTTTAGACTAATTAAGCAGACAGTTAAGAATGGCTAGAGCGTTATTTGATATCATGTTTATTAAACAGTTAGTCGTACACAGCTAAATAAAGGAATAACTATTAACGGTGAACATAACAGGACTCAGGTGAGTTTCTAGCCCCGCTTCCTTGTTATGTTTTCGGGGTTGTGTGCATACTCAATGTGAACTTTATTACACTTACCTTAAATGGTAAGTTTATGCTATAATGATTGATGTGATAGTATGTATGAATGAATGCTTGTCGGTGCGTGAACGATCTTTGAATATTGCACTTATCGACATGGAAAGTAATGTGTATTATGCCTTGTATGAAATATGTATGTAAGAATGTGTGTAATGAAATGAGTATGTGCGAAAGTATGATTGTATAAAGAAAGGTATGTGTGGCTATAGAACAAATGGAAGATATGGTTAATAAGGGAACAGAACCAAATAATATCTGCGAATGTAGGGAAAAGACCCTAATAATATCTGCGAATGTAGGAAACAGACCCTAATAATATCTGCGAATGTAGGGAACAGACCCTAATAATATATGCGAATGTAGGGAATAGACCCTAATAAAATCTGCGAAGGTTATTGGGCGGAATGCTCTTTAAAACGTATATGTATGAATGAAAGTATATATGTAAGTATGAAAGAAAGAATGAAAGTACGTATGTATGTAAGTATGTAAGGAAAGGTGAAGATATGTATCTTCGGTTATGTATGTATGTAAGTATGTGAATGTATTGTATGTTTCCTGATTAACTAGAACTCACTCAGCATAGCTGACTTTTAGTATGCACGCAGCTTAATCGACTGAGACAGCTGGCTTGAGGGAGACACATGGCAGGATTGAAGAAGTTGGCATCTGAAGATTTGTCATATTGGTTTGATACTATGTTTTACATTATGTTTTAAAAGACAAGTTATGAATGTTTGTATTGAATGGTTGACTATTATTATTATTATTCCGCGAAAGTTTTAACTAACTATGATATTTAGAACTGTGTTTATGAGTAAATCCAACGCGAAAGTAGGGCACCGGGAACGGGGCCTTATATGTTGATTAAAATAAAACTCTCAGATCCTTAATTTATGCATAATTATGAGCATAATAGTGGAAAATTAAATTCAAATTCTTTTAATTATGCCAAAATTAATTGTTAAAATAAAACTCGTATTAAAACTTTTCCATTCTCAAAATACTTTCCATCTTTCTATTTAAATACCAATTAATAGTTACATAACATTGTTATAATTTAAATACAAGATTATAATAAATTCTTGTAATTATGTCCAAATTATGGCTTAAAACAAAAACACAAATATTTTTAAATGGTCCTTTGTTTATGCATAATTATGTATATAATATTGAGCATATATGTGGTTTATAATAACTTTTATCTTTATTTATAGTTAAATAATTAGATAATCATGTACGAATCGCATAAGTATGTTGCAAATTCAATTCAAATGATATTAAAAATATATTATATAATCATATTAAAATTAATGATTATTACATTTGTCAAGTTAACTTATATTTAAATCATATTATAATCATATATAATTTCTATTAAGTAATTTTAAAAATTATATTAAAACAGGAATAAAATCAACGATGTTTACATTTGTCGAGTTAACTTATTTTAAAATCATATTATTATCATATACAACTTCTATAACTATTTTATAAAATTATATTCAAACCATCTTTGCCTTTGATCATATTATAATCATACTAAAATCAAGTTACATACTTCGAGTGAATTATCTAATCTACTCTAAATTAAAGAGAAAACATCTTTGGCTTTGAACCGGTTCCAAATCGGTTTGCAGGTTAGAATAAAAAAATGCTATACAGGTTTGATAGTATATTTAATATGTTATAGCTGTCTATTTTACATGGAAACCGTTTCCATGTGTGTATTTAATATTGTCCATTGTTTGAATTTTAAAAGTTTCAATTTACCATTATATTAAGGCAATTAAATGAATATATTTAAAGCAATACGTTAAGCATTAATAAGATTATGTTGGAAATTGAAATTATAGTAGCATACGTCGAATATGTATTAAACATAAATTAACTTAGTACTAATCCAATGCCAAATTATAATTTGAATTTTGACGATTAAAATAATTGTAACTCCTAAGTTGGAGATGATTTGAAAATGAATGTGTAACATCCCGCTTTTGAAAAGAATTAATAAAATAAATTTCGTTTATTTTATAGTGTGTCGTTTGTCGTTTTAGATAAATAAACTAATAAGAGGGTGAGCTTGGACTTTAGAAGATGAAATAAGAAATTGAATGGGCCTTAGGTCCATGAGTATAAATCCCCCTTAAACCTAATCCTTTCCATTTTTAACCGTCTCTACACCTTAGCCTACACCTTTCAAAACACACACACCATCCTTTATCCTGCGTCAAGTTCTGAAGTTGAGAACCCGAGCTTGATAGTGTTATAGCGTTGTGACGAACCAACTCGACATCAAGACTAGACCATGTTCGTAGACCGACTCGTTTAAAGTACGTTTATATCAAGAACTTGTTTTTTTAGGTCCGGTTTACATATAGGAATCTTAGATCTATGTTTAAATGGTAAAAACGAACCCGATGCATCAAACCTTACTGGAATTCGTTAACAATAGATGGGCTAATTGTTAACATAAACAACCGGGTTCGTGTATTGAGTCATCGCACATTATAAACATGAATATTTGGATGAACAAACGGTTAGGGTTTGTCGGCGCTAGTATTACGAGTCCGGTGATACCAAATTCGTGTCATTTGGTTGAGATTTGAGGTTAAATTGCTAAATCAGTTGATGTTGACTGTTTTGATGTTCTTGACGATTTTGACTTTGCCCTGAGTCAAAGTCTGGATAATACTGTTGATAATTCGTTATGACTGGTCATTCGTTACGCGGTCATAACGAATGGGACTCATTCGTGCAACTTTATAACGAATGAACCTTTAATTCGTTATCTACCCGGTGCGATGGTGATCGATACGAGATCCGCACAAGGTCTAGGAGTGCGGAATACTCCTAGACTCGTTTATGGTGTTATAGACGAAGAACACGAATAAACACAAATATACACACGAATGGGATAAACGAATCTGCAGATCCTTTATATAATATTCAAAACGCATTACATACTGAACGGAAAAACAAAACACGGCCGACCCGAGGTGAGCTCTACCTCGGGTCTGCCCACGCAACTCTCTCTTTCTTTTTCTCTCTATGCAACTAAACAACTGAACAAGTAACCTAAAACCCTAAACATAACACACATATATATAGATAAATATCTTCGTGGGCTTGGGCTTGGGCCTCAAGGTGAAGTTGTTCCTAACTTCACCAACAAGTGAAGTTGTTCTAACTTCACCAACACATGAAGTTGTTCTAACTTCACCAACATGTGAAGTTGTCTCCCTCCACAACTTCACCCAACTAGTCGGAATTGCATAGCGACGGTCACAAAATGCACCAACAAACTCCCCCTTGACCGTCGCTCTCAATTCTAACAAACACAAAAGATCATCTGTTACAAGGCATGCACCAACACACTCCCCCTTAACTGATGATCTTCTGGGTTCTTCTCCTGGTAAGACACGATCTTCAGACATTGCACTGTGACATTCAAGGTTGAACTTCACATATACATGCAACATCAATCCTGTCTTCAACCAGCCGTGTCTGAAACTGTCTTGTAGCTTCACAAATCTACCAATCAGCCGGCGTCTTCCATATCAGATCTCCCCTTCAGTGTAAGCCCCTCCAAACTATATCGATCGAGATCTTTGACCTGCATCCCGGTGCCTAATCTATCATCTCAACCATTCGGTTAGTAAGATAAGGTTCAATCTTCAACTACTCAACAGCAAATAATCAGTTTCATCACAAAACCACCTTGACAAAATCTAACACACTTGGCCATAAATATATAACGGGTTTCCTCATTTGATATCGCAAGCCACTAAAATTGGCCTTACAATCACCCCCTTGACTTATGATATCAAAAACTTCGTTGAACCATGTCCCGCATCTTCACGAATCAACCCGATAAAGCCAAAGCATCTTCAATCACCGGGGATAACGATCAAATGACTTTATTATTATTTTTGAGAATGAAATTATTTAAGTAGCTCACACCTAATAAATAAGTATCCCAGATACTGGTATCCCACGTTTTCAGGTTGAGAGCTTAAACAATTTAATTCCCGATTAAATCCAACTTGTTTAAAAATTTCACCTTAATAAATAAGCATCTCGAATGCTCGTATTCTATGTTTTCAGGATCCAAGTCTCGAACGCCTTGAAAATAACATAAATAATATGCTTTGAACACGATCCAATAATATCGAAAACCCGAACAAAATTTGACTTTCTCCAGTTGGTCAACTCCAAAAAAATGTTATCACCAAATTTTTCCTCGATGATCCTCTCGACATATAAAAAATTTCGTTCAAGAAAATTTCCCTAATTTTTTTAATAATTTTTTTTTTGGAATACAATGTCTTGAACGTCGGAGGAAAAAGGAAAACATATCGATAACTTCACCTGATAACTTCACCCCTCATTAACATCACCAGCTGATAACTTCACCACCAGATAACTTCACCAGCTGATAACTTCACCAGCCAATAACTTCACCACCGGATAACTTCACCACCTGATAACTTCGCCAGCCAGTAACTTCGCCAACCAGTAACTTCGCCAAAACCCTAAAATTCGATTGACAACTTCGCCAAAAACCTGTAACTTCGCCGTTGCCGTCTTCCCCAACTAAAATCAGATCTGAAACGGGCCAAAAACACCAAAACGCAGATCTCAAACCACAACATAAGTGCCTAAGGCTCTGATACCACTTGTAAGTCCCCGGTGCGATGGTGATCGATAAGAGATCCGCACGAGGTCTAGGAGTGCGGAATCCTCCGAGACTCGTTTATGGTGTTATAGACTAAGAACACGAATAAACACAAATATACACATGAATAGGATAAACGAATCTGCAGATCCTTTATATAATATTCAGAACACATTACATACTGAACGGAAAAACAAAACACGGCCGACCCGAGGTGAGCTCTACCTCGGGTCTGCCCACGCGACTCTCTCTTTCTTTTTCTCTCTATGCAACTAAACAACTGAACAAGTAACCTCAAACCCTAAACGTAACACACATATATATAGATAAATATCTTCGTGGGCTTGGGCTTGGGCCTCAAGGTGAAGTTGTTCCTAACTTCACCAACAAGTGAAGTTTTTCTAACTTCACCAACACATGAAGTTGTTCTAACTTCACCAACACGTGAAGTTGTCTCCCTCCACAACTTCACCCAACTAGTCGGAATTGCATAGCGACGGTCACAAAATGCACCAACAAACTCCCCCTTGACCGTCGCTCTCAATTCTAACAAACACAAAAGATCATCTGTTACAAGGCATGCACCAACACACTCCCCCTTAACTGATGATCTTCTGGGTTCTTCTCCTGGTAAGACACGATCTTCAGACATTGCACTGTGACATTCAAGGTTGAACTTCACATATACATGCAACATCAATCCTGTCTTCAACCAGCCGTGTCTGAAACTGTCTTGTAGCTTCACAAATCTACCAATCACCCGGCGTCTTCCATATCAGATATCCCCTTCAGTGTAAGGCCCTCCAAACTATATCGATCGAGATCTTTGACCTGCATCCCGGTGCCTAATCTATCATCTCAACCATTCGGTTAGTAAGATAAGGTTCAATCTTCAACTACTCAACAGCAAATGATCAGTTTCATCACAAAACCACCTTGACAAAATCTAACACACTTGGACATAAATATATAACGGGTTTCCTCATTTGATATCGCAAGCCACTAAAATTGGCCTTACAATCACCCCCTTGACTTATGATATCAAAAACTTCGTTGAACCATGTCCCGCATCTTCACGAATCAACCCGATAAAGCCAAAGCATCTTCAATCACCGGGGATAACGATCAAATGACTTTATTATTATTTCCGAGAATGAAATTATTTAAGTAGCTCACACCTAATAAATAAGTATCCCAGATACTGGTATCCCACGTTTTCAGGTTGAGAGCTTAAACAATTTAATTCCCGATTAAATCCAACTTGTTCAAAAATTTTCACCTTAATAAATAAGCATCTCGGATGCTCGTATTCCATGTTTTCAGGATCCAAGTCTCGAACGCCTTGAAAATAACATAAATAATATGCTTTGAACACGATCCAATAATATCGAAAACCCGAACAAAATTTGACTTTCTCCAGTTGGTCAACTCCAAAAAAATGTTATCACCAAATTTTTCTTCGATGATCCTCTCGACATATAAAAAATTTCGTTCAAGAAAATTTCCCGAATTTTTTTAATAATTTTTTTTTTGGAATACCATGTCTTGAACGTCGGAGGAAAAAGGAAAACATATCGATAACTTCACCTGATAACTTCACCCCTCATTAACATCACCAGCTGATAACTTCACCACCTGTTAACTTCACCACCAGATAACTTCACCAGCTGATAACTTAACCAGCCAATAACTTCACCACCGGATAACTTCACCACCTGATAACTTCGCCAGCCAATAACTTGGCGCCAATAACTTCGCCAACCAGTAACTTCGCCAACCAGTAACTTCGCCAAATTTTAACTTCGCCAAACTTTAACTTCGCCAAAACCATAACTTCGCCAAAACCCTAAAATTCGATTGACAACTTCGCCAAAAACCTGTAACTTCGCCGTTGCCGTCTTCCCCAACTAAAATCAGATCTGAAACGGGCCAAAAACACCAAAACGCAGATCACAAACCACAACATAAGAGCCTAAGGCTCTGATACCACTTGTAAGTCCCCGGTGCGATGGTGATCGATAAGAGATCCGCACGAGGTCTAGGAGTGCGGAATCCTCCTAGACTCGTTTATGGTGTTATAGACTTAGAACACGAATAAACACAAATATACACATGAATAGGATAAACGAATCTGCAGATCCTTTATATAATATTCAGAACACATTACATACTGAACGGAAAAACAAAACACGGCCGACCCGAGGTGAGCTCTACCTCGGGTCTGCCCACGCGACTCCCTCTTTCTTTTTCTCTCTATGCAACTAAACAACTGAACAAGTAACCTCAAACCCTAAACGTAACACACATATATATAGATAAATATCTTCGTGGGCTTGGGCTTGGGCCTCAAGGTGAAGTTGTTCCTAACTTCACCAACAAGTGAAGTTTTTCTAACTTCACCAACACATGAAGTTGTTCTAACTTCACCAACACGTGAAGTTGTCTCCCTCCACAACTTCACCCAACTAGTCGGAATTGCATAGCGACGGTCACAAAATGCACCAACAAACTCCCCCTTGACCGTCGCTCTCAATTCTAACAAACACAAAAGATCATCTGTTACAAGGCATGCACCAACACACTCCCCCTTAACTGATGATCTTCTGGGTTCTTCTCCTGGTAAGACACGATCTTCAGACATTGCACTGTGACATTCAAGGTTGAACTTCACATATACATGCAACATCAATCCTGTCTTCAACCAGCCGTGTCTGAAACTGTCTTGTAGCTTCACAAATCTACCAATCACCCGGCGTCTTCCATATCAGATATCCCCTTCAGTGTAAGGCCCTCCAAACTATATCGATCGAGATCTTTGACCTGCATCCCGGTGCCTAATCTATCATCTCAACCATTCGGTTAGTAAGATAAGGTTCAATCTTCAACTACTCAACAGCAAATGATCAGTTTCATCACAAAACCACCTTGACAAAATCTAACACACTTGGACATAAATATATAACGGGTTTCCTCATTTGATATCGCAAGCCACTAAAATTGGCCTTACAATCACCCCCTTGACTTATGTTATCAAAAACTTCGTTGAACCATGTCCCGCATCTTCACGAATCAACCCGATAAAGCCAAAGCATCTTCAATCACCGGGGATAACGATCAAATGACTTTATTATTATTTCCGAGAATGAAATTATTTAAGTAGCTCACACCTAATAAATAAGTATCCCAGATACTGGTATCCCACGTTTTCAGGTTGAGAGCTTAAACAATTTAATTCCCGATTAAATCCAACTTGTTCAAAAATTTTCACCTTAATAAATAAGCATCTCGGATGCTCGTATTCCATGTTTTCAGGATCCAAGTCTCGAACGCCTTGAAAATAACATAAATAATATGCTTTGAACACGATCCAATAATATCGAAAACCCGAACAAAATTTGACTTTCTCCAGTTGGTCAACTCCAAAAAAATGTTATCACCAAATTTTTCTTCGATGATCCTCTCGACATATAAAAAATTTCGTTCAAGAAAATTTCCCGAATTTTTTTAATAATTTTTTTTTTGGAATACCATGTCTTGAACGTCGGAGGAAAAAGGAAAACATATCGATAACTTCACCTGATAACTTCACCCCTCATTAACATCACCAGCTGATAACTTCACCACCTGTTAACTTCACCACCAGATAACTTCACCAGCTGATAACTTAACCAGCCAATAACTTCACCACCGGATAACTTCACCACCTGATAACTTCGCCAGCCAATAACTTGGCGCCAATAACTTCGCCAACCAGTAACTTCGCCAACCAGTAACTTCGCCAAATTTTAACTTCGCCAAACTTTAACTTCGCCAAAACCATAACTTCGCCAAAACCCTAAAATTCGATTGACAACTTCGCCAAAAACCTGTAACTTCGCCGTTGCCGTCTTCCCCAACTAAAATCAGATCTGAAACGGGCCAAAAACACCAAAACGCAGATCACAAACCACAACATAAGAGCCTAAGGCTCTGATACCACTTGTAAGTCCCCGGTGCGATGGTGATCGATAAGAGATCCGCACGAGGTCTAGGAGTGCGGAATCCTCCTAGACTCGTTTATGGTGTTATAGACTTAGAACACGAATAAACACAAATATACACATGAATAGGATAAACGAATCTGCAGATCCTTTATATAATATTCAGAACACATTACATACTGAACGGAAAAACAAAACACGGCCGACCCGAGGTGAGCTCTACCTCGGGTCTGCCCACGCGACTCCCTCTTTCTTTTTCTCTCTATGCAACTAAACAACTGAACAAGTAACCTCAAACCCTAAACGTAACACACATATATATAGATAAATATCTTCGTGGGCTTGGGCTTGGGCCTCAAGGTGAAGTTGTTCCTAACTTCACCAACAAGTGAAGTTTTTCTAACTTCACCAACACATGAAGTTGTTCTAACTTCACCAACACGTGAAGTTGTCTCCCTCCACAACTTCACCCCACTAGTCGGAATTGCATAGCGACGGTCACAAAATGCACCAACAAACTCCCCCTTGACCGTCGCTCTCAATTCTAACAAACACAAAAGATCATCTGTTACAAGGCATGCACCAACACACTCCCCCTTAACTGATGATCTTCTGGGTTCTTCTCCTGGTAAGACACGATCTTCAGACATTGCACTGTGACATTCAAGGTTGAACTTCACATATACATGCAACATCAATCCTGTCTTCAACCAGCCGTGTCTGAAACTGTCTTGTAGCTTCACAAATCTACCAATCACCCGGCGTCTTCCATATCAGATATCCCCTTCAGTGTAAGGCCCTCCAAACTATATCGATCGAGATCTTTGACCTGCATCCCGGTGCCTAATCTATCATCTCAACCATTCGGTTAGTAAGATAAGGTTCAATCTTCAACTACTCAACAGCAAATGATCAGTTTCATCACAAAACCACCTTGACAAAATCTAACACACTTGGACATAAATATATAACGGGTTTCCTCATTTGATATCGCAAGCCACTAAAATTGGCCTTACAATCACCCCCTTGACTTATGATATCAAAAACTTCGTTGAACCATGTCCCGCATCTTCACGAATCAACCCGATAAAGCCAAAGCATCTTCAATCACCGGGGATAACGATCAAATGACTTTATTATTATTTCCGAGAATGAAATTATTTAAGTAGCTCACACCTAATAAATAAGTATCCCAGATACTCGTATCCCACGTTTTCAGGTTTAGAGCTTAAACAATTTAATTCCCGATTAAATCCAACTTGTTCAAAAATTTTCACCTTAATAAATAAGCATCTCGGATGCTCGTATTCCATGTTTTCAGGATCCAAGTCTCGAACGCCTTAAAAATAACATAAATAATATGCTTTGAACACGATCCAATAATATCGAAAACCCGAACAAAATTTGACTTTCTCCAGTTGGTCAACTCCAAAAAAATGTTATCACCAAATTTTTCCTCGATGATCCTCTCGACATATAAAAAATTTCGTTCAAGAAAATTTCCCGAATTTTTTTAATAATTTTTTTTTTGGAATACCATGTCTTGAACGTCGGAGGAAAAAGGAAAACATATCGATAACTTCACCTGATAACTTCACCCCTCATTAACATCACCAGCTGATAACTTCACCACCTGTTAACTTCACCACCAAATAACTTCACCAGCTGATAACTTAACCAGCCAATAACTTCACCACCGGATAACTTCACCACCTGATAACTTCGCCAGCCAATAACTTCGCGCCAATAACTTCGCCAACCAGTAACTTCGCCAAATTTTAACTTCGCCAAACTTTAACTTCGCCAAAACCATAACTTCGCCAAAACCCTAAAATTCGATTGACAACTTCGCCAAAAACCTGTAACTTCGCCGTTGCCGTCTTCCCCAACTAAAATCAGATCTGAAACGGGCCAAAAACACCAAAACCCAGATCTCAAACCACAACATATGAGCCTAAGGCTCTGATACCACTTGTAAGTCCCCGGTGCGATGGTGATCGATAAGAGATCCGCACGAGGTCTAGGCGTGCGGAATCCTCCTAGACTCGTTTATGGTGTTATAGACTAAGAACACGAATAAACACAAATATACACACGAATAGGATAAACGAATCTGCAGATCCTTTATATAATATTCAAAACACATTACATACTGAACGGAAAAACAAAACACGGCCGACCCGAGGTGAGCTCTACCTCGGGTCTGCCCACGCGACTCTCTCTTTCTTTTTCTCTCTATGCAACTAAACAACTGAACAAGTAACCTCAAACCCTAAACGTAACACACATATATATAGATAAATATCTTCGTGGGCTTGGGCTTGGGCCTCAAGGTGAAGTTGTACCTAACTTCACCAACAAGTGAAGTTTTTCTAACTTCACCAACACATGAAGTTGTTCTAACTTCACCAACACGTGAAGTTGTCTCCCTCCACAACTTCACCCAACTAGTCGGAATTGCATAGCGACGGTCACAAAATGCACCAACAAACTCCCCCTTGACCGTCACTCTCAATTCTAACAAACACAAAAGATCATCTGTTACAAGGCATGCACCAACACACTCCCCCTTAACTGATGATCTTCTGGGTTCTTCTCCTGGTAAGACACGATCTTCAGACATTGCACTGTGATATTCAAGGTTGAACTTCACATATACATGCAACATCAATCCTGTCTTCAACCAGCCGTGTCTGAAACTGTCTTGTAGCTTCACAAATCTACCAATCACCCGGCGTCTTCCATATCAGATATCCCCTTCAGTGTAAGCCCCTCCAAACTATATCGATCGAGATCTTTGACCTGCATCCCGGTGCCTAATCTATCATCTCAACCATTCGGTTAGTAAGATAAGGTTCAATCTTCAACTACTCAGCAGCAAATGATCAGTTTCATCACAAAACCACCTTGACAAAATCTAACACACTTGGCCATAAATATATAACGGGTTTCCTCATTTGATATCGCAAGCCACTAAAATTGGCCTTACAATCACCCCCTTGACTTATGATATCAAAAACTTCGTTGAACCATGTCCCGCATCTTCACGAATCAACCCGATAAAGCCAAAGCAACTTCAATCACCGGGGATAACGATCAAATGACTTTATTATTATTTCCGAGAATGAAATTATTTAAGTAGCTCACACCTAATAAATAAGTATCCCAGATACTCGTATCCCACGTTTTCAGGTTGAGAGCTTAAACAATTTAATTCCCGATTAAATCCAACTTGTTCAAAAATTTTCACCTTAATAAATAAGCATCTCGGATGCTCGTATTCCATGTTTTCAGGATCCAAGTCTCGAACGCCTTGAAAATAACATAAATAATATGCTTTGAACACGATCCAATAATATCGAAAACCCGAACAAAATTTGACTTTCTCCAGTTGGTCAACTCCAAAAAAATGTTATCACCAAATTTTTCCTCGATGATCCTCTCGACATATAAAAAATTTCGTTCAAGAAAATTTCCCGAATTTTTTTAATAATTTTTTTTTTGGAATACCATGTCTTGAACGTCGGAGGAAAAAGGAAAACATATCGATAACTTCACCTGATAACTTCACCCCTCATTAACATCACCAGCTGATAACTTCACCACCTGTTAACTTCACCACCAGATAACTTCACCAGCTGATAACTTAACCAGCCAATAACTTCACCACCGGATAACTTCACCACCTGATAACTTCGCCAGCCAATAACTTCGCGCCAATAACTTCGCCAACCAGTAACTTCGCCAAATTTTAACTTCGCCAAACTTTAACTTCGCCAAAACCATAACTTCGCCAAAACCCTAAAATTCGATTGACAACTTCGCCAAAAACCTGTAACTTCGCCGTTGCCGTCTTCCCCAACTAAAATAAGATCTGAAACGGGCCAAAAACACCAAAACGCAGATCTCAAACCACAACATAAGAGCCTAAGGCTCTGATACCACTTGTAAGTCCCCGGTGCGATGGTGATCGATAAGAGATCCGCACGAGGTCTAGGAGTGCGGAATCCTCCTAGACTCGTTTATGGTGTTATAGACTAAGAACACGAATAAACACAAATATACACACGAATAGGATAAACGAATCTGCAGATCCTTTATATAATATTCAAAACACATTACATACTGAACGGAAAAAACAAAACACGGCCGACCCGAGGTGAGCTCTACCTCGGGTCTGCCCACGCGACTCTCTCTTTCTTTTTCTCTCTATGCAACTAAACAACTGAACAAGTAACCTCAAACCCTAAACGTAACACACATATATATAGATAAATATCTTCGTGGGCTTGGGCTTGGGCCTCAAGGTGAAGTTGTACCTAACTTCACCAACAAGTGAAGTTTTTCTAACTTCACCAACACATGAAGTTGTTCTAACTTCACCAACACGTGAAGTTGTCTCCCTCCACAACTTCACCCAACTAGTCGGAATTGCATAGCGATGGTCACAAAATGCACCAACAAACTCCCCCTTGACCGTCACTCTCAATTCAAACAAACACAAAAGATCATCTGTTACAAGGCATGCACCAACACACTCCCCCTTAACTGATGATACTCTGGGTTCTTCTCCTGGTAAGACACGATCTTCAGACATTGCACTGTGACATTCAAGGTTGAACTTCACATATACATGCAACATCAATCCTGTCTTCAACCAGCCGTGTCTGAAACTGTCTTGTAGCTTCACAAATCTACCAATCACCCGGCGTCTTCCATATCAGATATCCCCTTCAGTGTAAGCCCCTCCAAACTATATCGATCGAGATCTTTGACCTGCATCCCGGTGCCTAATCTATCATCTCAACCATTCGGTTAGTAAGATAAGGTTCAATCTTCAACTACTCAGCAGCAAATGATCAGTTTCATCACAAAACCACCTTGACAAAATCTAACACACTTGGCCATAAATATATAACGGGTTTCCTCATTTGATAACGCAAGCCACTAAAATTGGCCTTACAATCACCCCCTTGACTTATGATATCAAAAACTTCGTTGAACCATGTCCCGCATCTTCACGAATCAACCCGATAAAGCCAAAGCATCTTCAATCACCGGGGATAACGATCAAATGACTTTATTATTATTTCCGAGAATGAAATTATTTAAGTAGCTCACACCTAATAAATAAGTATCCCAGATACTCGTATCCCACGTTTTCAGGTTGAGAGCTTAAACAATTTAATTCCCGATTAAATCCAACTTGTTCAAAAATTTTCACCTTAATAAATAAGCATCTCGGATGCTCGTATTCCATGTTTTCAGGATCCAAGTCTCGAACGCCTTGAAAATAACATAAATAATATGCTTTGAACACGATCCAATAATATCGAAAACCCGAACAAAATTTGACTTTCTCCAGTTGGTCAACTCCAAAAAAATGTTATCACCAAATTTTTCCTCGATGATCCTCTCGACATATAAAAAATTTCGTTCAAGAAAATTTCCCGAATTTTTTTAATAATTTTTTTTTTGGAATACCATGTCTTGAACGTCGGAGGAAAAAGGAAAACATATCGATAACTTCACCTGATAACTTCACCCCTCATTAACATCACCAGCTGATAACTTCACCACCTGTTAACTTCACAACCAGATAACTTCACCAGCTGATAACTTAACCAGCCAATAACTTCACCACCGGATAACTTCACCACCTGATAACTTCGCCAGCCAATAACTTCGCGCCAATAACTTCGCCAACCAGTAACTTCGCCAAATTTTAACTTCGCCAAACTTTAACTTCGCCAAAACCATAACTTCGCCAAAACCCTAAAATTCGATTGACAACTTCGCCAAAAACCTGTAACTTCGCCGTTGCCGTCTTCCCCAACTAAAATCAGATCTGAAACGGGCCAAAAACACCAAAACGCAGATCTCGAACCACAACATAAGAGCCTAAGGCTCTGATACCACTTGTAAGTCCCCGGTGCGATGGTGATCGATAAGAGATCCGCACGAGGTCTAGGAGTGCGGAATCCTCCTAGACTCGTTTATGGTGTTATAGATGAAGAACACGAATAAACACAAATATACACACGAATGGGATAAACGATTCTGCAGATCCTTTATATAATATTCAAAACACATTACATACTGAACGGAAAAACAAAACACGGCCGACCCGAGGTGAGCTCTACCTCGGGTCTGCCCACGCGACTCTCTCTTTCTTATTCTTTCTATGCAACTAAACAACTGAACAAGTAACCTCAAACTCTAAACATAACACACATATATATAGATAAATTTTTTCATGGGCTTGGGCTTGGGCCTCAAGGTGAAGTTGTACCTAACTTCACCAACAAGTGAAGTGTTCCTAACTTTCCCAACCCGTGAAGTTTTTCTAACTTCACCAACACATGAAGTTGTTCTAACTTCACCAACACGTGAAGTTGTCTCCCTCCACAACTTCACCCAACTAGTCGGAATTGCATAGCGACGGTCACAAAATGCACCAACAGTTATTTATGTATATCTTCAATGTGGATGAAAACTTGTCGGTGCGTGAACGATCTTCGGATATTGCATGCATTTCCAGGTGATGGTAATGATATGATTGTTGTATATGATGGATGAATGATGTATGTACGTATGAAACTCACAATTATATATATGGAAAGGTATGGCATGATAGTAGGGAAGGGAGACCGGACCCTAATAATATCCAATGATGGAGGGTACCGGACCCTAATTATATCCGAGGATAGAGGGTATCGAACCCTAATAATATTCGAGGAAGAAGGGAGATCGGACCCTAATAATAATTGTAAGGCCCAGTTACCGGTACCTCACATTTGGACGTTGGATTTACTCATTAACATAGTTCTAATCATCAGAGTTAATAAAAACATTCGCGGAATATAAAGACTTTCATAAATCATACATAATAATCCATAACTTGTCTAAATAAACATATTGTCCTTAAAAAATAACTACATAAACATTTTGAGCCTTCCGATGCCAGCCTATTATTCAATGCCAGGTGTCCTCCTCAAGCGAGCTGCCTCATTCTACTCACCTGCGTGCATACTAAAAGTCAGCTACGCTGAGTGAGTTCTAGTTAATCATACATCATACAATACATAAATACATATATACTTTCGCTCATACTTTCATTCGTACTTTCATATCTTACGTTTTAAAGAGCATTACGTCCTACATTCCTCGAGTATTATTAGGGTTCAGTACCCTCCTTCCTCGAGTATTATTAGGGCTCGGTACCCTCTTTCCTCGAATATTAGTAGGATTCGGTTCCCTAGTTTTCAAATATTAGTAGGGTTCGATTCCCTCCTTCCTCGAGTATTATTAGGGCTCGGTACCCTTTTGGTAACAATACAACCGTACAACATACCTCAAGTATTATTTGGGCTCGGTACCCTATTCGTTACCATACATTAACCTTCTTTCATTTACCTTATCACATTCATACATATAAGCATACATATCATACATACATTATACATAGCATTACAACCTGGCAGTACGTGCAATATCCGAAGATCATTCACGTACCAACAAGCAATCATTCCTACATCTCACATCATCACATAAGGCGTACACTTATCACTTAGGATAAGTGTATTAACAAACATGTCGAGTATGCACACAGTCCCGAAAACATAACAAAGAATTTTGGCTAGAAACTAATGTATGTATAACAATTAAACGTATCAATCTAACTATCACTACCCATATCGCGTTTCTAGTTTAATTATTGCCCTCAACGAACGGGGGTCCAGGGGCAGCGCCCCTGGCAGCGGGGTTCTAGGGGCGGTAGCCCTTAGCGGGGTCCAAGGGGCAGAGCCAATTTAATGAAAAAAATTTATTTTCATTAACTGTCTTAACACATTTTCCATTAGCATTTTAAATTATTTTCTAAGTTGGGCTTATTCGTTAAGCATGAGATAATGGGCTAGTTTTGTTTTAGATTGGATATGGGCTTAGTATTAGCCAAGTCAGTCCAACTGGATTCAGGCCCAAAGCCCAACGGAAACTGGTCAGCCGAGAACCCTTTGGCAGAGAACTCGTGACCGAGAACCCTTGCCTTCGAGAACTCAATGGGTGACCGAGAACTCGACCGAGAACATCAGCGTTGACCGAGAACATCCTGTTTGACCGAAAACACTTGTTGACCGAAAACTCTTAGTTTTGACCGAAAACCCTAATGTCTGGTGCTTTCAGCTCAATTTTCTTTCTTTACGTTTCTACCCTACTCAGTTAACTGTTTTATGGTTCAAATCATGGACTTTAACCACTTTTTTTTTACCATTCATATCTGTTTTACACCCATCATCATCACGGCTTCAAGATCTAACACGTTTTAGACATAAAGCTTAAACCTTTATAGAGTTAAAACGTTATAGGCTAGATCTAGGGTTTATCTATGAGCCGTATACTACCATAAGTCTATTAGGTTCGTTTTAATCATCAAGTTTGCATTTTTATGAAACATCTAAACCCAATCTATTCTAGGGTTAAGTTTCACAATCATTGGTCCATAAAAACGTAACCTTTAGGATTAAAGCACGTACCGTTAAGCGTTTTTAGGTCACGGTCAAGCTTGGTTATGAACTTGGAGTTGTTTTCTTGCTTGAATGCTCAAAGATCCTATACGATGATGCTTGGTTTGGGTTCGGATGCTGGCCGACGGCTTAAGGAGATATATTAGGCTTAAGTGTGTGTTTTTTGGTGTAGGCAAAAGTGTAGAATAGATGGAAATTGAAAGATTTAGGGTTTAAGGGGGTATTTATACACCCTTAAGCCCATGGACCTAAGGTCCATCTTTCCTTTTTAGTCCATAATGAATCCATCTAATTAGCTTACTTATTTTTCCCTCTTTATTATTATTTTATTTACCAACTCAAGTAAACTTTTTCCATGATAAGGAATAATATATAAAATATTATTATTTGAAATTTGGGATGTTACAATATCCGAGGTATATAGGGCGAAACGCTCTTTATAATGTAAGGTTAGTTATGAACATATATGGAAGAATGATGAACAAGTTAAATATATAAAGCATACCTTCGGGCACGTATATGTGTACGTAAAGTAAGTGATTTGATTAACTAGAACTCACTCAGCGTAGCTGACTTTTAGTATGCACGCATGTTAACAGATTGAGACAGCTGGTTGAGCAGGACACATGGCAAGATTGAAGAGGCTGGCATCTGAAGATTTATCATGATGTTTTGATATTATCATTTATGTTATGTTTTAAAGGACAAGTTAAGAATGTTTGTAATGAATTGTTGACTATTATTATTGTTCCACGAAAGTTTAATTAACTGTGATATTTAGAACGGTTTTATGAGTAAATCCAACGTCCGATGTAGGACACCGGAAACGGGGCCTTGCAGAATGGTTATGATTACCATTTATTGACTAATAAAGTCAATGATATATTTTATTGTTAAGTTTTAAGATTTGGAGACTTTGATTTTTATATTTATTCTTTTAATTTGAAGACTAATATCCTTTATTTGTACATTGTACTTATTTTATAAGTTATAAAATGATTTAACTTTGAAATTATCTTTGTTAGTCTTTATAGTCTAAAATATGTTTTTGTACATTGTACATTGTACTTATGTTATTTGCATTTCATTAAATTTATATGATGTTACATATATATTACATTTTAAATATATTCCACCCATGTGTAACACGAGTACTATCCTATTTCTATTAACTGTAAACATGTTTTGATTGTTAAAATGTGTGGATGTTATTGAAAATTTCTATTAATTTTAAACGTGTTTGTCATTATTTTTCTTAATATACTTTTTACATAAAACTTTTTCCAGCTTAATTACTGAATTACCTTTTAAAATAAAATTAAAGATTTCAATTGATATTTAAATTTCAAATGAAGAAAGTCATTTCTTTAAAATCTTACTTAAAATAAAAGTCTTTATTACTTAAATTTTGCTTAATATTCATGACATAATTAATCAAGATTACATACGTATAAAATTAAAGCATTTTTTATGCCTTAAATATGTTCCAACATTATTATTGAATTCCAGCATTAATGATTTCAAATACGTAGCTTGACCAAAATATAAGTATTATCTTCGTTGCTTAATTTATTCTTAGTTAATAAATAATTAATATTCATAACATATTTATTTTCGATTAAATACAGAATTTGACTAATTACTAACTAACTTTTAAAGCTTTCCATATTTTTCAACGTCAACCAACTTTCCATTTGTTTATATTTGACCATTTTTAATAACGCCTAAATGTTAAAATTAATATCTAAAAATAAACCCCCAAATTAATAATTTCAATCGTCTATTTGAAATTCAAATTAAAATCATCATTATAATTTACTTTTAATTTTAACTAGGTTATTGACCCGTATATGACACGGGTGAAATATAGAAATCGTCAACTAAAGACATATTTAAGATGATAAAAGTTTGTTTCATATGTTTATTGGGAGAATTATTTGATATAAATGCAATTCATATTCCTAGGTAAACAAAGTACTTAAAACAAAAACTTACTAAAAACGAATATTCATAAAACATTGTTTGAAAACATAATTTAAAACTTTAAAAATTGCAAATTCATAAACTGCTAAATATTTCCGTATAAATCATATTTGTTGTCTTGTTTGTAACTTTACCTTACTTTTCCAAAATATGCATTTTAATACAATATCTACTCTTCACTATTGATAAAGCAACATATTGTTGACCATATGTTGAAAATGGGTCTCTCATATATATGCCAACTCTTGCTAGAGATCTGCTTTGAGTCGTTACAATTATATGTAGGTTCCCAGCCGGATCTGCACGGAATATCTCGTTCTACGTAGGTGCGGAATCCCTACGTAAGACGATACGAGCGTAGAAGACGATACACGATAACACGATCAAACACACGTTACAATAAACAAAGACACGTTGTATTGCAACTGGAAACACGTGATTCACTAATCACCGATTACACAAACTCGTAAACTCATAAACTGAAACTATAACTCGTTCAATAATTCAGCCGTAACCTAGCAGCTTATAAACACGACAACTTCGCCTAGCATGTTTAGGCGAAGTTGTCCCTAACTTCGCTTGTTCCACAAGTTCACCTATATCAGCGAACTTGTGAGAACTTTGCTTACATCCAAAACACAAATCCAACTAACTCGATTACAGACAATATATACTGAACTACTGACATCATGTACCAACAGACTCCCCCTTGGCAGTAGCTTCATATCTCTATCTTCAAGCACGTGTCTTGTAATCTCAACAATCTTGTATCTTCATCTTTAAGCATGAACTCCTTCTCGTACACAAACTGATAACTATTCTTTAAAGAGTTAACTGATCCGATCAAGAACCAAGTAACCAGATATAAAAACATAAAACGACATAATGTGGAATAAAACTTAGAAATAAAGTACACGGGATCAAATTTCAGTCTCGACAGGGACTACCATGTTTTAGAAAAAATCCGAACAGGAATCATACTAATTAAGTGACTGTCACACAGATCCATGTTCAGCTGTATTATGACATAAAGAAACAGGTTGTAAGCAGGTAAATAACTTAAAATGGTTTTCATCGTTTCTGTGATACGAGTTAGGTTCAATTAAACTCAAAACTTAAATGGGCAACAACTCAGAGATTAAGATGTCTCCTATCTATTCTCAAAGCGTATTTGGCTTTCCCCAAGTCACCCAGAGTTGACCTCGACCCGTAGTATCTGATTAAATAGTAAGTACACATCTCTGTAGAGTCTTCTTCCCGTTCTCTTTCTTACATCTTGATTGAGAAGAATTAACATTATAAGCTCTAGAATGTCTCAGTAACACATTTTTTTTAAAGTATTTACACAACTTCAGAGTAGTAAACAACTGCAAGTCCCGAATCTGGATCACTGCAGTTTCTTGACACGCTATCTTCACGGGAATCAGAACACTCACGGGCTCGTGTATGACTGGGTAATCGCTTTTCTGCCTATCATTCGGAAAGATATATATGAAGACATGCACAACTCTTAAGGAGTTTCCACGTAAAATCGAGTAGATTTAGTTAGTATCACTTCTACTTTTACGCACCATAAAAAGCTACCATGACATACAATGACTGTTCTAAAGTCTTTTAGGCCTAATAACTTCACTAGTTAAGCACACAGAATCAGTATATCTATCACTTTCCAAGATTGGATCAATTTTCTGTTAAACATAGTAAAGGAACTTCTTACGAAGTAGTAGACTTAAAAAATAATTTCATCTCCCAAAAAAATTTTGACTTCTATCGCCCCGATCAAGTCGAAGTCTTCAGGTAAACGGCTATCCTGAAGATCCAATGGATCAGCTGGACCGACCACATACGAGTATGTGTCCTTCTAACTAAGTATGAATGACTAATTTTCAGCGAAAGAATAAAAACACATCATAAACCGCCCCGGTCACTTTCAGTCATCTGGTTAATGGCTATCCTTATATTCTACAAGTAGAAATGAGGACCAAACATATCCGAAGATATGTCCTTCAAACTGAGGCAACCGACATAATTCTAAGCGATAGTGACGTTTTTCTTTTTTTTTTTAAACAAAAACGAAAAACATGGTTACTCGGGATTGATCATCCCATTCAGCTCAACAAGGTTTTGAAAACGAGTTTTGTCAAACGCTTTAGTGAACAAATCAGCGAAATTATCTAACGTATCAACCTTTTCGAGCACAATCAATTTCTTCTCAGCACAATCCCGTATAAAATGATGACGGATGTCAATGTGTTTAGTTTTGCTATGATTTACGGGATTGTTAGTTACTGAGATAGCAGCAGTGTTATCAATGCAAATAGGAGTATGAGTGAAATTCAGACCATAATCGCGCAATTGCTGTTGTATCCAAAGAACATGGGAGCAGCAGTTGGATGCTGCCATGTATTCTGCTTCACAGGTTGAAATGGCGACTGAGGTCTACTTCTTGCACTACCATGACACTAATCTGCCTCCAAGAAACTGACATCCACCTGTTGTTGACTTCCGATTCTGATTGCACCCTCCATAATCAGAATCCGTGTAGGCGACCAACTCCAAGTCTCCTCCTTTCGTGTACCAGAACCCTAGCTTAGGCTTGCCTTTGAGATATCGCAATATCCTCTTCACACCCTTCAAGTGAGATTCCTTTGGGTTTGCCTGAAAGCGTGCACAAAGACAAACTGCAAACATAATATCAGGTCTAGAAGCAGTTAAGTACATTAAAGAACCTATGATTGCCCGATATTGGGTGGGGTCCACGTCTGCATCGTTGTCTGAATCAGCACCCAATTTATGGTTGACGCAGACTGGAGTATCAAATGGAGTGCTGTCCTCCATCTTGAAGCGTTTGAGAACGTCTTGGACATACTTAGTCTGATGAATGAACATCCCATCTTTCTTCTGATCAACCTGCAATCCTAAAAAGAAAGTTAGTTCACCCATAGCACTCATTTCTAACCTCTGTTTCATGATGGCTTCAAACTCCTGACACATGGCGACTTTTGATGCAGCGAAGATGATGTCGTCCACGTAGACTTGAACCAGAAGAAAGTCTCTTCCATTTCTCTTAACGAACAGTGTACTATCTATCCTTCCCCTTTCAAATTCATTCTCAAAGCAGGTAATCGGATAAAGTTGAGTACCAGGCACGAGGGTCCTGATGTAGCCCATATAGTGCTTTACTTAGCTTGTACACGTGATCAGGAAAGTCTGGGTCAGTAAAACCCGGAGGTTGCTCAACGTACACAACCTCATCGACTTTACCGTTAAGAAACGCACTTTTCACATCTAACTGGAACACCTTCATCTCCTTGTGTGCAGCAAAGGCCAAAAAACAAACGAATCGGTTCCAATCTCGCCACAGGAGCAAACATTTCATTGTAGTCGATCCCCTCTTACTGATTAAAACCTTTTACAACCAGCCTCGCCTTGTTCCTGATAATTATCCCTTTTTCATCTCTCTTGCATTTGAAAACCCATTTTGTTGCCAATCGCATGCACATCCTTCGGTTTTGCAACCAAATTCCATACCTCCATCTTCTTGAACTGGGCTAACTCTTCTTGCATGGCTTCTACCCACGAGCTGTCCTTGAGAGCCATTTGATAGTTCCTTGTTCAATATGGCTGATGAAGCAGGTGTACAAGCATTCGTTAATGATGCCTGTATCTTTTATGCTTGTGTAACACAGGTGTGCTCATTCAAGCTTTGTCTTGTTTGTACACCGTCGGACAGATCACCTATCACGTTCTCCGAAGGGTGATTTTTGTGAACTCTCGTAGTCGGAACCGAACTGACTTGCAGATTGTCTTCCAGGTTAGAAGGTAGATCATCAATGGGTGATTGTTGTTGAGAGTGAAACGGATTGAAGAATTCCTCTTTTGTAGAGGCAGCAGGGGTATCGACAGCATTTAACGAGGAAGGTTGACATTCATCATACTGCGGTCGTTGCACATAATTGTCTTCCTCATCATAAAGCATCTTCGAAGCAATTATCTCATCAACTTCTGCACATTCCAAGTAAGGCATGTTAAAAGATTTAAAAAGCCTATCATAGTCGAAAACCCCAGCAGGTCCCGTGCTTGGTTTTGGTGATTTGTAACTTGTGATATCAGTGTTACACACCACCTCAACCTTGCTGGTCGATGTATTAAAGACTCGTCTGTTGGGAGTCCCAACAACATATCCGACTAAAATACCTTCGTCGGCTATTTCACCAAATTTAGAATTTGTCTTTAATATCGAATACGGGGACCCGAATGGTTCGAGACCACTCAAGTTGGGCTTTCTCCCATGCATAAGTTCATAACATGTTTTATTCAATCTTTTAACAGTTAACACTCTATTAAGGATATAACAGGCTGTTGCAACAGCTTCAGCCCAGAACACCACAAGAAGTTTCGAATCAGCCAGCATGGTTCTGGCTCTTTCAATTAACGTTCTGTTCTTCCTCTCAGCCACTCCATTTTGTTGCGGAGTATACGGAGCGCTGTACTGGTGGTCTATCCCTTTCTGTAAGCAGAAGATCTCCATCTGATAGTTTTTGAACTCTGTCCCATTGTCACTCTTGATGTATTTAACCCTTTTCCCCATAATATTCTCAACCTTGGTAATCAAATTAATTACCATCTGAACCGTTTCATCCTTTGACTTCAGGAAATATACCCAAGAGTATCGAGAGAAATCATCAGTTATCACCAAGCAGTATGATGTTCCACCTAGGCTTTTTACATTCACGGGACCGAAGAGATCCATGTGAAGTAGTTCTAGGGTACTGACTATTGAATTAACCTTCTTGGTGTGATGGGATTTCTTGTGTTGCTTTCCCTTTTTGCACGATAAGCATTGGTCTTCAAAGTTGAAATTCTTCAAGGGAACACCCAGCACCAGCCCATTCTTGACAATGTAGTTCATTTTCCGAAGATGAATATGCCTCATTCTTCGATGCCATAACTCGGACTCCGATTCAGTTGCTTTTGACAGAAGACACGATTCTTCTGTTGCCATCTCAGTCGACCTCATGTCCGTAACATACGTATTCTTTTCTCTTGGAGCCTTCATTACTATCCAATCCTCTGGTATCTTGAAACCAGGATACAGTACGATCGCTTCATTCTTGTTAAAGTGCACAGTGTAATATTTGTCACAGATCTGCGATACACTCAGCAGATTATGCTTCAGTTCTTCAACGAAATTCACTTTCTCTAACGTCATTTTACCATTAGTCACCGTCCCAATTCTTGTAATCCTTCCACCGCTCTCTCCAGCAAAACTCACTCTTCCTCCCTGAATAGGTTTCCAATCGTGTAACAAATTCTTGTTACCCGTCATGTGCCGGGAACAGCCGCTATCCACAACCTATAGATTGTTTGCAGCCCTGTTCAACTGTTCCTGCACGATTAAAGCAGACGATTAAAATCTGGGGACCCAAGACCTATTGGTCTTGGGTCGATACATCCCGTACTTTGGCTATCCAAAGTTAGTATTAGAATGATATCTGTAAGTTCTAAAAGGATACCTTCTTGTAGATTGACTATGAGGCCATCCAAACCTTCATGAATTAAATGAATTATTACTCATGATTTGGTTGTTAACATGGAAAAACTGAGATCGATTTCTTTGAAAACCTGGATTAGTCCAATTTATGAAATTTGATGAGTTTTCATTTTTACCATTATAGTAATTACTGTTAGTTCTATTCTCAGTTTTTGAAGGCCTCATACCTCTGAATCTTTGCTTCAGAGGGCAATCAGCAATCAGGTGTCGTAATTGATTGCATCTGAAACAACTCCTGTGTTCAACTTTCGTATCAATAGTTGTTTTAGATGTTGAGGCTGCATTACTGCCCGTTTGTCTAACATATGGTGGGACATACGGGTTTAGTGGAGAATTCTTTTCAGTTGTTTTATTTTCGTCTCCACGTTTTGGTAACATTGCCTCTTCTTTTGTCTCACTCGACTCGGATGACTTGTCCGAATTTGATGAGACAGGACTAGAAACAGAAATCTTAACATTAGAGACAGGCTTACTTGTTTCGCCTTTACTAACTTCTGGATCTTTAATCGTAACCTTAACCGGAACTGTCTGACCAATTTCAACATCAACAGATTTCTGATTACTAGGATCATAAGTATAGTTATGATTGTAAGGTGGTGGAACTTCATTATATCCAATTCCTCCTCTTTTAACTGGGGAACGTTGATCACTAACGAGGTGATCAAGTATAGCGGAGGAATTTGTAAATTGCTCAAGTTTTCTGTTTAGTTCCACCACTTTCACCTGGTGATCAGCTATCTGTTTATCCCTTTCAGCTATTAGTTTGGTTTTCTCTTCTAACACTTCATAGCTAAGATCAATAACTTGTATTTTTTCATCTAGATTGGCTTTAAGACTTCTGATATCTTTCTCACTAGCTTTAATTTTTACCTTGTAACTATTTTCTCTAGCTTTAGTGTAATGATGATCTTCTTTTAATGTTTTAAAATGAGCATCCAAACTAACAAATTGATCAGTTATTGTTTTCAATTGTTCAGACAGATTTTCACATTTCGTACAAGGGAGTTTAGTACTTACCTCGGAGAGCTGATCTGTCACTTCTACCATGTAAGCTTGATTTTCTCCAGTCACTTTCTCACTTCCTGCGGTTTCGATGTTCGCCAAATTGGCCTGTTCGAACACTTCCTCAACATGCAGATTCCAATTGTATTCCCCATTCTGTCTGGATATCATGGCTCTATTCTCATTACCACCCCCACTCTGTTGTGTAGACCTGTTTTGACTGCGTTCTACTCTGTCATTTGTGCATTCTTTAGCAAAGTTGCCATTCTGTTGAAAGTTGTAACACCGAACCATTGACTTATCAAAACCTGGTCTTTCACCTACAAACTTTCTACCAGTCTTCTTCATAAACCGTTTAACCCTTCTCACAATCATTGCCATCTGCCACTGCAGATCCATTTCTTCCAGATCATCAGCATCGATCTGATCATAGTCTTCGTCCAAAGTTGCAGGGTCAACAATCTTACCTTTAATGTAATTTTCATACGAAGCAATGAAAGATGCATAGAGAGCAAACTGCTGTTCAGCAGATTTAACACTCATGGGCATCTTAGAGTAGTTGTTGTTAGGAACACTTGAGGAAAAACTACCCTTGGTTGCTTGAGGTTTAGAAGCATTTGATCCACCAGCTACAAAACACACATCACCATTCATGTTGAGAGATACATGACCTTCATGTGTTGAGTTAGCGCCCGAGTCTCCATTTGAGTAGTAAGCAGATGATTCAGACTTCGAACTTGAACTTGAGTTAACTTTTGCACCATACATTCCCGGATCCTGAACCTGATCAGTTGGTGTCTCTTTTCGATCCATGTTAAGGTCAAAAGTTCTTAGTTTGTTGACTGCTGTTTCCAAGTCATAGTCGGCAAACTCTATATCTTCTCTCATCAAGACAGTGTACATCTCCCATTTCAGTGGGAGAGCATCAAGAAGCTTTTCTACAATCTCATCTTCTTTGTAAGCAATGGAATAATTGCTGAGTTCAGTCATCAGATGATAATATCTCATGATGATATCATCAAGTGATTCGTTCTTCAGATACTTGAACACCGAGAATTGGGTTTTGAGTAGTTTAATCTTGGATGCACGTATCCCCACATTACCTTCAAATCGGTTTTCAAGTGCTTCCCAAAGCTCTCTGGCGGTTTTATACTTCCTGAAGGTGTGAAGAATCTCTTGTGGAAGAGCTATAGTTATCGCAGCATGAGCTTTGCTTTCAGCCTCATACATTTTCTTTTCTTCCTCTTCCAACTTGTTGTATTTCTTAATCTGTTCACGACCCTCATACAGAGCAGTTGGTGGAATGTATCCATCTTGAATACACACCCACATCTTAGCATCTTAGTATTTAACATACTGCTCAAACCGATCCTTCCAAGCCACGAAATCGGTTCCTTTAAGCATCTTCGGTGCCTTAGTAGCTGAACCCGCTTCCACTTCCATCTTCACCAGTTCCGTAATATTTATAGAAGTCATTTTTCACGAAACGAAAACACAATAGAAACCCGAAAAAAAATTTTATTCTTAACAGTACTGTAGGCGAAGTTGTGGATAACTTCGCTTAAGTCTTAACTTCGCTGGAATTCTTAACTTCGCTTCCTTTTTAAATTAGCCTGATTTGGCGAAGTTGTGAATAACTTCGCTTAATTTAAGCGAACTTGTGAGATAGGCGAAGTTGTGGGTAACTTCGCTTGAGATAAGCGAACTTGTGAGGTAGGCGAAGTTGTGGATAACTTCGCTTAACCTTATATCTTCGCCTAAACCCTACAAACAGTAGCGGCAACTTCGCCTGATGAACACGATGATTTTGCAGGTTTGATTTCTGGATTTTGCAAGGTATGCGAAGGTGTAATAGGTTGTTTTTGATGGTGGGAGGTGAGTAGGACACAAAAACTAGGTAAACTCGTCCCGCGAATAGTCGAACGGAACGATTTTTACACCCGCGTGATAATCCCGAACCACACAATCACGAGCAAAAGCTCTGATACCAATTGTAGGTTCCCAGACGGATCTGCACGGAATATCTCGTTCTACGTAGGTGCGGAATCCCTACGTAAGACGATACGAGCGTAGAAGACGATACACGATAACACGATCAAACACACGTTACAATAAACAAAGACACGTTGTATTGCAACTGGAAACACGTGATTCACTGATCACCGATTACACAAACTCGTAAACTCATAAACTGAAACTATAACTTGTTCAATAATTCAGCCGTCACCTAGCAGCTTATAAACACGACAACTTCTCCTAGCATGTTTAGGCGAAGTTGTCCCTAACTTCGCTTGTTCCAAAAGTTCGCCTATATCAGCGAACTTGTGAGAACTTCGCTTACATCCAAAACACAAATCCAACTAACTCGATTACAGACACTATATACTGAACTACTGACATCATGTACCAACAGACTCCCCCTTGGCAGTAGCTTCATATCTTTATCTTCAAGCACGTGTCTTGTAATCTTCAACAATCTTTTATCTTTCATCTTCAAGCATGAACTCCTTCTCGTACACAAACCGATACTATTCTTTGATATTTCTTCGCTTCTTCTTTCCAAGCAGGAATATAAAATATCTTCTTCTCATTCAGCACCTGCAGATCAGCTTGAGACAAGTTCACTAGATGCATTGGATCATACACTCTCAGTAGCTCTTGTTCATCTTCATCCTCCATTACTGCTTCAGCTGTTTCACAATCAACATACCACCACTTCAGATCTTTGAGCACATCCTTGGGCATTTGTTTCATCGGCACTTATTTTAGACACCGGATCGGCTTATACTTCATGATCATCCAAGGCTTCCCATCTGCTCTCATCCCTCTATCTTTGTCTTCAATAAGTTTTCCTTTATGTGGTTTCAACAGCTCGAACTTCTTTTCCTTTATACTTTCCTTCCATACTATCTTCCCAATGACTCTAGCCATGTTATCATCACTCCTGTTTATTAACCCCAATCTGGCTAAGTCTTTCATTTCACATTCAGGCAACGTATTCAATGATCTCAACAGCCTCTTGAAGTACTGAACCCCATCATACCTTTTAATCACAAAGAGCCTCAACTGCTCATCATATAACCAGCATATAATCCCCTTTTTCGATTCAGCATAACCCCTGATGTTGTAACTTTTCTTGAACATAGTAGGGACCGCCGGTTTCTTCATTTTTACGAACCACTGAGCGTAGCCTTCTTTCCATCCTAGCTGCTCTTCCCATTCCGTCTCATCGCTTCCCATATCTTGACTCATATCTGCCTTATCAACATCCGGAATCTCGTGCTCAACATTCTCTTCTACAATCTCTCCCTCTTCAATATCATTATCAATAACAATCTCTGCACCAATCTTCTCTATCTCTTCAACTGGTAATACATCATCATCACCTACAATGTCATCATCCATCATCTCAGCATCCACGACCACCACATCATCACCCGAACCGCCCGCTGCACTCGTTGACTCCCCCTGAGTTGTGGAAGTCCCAAGAGCCTGTTCAGTTCTTGGCAACTCTCCACCTGCACCTTTCGATGCATTGGGATCATCGTCTCTATCATTACGCTTCTTAGTCCTCAGCTCATCACCCTTACAGCTCGTCTCCCCCTGAGATGCCAAGAACAGTTTCAAAGCATCAATTATTTTACCATGTTCGATCAGCAGGGACGACTTTATCTGATTTTCTGCGACGAGGCGCTGAATAGCATGGGTCTGGATAAGATTTACCCTTGATTTACCCTTGATTGTTCTACCAACATTATATCACGCTAATCTATTGTGTGACCATTATCACCAACGATTAACGCTGCAACTTTAGAAATTTTTGGCAGGTTGTAAGTCCGTGCATGTTTTTGCCTTGTTCCAATAATGCACAACTTTAAATCCATACCGGGATCGTTTTTAAAACAATCGCTTACCATACGGTATCCTTGAACCAAAATATTTTGAGAATCCAACATTATCTTCAAGTAATTCTTTATTTCTTTATCTAACATTTCCGAACATGATTCTAAGTCGTTACGTAAGAAATGATTATGTGTTAAAAATAATAGATTGTTCATAAAAAAAATTTGAAAATAATAAATGATGTTTTAAATATCTACCTTGAGTCGTGACAATTATGATATACAATACGTAAATTCAGTTATTTCATATAATAATTTTTATTTATGATTTTTTAATAAGTTTTTGAGCTATTTATCCACTATTAATTCAAAGTGTCAAACCAAAATTTGGTGTGATTTATTATAGAAATAAAATTTTTTACCGATTTTATTATATTACATTTTGTGTGCATAAAAATTATATTTTCGAAAAAAAATATTGCCACGGATTTAAAATATAATTTTACAAAGACTAAGATTTTGTTGTAAAAAAATTATCTGAAAATAAAAAGAGAAATGTTCAACACGGGTTAGTATATCAAAGAACCATTTATCACACAGGTGGAAAATATATATTATGTTATACACTATAATGAATTATAAAAAGTTGTATTTCTAAAAAAATATAATTATATATGAATTATAAGGTATTTATAAGAATAAAATTACAAGTTCAATCATCTTTATAACTTAAACCATGAACCAAAAAATACATTAAGAATAGCATATGAAATCTATTTAATTCATATGTTGCATGCCCAAAAACTTTGTAACATTAAGAAAAACGTTCAAAAATATATGCTTTAGTAGGTTATGGGTTAGTGACCCATGACTACACAGGAGAAAATTATATAAAAAATATCAGTTATAAATACATTCTAATATATTGAAATATATTGTGAATTTTTTACTTATATGAACTAAAAAATTTTATATAAATGTTATGTTTTTGAAATGTATCCAATAATGGAATGTGTAGAAAGTCATTGCTAATGATTATAATATTTCATTTACTGAACTACTCACTAAACTTTCTTTGAAAATGATCAAATAAGAATGCAAGCATTGTTATGATCCTTAAACTCTTTTTGTTTTAGCATATCACATTTAAATACAATCACAAAAATATTATAAAGAAAGTGAATTGATTTTTAAGAGAAAATCAACCACAAAGAAAAAAATAAAATTAGAAATAAAAAAATATATGTATGTCAAAATTTGAGAAATCTTAAAATCACTTAACGATTTGATTAATTTTAATTTTTTTGAAAGTATTAAAATCCTATAACAATAATATTATGTAAGACATTTATGAACGTATTAAAAGATAAGTATTCAAATATTGATATTGATATAATAAAGGAAATCATTATTGTAAGTCAAATCAAATATTAAATGTTACCATAATTATATTAATTATACATCTATATACCCATAAATAACTATATAATTATGGTAATACTTTGAACAATTGACTGAAAGTTTAAAAGCTGCAATATAACTTGTTGATCATTCAAAAAAATAACTAAAAACAAAATATGAATAATAACGCGATAGTAACCCAGTCACCAACTCCACATATTAACTCATAAATCTATTACCTATACAGTTTGAGAAATCTTGACTAAATAAATTTAGATATAATTACAAAATTTATAATCAAATCGATTATTTAGAAATACTCCCAAAAATTATGGAAACATTTATGATTTTTGAAACATTAAAATAGGGGGTTTATTTTAGACATTAATTTTGATGTTTATGGATAATTAAAAAATAGTCAAATATAAAAAATGAAAACCTTGATAAGATGAAGAAATGAAAACATTTAAAGGTTTGTTGCAAGTTTGTCAAATTTCATATTTAAAATAGGTTTATATTTATTGTGAATATTAAGACTAAATTAAGGGTATTATATAAAACATAAATAAATAAATATATATTTTATTATAAATGAATTTTTAATTTAACTTTTTATTATAAATGAATTTTTAATTTAACTTTTGTTTCACTACATTGAATGACTTAAAAGTTAGATATATTAAATCGAAAAAGTAAGGTTGTATTCTACTAATTTTACTAAATAATTTAGACATAATTAAATAATTTAAAACAAAATTGGTTAATTAGAAAGCATTCAAAAATTATCGAAATGTTTTTGACTTTTGAAACATTAAAATGATGGGTTTATTTTATACAATAATTTTGATATTTAGGGATAACTAAAAAATGGTCAAATATAAAAAATGGAAATCTTGATGAAATTGAAGAGTATGGAAACCTTTAAAGGTTTGTTGCAAAATTAGTTAAATTCCGTATTAAAATAGGGTTTAAATTTGTTATGAATATTAAGAATAAATTAAGGGTATTATAAAAACAAAAATAAATAGAAGCCAATAATAAAATGGAAAATAAGTTGTGTAAAAAAATAAAAAATAAATAAAATTAACGCATATGTTAACAATTGATAGAAGTTTCAAGATAAGATTAACACGTGTTAACAGTCAAAATAAAAATTGATCATATAAAAATGATTTAATTTACATGAACTGTGTAACCTACATAAATACATAAATAATCGTAACTTAATATCCATTGTTGTACAAAAAGAAAACCAGTTTTCCATCAAATTTTCCTTCCAGGCAATTAGCTATTTTATAAGTTGGGTCGCTATAACCTGAAATGATTAAAATTAAATTAATGTTACGTAATATACTATTCTGGCTAAATTAAAAATAAATACATATAATTTGGTCTAGTTAGAATTACCAATGGTGGATAGATGCAATTAGAGAAATTTTAATCACAACCTAAATAAACCATTCATTGTATGAAAGATAAAGTAGTTCTAGAAACTTCAACATGTCATTTGAATCTTGGAGTTTGATGTAGAACCTAAACATTTTATAGTAAAATCATATTAGAATTAAAAACAATACAAACAACAAAATGCAAAGAAAATGAAATGACAATGACAATAGCGAATAATACATAAGAATCGACCATTACCGTACAATAAATACATTACTGGAAAATATGGAAAATGAAAACCTTGACAATGATACAAATATGAATCGAAGAGTAAGTAAGTGAGATGTGTGTGAATCTCTTTATTCTGGTTATAGTATATATAGATAAACAGTATTTGTTTGAAAGTTTGAATTGTTAAAAAAAAATTAAATGTCTAAATACAGTTAATTTAGGGAATACAATCAGGGATTTCAAAAAATGCAATTGATATTGATATAAACTTATTTTGCTACTAATAAATATAGTAAAATTAAAAATATATTAGGAATTTGTATAATAATCGATTAATAAATATGGTAAATTTGCATAATGTAATTAGGGATTTATTTTTAACAAAATCATAATAACTCATAAGTCATAACTGATATAAATTCAATTATATTATAATTAATGTTTACAAAATTAGACATTAAGTTAACTACAAATTCAAATTGATATAAATTCAATTATATTATAATTAATGTTTACAAAGTTAGACATTAAGTTGACTACGAATTCAAATTCCGATTTTGAAATGTTGTTAGGTATTATTAATGATATGAATCAATAAAAATCAAAATACTATAATTGTAATTTGCAATCAATTACACAATAAAAATTTAACAAATACCATAACTGAAAATTGGAATCAATGACACATTAAAAATTAAAAATTTAACATTTAACATATAATGTAATTGAAATCCGGAATGAATTATGCATTAACTACTAACCATAGGAAACATAGGAATTATCAATTAAAAATATCTATTAACATTAACAATTAATATTAAGAATTAAACATGCTGTCCTAAAAATATAAAATACTAACCTAGGATAATTAAACATACTATCTTAACAATATAAAATACTAACCAGAAAAAACATCGATTGACGGTAAAACAACCATCGAAGTGAAGATCTGATTAACAATCGACATGGATCTACTCATCGATTGACGGAAATTGTTTCCAAGATGTAATTGAGTATTCCGTTTATCGTCGATTGCCCTTATTTAGACGAACGACGGTGTCAACTGAATATATCGGATCTAATCAAATTATTGTCCGATTGACATAAAATAATAGCCGATTGTATGGAGGATTTTGTTGATTAGGTAAGGTTGAGTATGAAGGAAAGGGTGTAATAAAGAAATAGAATTTTAATTGACTTAAATGAATACATTAAATATTTTAATTATTAGGAATATAATTTATTTTTGATTTATTTAAATGGTAAGAAAAATAGAGAAGTGCAAGATAATTTTGAAAGTAAAGGTAATCTTCCAATAGGAAAGGGGCATGTGGAGGCAAACTAATTTGTTTTAATAGTATAGTAGGATTTTTTTAATTTAGCCTGAATAAATTAGAAAAATTGGTAATTCTTGACATTTATGCCTAATTAAAAATTGTTCAAATATAAAATATGGAAAGTTTATTGAGATTGGAGACTAATAAAAACTACAAAAGAGTGTTCAAAATTCGGTTCTTAAAAACAGAAATAAATAAATGTATAAATGATCGGAATGTATCATTAAAATTAAAGATGATGAATATTTATCATAAATAAGCAATCATAGTAAATATCTAAGATTTTTTAAATATAAATTTGAAATAAGTAATAAACTGCATATTATATTTGTCAAATAAATTAATGTGTATTTAGTATAAAACTTATTAATTTTCGAGTATATTCAAAAGTAAAGTATTTAAATTTTTAATGTACATTAAATTTGCCATTTATACTAATAAAAAAATTTGGTCAAATATAAAAGATGGAAAGTTTGTTAACATTGAAAACTATTAAAAACTTCAAAAGATTGTGGCAAGAGTGGTCAATTTCGGTTTTTAAAAACAAAAATAAATAAATGTAAATATTATTATAAAAAACTTTCCTTCTTTTAGAAATTTACTAACTAAACAATATACTATTAATTTTTAATTATCATGAAATTATTGTCAAGACTTTAGCATCATTAACTTATTTAACAGTAAATTCATTAGAAAATTCTTTTTTCAATTTTATACATTAATCTTGACATTTATACCTGATGAAAAATTGGTCAAATATAAAATATGGAAAGTTTTTATTTTATATTTAGTTTATTTTTTAATTTGAACGAAATAATTTAGATGAATCGGTAATTCTTTGCATTTATGCCTAATCAATAATTGGTCAAATATAAAAGATTTAAAATTTATTGAGATTGGAGAATATTAAACCTAAAAAAGAGTGGTCAAATTCGGTTCTTAAAAATATAAATAAATAAATGTATAAATGATTAGAATGTATCATAAAAATTAAAGATGATGAATATTTTAAAATAAATAAGCAATTATTGTAAATATCTAAGATTTTTTAAATATAAATTTGAAATAAGTAATACACCATATATTAACTTGGTCAAATAAATTAATGCTCTTTTTAATACAAAACTTATTAACTTTCAAGTATACTCAAAAGTAAATTATTTAAAATTTCCCATATATATTAAATATGCCATTTATGCTAATTAAAATTTGGTAAAATATAAAAGATGAAAAGTTTGTTGAGATTGAATACTACTAAAAACTAAAAAAAGATTGTTGTAATAATGGCCAATTTTGAATTTTAAAACAAAAATAAATAATTATAAATATTATTATAAAAAAAACATTTCATTTTTTGAAAGTTCAATAAATAATTGTTAAAACTTTCAATATATGATTCAGAAATTTTAACACAGAAAAAATAAAGATTGTTATTCATATAAAATTGAATTAATTTATATGAATTATCAAAAACTGTACAATGAATTAATTTATATGAATTAATTTATATAAAAATAAACTGTAAATATGAATTTCAAGAAATCTTACATTAGTAAGAACACGCATTTGGTGACCAGGTCCTACCATGGCTCGAGCTATACTCTGAATGGTCCTCAAACTTCATGTTACTTGCCGTATATCTCATAAAATTTTAGATCTAATAAAAAAAAGACAGTTATAAAATATTAACATTTTAAATCAATTGATGGTTTATAAAAATATTATTACCTTTGGATATGATACGCAATGCTTGTCTAGACCATGACACTACACATTTTGCAAACAAAATTATTATTATTATTATTATTATTATTATTATTATTATTATTATTATTATAGCATAGTATTTAGAGAGTAACCTTAAATTATTAAACTCACTAACCATTTGTATTATTCTTCTTATTCGAAGATGATGATTTAGAATTAGTGCGTCTTTCAGAACTTAAAGACATCTAAAATATAAAATAAAAAAATACGATTAACATGTGAAAAAATTAGAAATCTTATATCATGCAGAGAACAATAAGTTACATAGACTGACGTATAGTTATATCGATTATACAAAGTAGCGTATTTTACAAACAAATCGTACATACCTTCAAACTTATAATATCATTCAACTTAAAATGTTATCAACACTTCCAAATTATTGAATCTCCGAGTTAAAAACCCACCAAGTATTAGGAGTGACAATTTATAGTGACATATTTCTTAAGCTCATGTATTCAATATATAGGCTTGAAGTTTAGGTGTGAAAGTTTATGGTAAAAGTATTTTAAGGGAAGACCAAGTTTCTATGGTTAGCATAAATTATGTTCTTTCTATATAAATAAAAATTCAATAAATAATGAAAAGTTTGTTTGGATTTTATTTTGCATAAATTAAGTTTCCTCTTTTGAAAGAATCATTATGATTTTTAATTTGTTTGACCAAATCAATATATTGTAGGGGTGCTGCTAAACACCCCCCCCCCCCCTACTCCATTTTTACTAAATATTGTTGATCAAACAATTGACCTAAGGGGGAGATTGTTGAGTCAAAGATTTGACCAAAATGAAGTACATGGAAGATTGGAATCTTCTCAACCTCCTCAGAATTCGCTAAGTATGGATCCGGGCACACCTTGGACATCCGAACAAGTTTTTACTTAGCCGGGTACGATATTTTGTCTATCGGGCAAGGTTATCTTCAAGTAGTCTTCTTTAGTGGATATCCGAGCAGGGTTTGCAAATTAGTGCATTGCCGGGCAAGGTTCACTAGTTTATGTAAATCCGGGCAAGGTTCACTTTGTCAAACAAGTCTGTTCTTCAAAGCCAAGTAAAGTTCACTCCCGAGTAAGCTTTTGGCTCACCAAGCTCATGAAGCCAAGTGATTGGAAGACTGAGCAAGGTATTCATTAATAATAGTGGTCCGAACATGCTTGATGATTGAAATGAATATCTTTAAGTAATATCGAGCAAGGTTCAACTCAAGCAAAGGAAGAACATTACTATCGAGTACACTTTGCTAATAAGTTATTTTTTAGCAAAGAGTTGAAATGGATCATTGAAGAACAAGGTTGCTCATAATAGTTTGTCGGGCAAAGTCTGGCAAAGTCAAGAAGATTGAAGTCTACCCGGTGAGTATTTTACTTGGTAAAATACTATTCAAGTAAAGTCTACCCGAAAACTGATCCCGGGCACACTTCTATGTTACCAAGTCCTGAAGGATGGCAGAGTACACAGCGTACTCGAAAAATGAAGATTGATGCAAAGCCTACCCGGAAGACTTGTTTTACATTTACATTATTTTGAATATGTAATTTGATTATGTACGTTGTATTTAGGGTTTCTAGAAGGAATGACAGCTTTCCAATGGTGTCAGGCCTATAAAAAAAATAATTAGGGCACACCTGAGGACAGAGACACAACACAGAAAAATAGGCGGCTGAATACGATAATATTTATTGAGTTACTGCCGTTTTCCTAAAACAAACCCTAAATCGATTATCCACTTTGTATGATGAAAATTATATAAATGGAAATCTTTTGAGTGAATCTTGTTTGTGTTATATACCTCTGATTATTAATTGCAACTATCATGTTTGTTATTGATTCCTCCGTTAACAAACAGTAATCTTTCTAAATATAACAACCTTCCATTAACTCCCTTGTCGAAACATCAATCTGTGTGAGTTATGACATGATTAAGTAAGATCCAGCTGAAATCGGGGACCTGACAAGTGGTATTAGAGCTGATTTCTGCTATTTTAGAAAGATTGTTGTTGATTGAAGATTTGAAGAAGAATGACGAAAGCAGATCACTGTTACATTGAAGTGTGACGTCAGCAGCTCTGTTCTTCATTTTTCTTCCAGATCTATAATCATTTGGTGTTTTCTCTTCCTTGTTCTATTTAAATATTTAAACTTTATATTTAAATCTTGTTCTTATCGAATCAGACACCTTAGATCTGAACTATTGGTTTTCAGATCTGAATATTTTTGAAACTCTGTTTTTATAAAGAAATTAATTTTGTTTTTTCACAAAATGTCTGGTTACGAGGAACAAGAAGTCTCTACTAACAAGATTCCTAGGTTGTATGGACAGGAAAATTTCACAAAATGGAAGGTCTTGTTTGAAGCAGCCGTTTGCTATAATGATGTTGATATGTGGAACTCCATCAAGAATGGTCCACAAGGAGAAGTTGCAGAAGAGGCAAATGCAGCTGCAACTGCTACTGTAAGAGAAAGAATGAGAAAGGTTGATGACAAGGCTCTAGCTATGTTGAAGCTAGGTCTGTCTTGGGAAATACTCACCAAGGTTTCACATCATCCCAATGCCAAGGCAATGTATGATGCAATACTTGAAATGTTTGAAGGAAATGTTGAGCTCAAAAACATCAAGAAGCAGAGACTGAAGCAGCAGCTAGAAAGATTTAAGTATAAAGATGGAGAAAGGTTGAAGTCTATCCTTGAAAGGTTTTTGGGAATAGTGAATGATCTCAGGACCACTGACTGTGTTATGCAGACTTTGATCTGAATACAAAACTGCTCAACTCTATGCCAAAGGAATGGTACACTGCTTGCAAGTTCATCCTTACAAAGCACAACTTTAATGAGCTGAAAGTGGATGATGTAGTGTGCTTTCTCCAAGCTGCTGAAATAGAAATGATAGAGAATGAAATGATTCAGGAGGAAAGACCCTGCTTCAATGTTTCAAATGCATTGATTGCAACTATGGGTAATCTGACTACCAAGAATCAGCAGCAGATTCCCATCATTGAAGAACCTGTTGAACTCAATTCTGATACTCCAAAATCATTTGTTGGTGGTAGCACAAGCAATCAAGGAAACCAGCAGAGATTCAATGTGCACCTGATTGATGATACTGATTCTGCTTCTATGGCAATTGGGAATGTTCCTCACACTAATGGTGGACATAGTCAATGCAGTGATACACAGGCATTGCTGTCAATATTCACTGAATCATATAATGCATTTATTACAAAGAACTTAATTCACACAAGTGTAGTACAAGATGATCTTGAGCAGATAGATGCTGATGATTTGGAGGACATGGATTTGAAGTGGCAAGCAACTATGTTGGCTCTCAGAAGCAAGAGGCTTTACAACAGGACTGGTAGGTCACTCCTATCAGGACCAAATGAAAGAATTGATTTTGACAAGTCAAAAGCCATTTGCTACAACTTCCAACAGCCTGGTCATTTTGCAAGAGAGTGTAATCTGCCAAGAAATTTCCAAATGAACCAATTTTAGAACCAACCAAGAAATCAGCAGCATCAGTATCAACTACAGCCTCAATATCAGCAGAGACCGAACACCAACAACTTTAACAACAATCACAACAATAGCTATAATCCCAAATTCAACAACTTCCAACCTCAGATGAACAATCTTGATCAAGGAGTTCCTCAGAATCAAGCCTTTCAGAGAAACAACAATCAAAATCTTCAAAATGTTCCAAACAACATTGTTCCAGCCAACCAGAACCAAGTCAGAAATCAAGGAAATGTTGTTGTAACAACACAGCGTGAAGGTAACTTTGATTGGAGAAATCATGAAGAAGATATTGCAGATGATATCAAGAGGTCAAATGTAGCATTCATGGCCATAATAGAGAAAGAAACTGGATCAACTTCTCAGGTACATTCTGCTCCTACTATTGATCTAACTGAAGTTATCAATGATTTGAAAATGAAGGTAAGCAAGCTGGAGAGTTAGTGTTTTAAGAAACAAAGTATCATCAATGCATATGAAGCTAGTGAACTGATAAGTGAAGAAAGGATGAAAAGTTTGGAAGATGACTGCATGAACAGTTACAGAGCTCAGAAAATATTTACAACTAAGATTGATGGGTTGAAGAAAATGATTATAGAAGAAAAGGTACTGAACACAAAACTGCAAACTGAAAATGAATTCTCGAAGAACTTGGTATCCACTGGAAACATTGTGGGATTCTGAATCAATTCAAGAAAGAAGACAAATACAAAGCAGTACCACCACCATTCAACAACAACTTTATGCCAAAAGTTGATAAAGAGAAAAGAAATGTATATCTACAACAATTTAAAAATGTCTTTCAAGACAAAGAAGAACTTGTGGATTTGTATAAGAATGTTGAGGTGAGTGGAGAAGGTGAGTTTGTTGTGAAGAAAGAACTGAAAGAAGAAAAGTCAATTGGAGTTCAAGTCTCTGAAGATGACCTTGAGTCAATTGACTTGAATCAAGATGACTTGAGATATTTAAGTGATCAAATTACTGAGGAGGAAATTAAAGCTGCTGAAAGAGGAAGAAGATTCAAGAAACCAGAATCCATTGACAAACTTCCAAAGTATCCACCTGTCACATCAAGAATGAAGAAACAAAATGAAATAACCAAGAGAGGACATGTGTCGTTTGATATCTGTGAAGGATCAAAACCAAGTTATAATACAGTAAGACCTCCAAGCAAAGCTCTATTGGTAAGAATTAAACAGAATAAAAAAATGAAAGAAGTTGAAACAGTTGCATGTGAAAATTTTATTCCTATTTACCCTATTTTCTCAAGTGTTGAAGACTTTGACATTGGAGAAGTAGAAACAATGGAGAAATATGAAAAGAGGAAATCAAGACAAAGGGAAAGAATAGAGGAAGAACCATTGAGCTTAAGGGAAATTGTCTTTGTTAAGGGAAAAGTGGAAAGAAGTGACATAAGGATAGCTGAATTTGTTCCCTTCTCAATTCATTTTGACAGTTTAAAATCAAAGAAGACCATTGGAGTCAATGAGCCAAGACCAAGTGAAAGGTTCAAGAAACCAAAAGAACATGAAATATTCAAAGGAAAGGTTTGGTGCAAGAAATGTAATGAGTAGGGGCATCATACAGACTCATGTAATGAAAGACTCAAATTCAAGCCTTTTCATGTCCCAGATGAAACAAAGTATGGACAAGACTTTGTGGCTTTCAAAATGAAGTATGAAAAATACTTGGGTATGGGAAAAGTTTGTGAAGAGGAAGTACTAGAAAATAAGAGCCAAGGGCATTCACTGAAAGCAAAGAAACATGTGAACAAACCTGTTAACAAGGGTAAATCTATAGTGAAGCATGTAAAAGCTGTTTAGAAGGGCTCTCAAACCTTGAGAACAATCCCAAAAAGGGATACTCAATCTGTCAAATCTGATAGTTCTCAAGGATCATCAAGCAATGAGAAGACAAGAAAAGATGCATATCCTAGAAAGAAACCAACAGAACTCACTGGTGATGAGAAATTTCTGTTAAAGCATGGATTTGAACCACAAGGTTTTTTTTGAAACCTAAAACAGAAACAAAGGTTGAGCAAGTTCCTGATGTGAGAGATTACTGTGAAAAGAAGGATTATGTGATAAAGGAGTGTGACACTGAATCTACTGAGCATCAGAACTCAACCTCACTAGTTAAAACCCCAAGAGAGTGTGGTTAGGAAACAGATAATTCAGATAATCTAGAAAAAACTCATGAAGATCCTGAACCAACAACACTCACTTCCAAGCTGTGTCTGAAACTGAATCTGATGAGCTGCAAGTTGATAAGGCTTGCACTTTATCACTCAACTAATCAAATTTTCTTTGTATGTGCAGGAATAGTCCACTCCTCTAAATGACATACGGTACATGGATAGTGGATGTTCTAGGCACATGACTTGTGACAAGAGATCTCTTGTCAATTATGAAGAAAAGTATGAAGGTCCAGTAGCTTTTGGGAGTGATGAGAATGGTGGAAAGATTGTTGGAAAAGGAATCTTAAAAAATGGGAAAGTCTCATTTGATAATGTATTTCATGTTGAAGGTCTTCAGTATAATCTGCTGAGTATATCACAAATGTGTGATAAGGGATACAAAGTCAGTTTTGATGATTCACACTGTTTCATTCTAGAACCTGAATTTGTGATTCCAACTGAAATTATTATGATGATGGCACCAAGAAATTGTAACTTGTATGAATTGAATATGAAAGAAGCTATTTCAAGAGGAGGTGCATGTTTTGTTTCCAAAGCCACTGAAAATGAGTCAAAATTGTGGCATAGGAAACTGTGTCATGTGAACTTGAAGAACATGAATAGACTTGTTAAAGGTGAGCATGTAATAGGCTTACCTACAAGAGAGTTCAAATTGGAAAATCATTGTAGTTCATGCCAAAAAGGAAAACAACACAAATCTACTCATAAGCCAAAACTCATCAACTCAATTGATCAAGCACTTGAATTACTTCACATGGATCTCTTTGGTCCTATGAGTGTACCAAGTATAGGGAAGAAAAGATATTGTCTTGTGATCATTGATGACTATTCAAGATATACTTGGGTTTATTTCCTAAGTACCAATGATGAGACAGCAGAGTTGATTAAAGGTTGTGTAACACTGATTGAGAACAAGTTGAATAAGAAAGTCAAAATGATGAGAAGTGACAATGGTATCGAGTTCAAGAATGGAGTTATGCAAGAATTTTGTGCAGAGAAAGGAATACTACAACAATTCTCAGCTCCTAGAACTCCTGAACAAAATGGTTTTGCAGAAAGAATAAATAGAACCTTGATTGAAGCTGCAAGAACCATGTTAGCTGATGCAAATATACCTGTCACTTTTTGGGCTGAAGCCATAAATACAGCCTGCTATGTTCAGAAAAAGTACTTGTCAACAAAAGGCATAACAAAACTCCATATGAAATATTTCACAACAGAAAGCCTTACATTAAGTTTTTCAAGCCCTTTGGATGCAAATGTTTTCTTCTGAACACAAGGGACTATTTGAACAAGTTTCAAACAAAATCCCTAGACTGTTTCTTTGTTGGATATTCTACACACTCAAAAGCTTACAGAGTATATGTGAAAGACCATTTGAGTGTTGTAGAATCATCTGACATCATCTTTAATGAGAATCAATTCAATACAGTTGATGGTGCAGCATGGCTGTTTTATCATGAATATTTAATAAGGTCTTTCAAGATTTATCCTGAAGACTTTAATGAATCTTTCTACAAGACCAGTGAAATAGAAGAGAAAAAGAAGAAATCATTGGACTTGGAAGAATTATGGAAAAAGGTTGCTAGAAAAGAAAAGGAGTATACTTTTGTGAAGAATTCCTCATGTGATATTGGTGAACCTGATCAAGAAAACAATCACAATTTTGAACATGATCATACTGAGAACAATCAAGACAATCAAGATGTACAGAATGATCAAGTTCAGAATGAGGGTGACACAAGCAACCAAGCAAGTGGAGA
This sequence comes from Bidens hawaiensis, assembly GCF_021521415.1. NCBI lineage: Eukaryota > Viridiplantae > Streptophyta > Magnoliopsida > Asterales > Asteraceae > Bidens > Bidens hawaiensis. Next base: position 388,908 of record NW_027492176.1, read on the forward strand.
AGAAGCTGCATCTACAGCAAGACTTCAAGATCTATTTCAAAGATTGAACTTAGAAAATAATGGTGCATCTACTTCAGGCCAACATAATGATGAAGCACCAGAATTTCATGATGCAGAAACTGATTTGATCATTGAAGAACCAGATCTCAATGAAACAAATCTTGACACAAATTTGTCTACAGATATGATTGTACAAACTCCTTATGTGGAAAAGAATCATCCTTCTGAAAACATCATTGGAGATTTGCATGAAAGAATTACAAGAAGTCATTCTGAAATTGCAATCATATGTCTTTACTCCTGCTTTCTATCCCAAATAGAGCCAATGAACATTGCTCAAGCACTGAAAGACAATAGTTGGGTGGAAGCAATGTATGAGGAACTTGCACAGTTCAGAGACCTACATGTGTGGGATCTTGTTGATGGGCCAAGAGACAGATATGCAATTGGAACAAAATGGGTTTTTAGAAACAAAATGGATGAGAGGTGTTTGGTGATTAAGAATAAAGCTAGACTTGTAGCACTGTGATGTCTTCAAGAAGAAGGAATAGACTTTGAGGAAGTTTTTCTCCTGTTGCAAGACTTGAAGCTATCAGGATTTTTCTTGCATATGCTGCCTCAAAGAACATTAAAGTGTTCCAGCTGGATGTTAAGTCTACATTTCTAAACGGAAAGATTGATGAAGAGGTGTATGTAGCTCAACCTCCAGGTTTTGAGGATCCAATGTATCCAAACAGGATGTATAAGCTAAACAAAGCTCTTTATGGATTGCATCAGGCTCCTAGAGCATGGTATGATGAGCTGTTAAATCATCTTCTTGAAAATGGTTTTACCAGAGGGGCCATTGACAAGACACTCTTCTACAAAAGAAAGGGATCAGACTTACTACTGTTACAAGTATATGTTGATGATATCATCTTTGGTTCAACCAATGAACATATGTGTTTGGAGTTTGAAGAGGTGATGAAATCCAAATACAGCATGAGCTCTATAGGAGAAATGAACTTCTTTCTAGGATTGCAAGTTCAACAGAAAGCTGAAGGGATTTTCTTTCACCAAAATAAATATGTACAAGACATCTTGAACAAGTTCAACTGTCATGAATACCAAACTGCTTCAACTCCAATGGACATCAAAGTAAAGATGATTGCAGATGAAAAGGGGGAGCATGTAGATTAACATCAACATAGAGCCAAAATTGGATCCCTGATGTATCTGACTGCAACAAGACCAGATATCATGTTTGCTGTATGTGTGTGTGCAAGATTCCAATCAAGTCCAAAAGTCTCCCACATGAATGCTGTTAAAAGAATATTCAGATACTTGAAGGGAAGACCAGACTTAGGAATTTGGTATCCAAAGAACCAAGCTTTTGATCTGATTTCATATACTGACAGTGACTATGATGGCTGTAACATGAGCAGAAAGTCAACCTCAGGAGGATGTCAGTTTTTGGGTGAAAGGCTAGTGTCATGGCAATGCAAGAAGCAGACTACAGTATCAATCTCCACTACAGAAGCTGAATATGTTGCTGCATCTGCCTGCTGTGCACAATTTCTATGGATTCAAAATCAGATGCTGGACTATGGTTTGAATTTTCTGAACACCCCTATTCTTATTGACAATACTGCTGCATACTTTACTGTTAAAAATCCTGTTCAACATTCTAAAACTAGGCACATTGAAATCAGACATCACTTCATCAGAGATTGCAGTGAAAAAGGTTTGATTGAAATGCAAAGAGTTTATACAAGTGACAATTTGGCTGACCTATTCACCAAACCACTTGATAGAACCAGGTTCAACTTTCTTTTGAAAGCCCTGGGAATGATCAACTCTGATGAAATCTGATTAAGGATGTGTGCTTGGTTGTGTACCTCAATGTGCTAACTGATTACTTTATTTAGAGGTTTCACAAATTGAATGTTATGTGAATATGCTTGAGTATGATTCTTATTATGCTATTGAATGTGTTAACTGTTATGTGCCTTAACTGATCAAGTGTGCAAAGTTTTAATATAATTGTTTGGTTGATATATTTGCATGTTTATTAGTTGATGTACATTTATGATGTTAGGATAAGTGTTCTTGATATGATCTACTTGTTTGAACAAGCTTTTCTGACATCATTGCTTAATTGCTTGAATATGTGCTTTATCTGATCTTTTGATGTTATTAAGATATGTTAGAATTTGGTTGTTAGTACTGTCTACTTGTCTTGATAATATCATGTTTGATTAAGATTTGATTATGTGCTGCAACTGTTTATGTCAAAATATGTTTTATGTCAAAATTAAGTGATAAAAATGAAATTTTCTAATGAATTTTGCATAAATACTTTATTTTGATCAAAACATGAGCAAGTTGTTAATGGTGTAGAGATATGATAAGATTATTCAGTTCAAGCTTTAAAGAAGCTTAAAAGGAAGGATTTTTTTAAGAAAAGACTCAAGTAGTTATTTTTTTGCTGAAAATTATGTCATTTGCCTAATTGGAAGGACATGCACTTGTGTATGTTTGGTCCTAGAATCTCTATAGATTCAAAGGATAGCCATTGACCTGAAAACTGAATTCATTTGGGGCAATTATGACTTGTTTCTTATTCCTTCACTTAAAACTATCTCAATAGCTCTGACTTTGAAAGGACATATATTAACATGTATGTTTGGTCCTGCTGACCACTACTGGTCAAACAGAATAGCCATTTACCTGCCAATAAAGAGATATTGGGGTGATTGAATATTAAACTGTTTTTTTATATGGTAAATAATAGTACATTGACTGCTTAGCCAATCATATGGATTTATAAGGCTAAAAAGACCTTAGTATAGTCATTAACATGTATGGTTGCTTTCCCATGATGATGTAAAATCTAAGGTGATATAAACATAATGAATATGCTAATCTTTATGTGGAGATATATAGTTGTCTTTGCATGTCTCAGTATAAATCTCTCCAAATGATAGGCAGAAAAGTGATTACCCAGTCATACACAAGCCTGTTGTTATTTGGTCAACAAAAAATGAAACATCTTTAAATATGACAAAGAACATGTGTTAGAAAATTTGAGAAAATATCAAAAACAAGGGGAAGAATGAATAAATCAACCAAAAGTTGATAAGTGTTTTAAATATTTTATCAAACAAGACGGTTACAACTAAGAACTACAAAGATGTTGACATAATCTGTCTCATCTTGAATGAAAGGCTTGTTAACTAACAGTAAGTCCAACTTTCAACCTATATATATGTTTGAAAATCAAAAATACAAAAAGATCCAATAAGTTATGTCATACAAAAACAAGTTTTTGACCAAATACAGGAGGTTGGAGTCAAATTGGGGTGATATGGGGAAAGCCAAATAAGCTTTGAGAAGAGATATGAGGCATCATAGCACAGTGTTGACCATTAATGCATTATGCTTAAATTGAACCTTAATCATATCACCAAAGAGATGAAATTCATGCTAAGTTTATACCTGATGTTAACCTATCTATGTTGTCATAATAATGCTGAGAGTGAAGTATCGAGAAAGCTACTTAGTCAATATGATCCCTTTCTTGAGATCTTTTCAGTTAAAGAAAGAAACTGTTTTGAAGAGAAACACAACTGAAATTTGATCTCCAAATGCACCATTTGCTCTTAAACTATGATCTTTAGTGAAAGATATAAATTTGACAAGTGGTTTAAGTCAAAAAGTGTTGCATTTTGCCTTTAATTGGATGAATATGTAAGTTCGGGTAAGGTTTGATGTTTTATAACCTTTACGGGCACAAAACAGTTGAATATGTTTGAATATGTTATTTCGGGTAAGGTTTGATGATTTATTACCTTTCCGGGCAAGCTTAGTCATTTTTGACTAAGTCTATGATTTTCGGGCATGCTTTGAAGTGTTTTACACTTTCCGGGTAGAGTACACTGTTGTACTATTTTCCCGAGCAAGCTTGAAGTCTTGAGATGATTATGTGATATAGCTAGCTTTTAACAAGAAATTCTTGTTCCGGGCAAGCTTTGAATTTTTTATACTGATTGTTATTCCAAGCAAACTTTGTGAACTTAAGTTAGTACACCGAGTAAGCTTTGTGATTTGTGTGAATATGTTGTTAGGAAAGATTTGTTAACCTTTTCGGGCACACTTAGATATTGTTGTTTAAGTTTGTCATTTTCGGGTATGGTTTGATCTGTTGAAATCCCTTGGGTAAGAGCATACCTGATGATTGAATATGTGTTTCCTAGTAAGCTTATTGCTAACTTCGGTGTTTCGGGCAAGCTATTTTATGTGTTTTTAATCTCATTTATATAGCATGCTCTGTAATATCTGTGCTTATGATTTCTTTGAAATTAAGAGTGTTTTCGGGCAAACTTTACTTTCCGGGCACACTTTATATTTCGGGTACACTTGTGTTTCCTTAACATACTTGGTAATTTCAAAACTTGACTTTCCGAGTACACTGTCTGCTAGAAGTTCTCTTCCGAGCACACCTTGTATTCAAGGAAGGTTATTCGGGTATACTTTGCATAAGAACGTTGTTCGGGCAAACTATACATCAGAAAGGTTGCTCGGGCAGACTATGCAACCAAGCATACTTGATTGAATATGTCTATTAGTATGTCTGATTGAATATGTTTTCTTTTTAATAGGGTTTATGCTAGATTAAGTCATTTAATTTGAATTTGAGAAATTTATATGGGCGTCTTAATTGATTCCTAGCAAGGATGTTTATTTGATGCTATATACTTGATTATTTGCCTTGCGATTAATTTCTCAAGAAATCAGGTATTTCAGGTTAACTTCCTTCATTTTACTTAAATTTATTTCAAGAATTACTTTAAATACTTTACCATTTCTGGACATATTCCAAAGCAACCATTCCTTAAGTAGATAAGGAATTTATGAGCTGAAAGACAAAACACTTTTTAAGTTTCTCACTTTACCTGGCATGTAAAAGAAAAGGGTAGAATCAAAAGAGCTTTATCTACAGATTTTCAGCCAAAATTTGCAGTGATGTACTTTACATTTGTCTTAACTCTCATTAAAAGGAGACCTGCATATGTTATTCAACATTGAAACTTCACATTTCAAGAGTAACTCACTTTTCTGTTTTGTGCAGATTTCAATAAGACAACGGTTTGAATCGAAATATTCTTTATGCCTTAATCTTTATTTGTCTTAATTACACTTATTTAGAGATCTAACTGACAATTGTGTGTTCATTGCTTAACAGAGAATCAGGAATGGATCCTACTCCAAGTAATTCCTACTCCTACAAACATTATCTTTCTGAAGAACTGAACAAAGAGTTGCTATGAGTTCAAACCCTAATGTCTGAGGTTGAGAAGACCTCAGCTGCCCAAAAACAGGGGGAGAAATCACTGAATCAGGGGGAGAATTCGTTAAACTTCTTTCTATTTATGAAGAAAACAGTTCAGATGTTGAAACTGACAATGTTCCAGAAGATGAAAAGAAAGATCTTGAGGAAAGAAAGAAATTAAAAGGGAAAGAAATTGCTCAAGAGGATGATAAAATTCAGACCTTCATTCTTCAAGAGAATACAATAAACTCAGATATGGATGAATCTGAATTAGAAGCTGAAAGAGTCTATGTGCAAAGAATGACAGAAATTTATGACAGAGAGCTTCTAAATCAAATGTTGACTGACAAAGACTTTGAAGAGCTTGAGAGTCTGATGAAGCTATTTGAAGATAATAAGAAATTAAGGGATGAATCAAACTATGAAGATCAGAAGGAAGTCTCACAAGAATTGATTGAAAATTGCATAAATGATGAGAAAATTCCAAAAGGTGTGCTAGTATCTCTGCTCAAGCTGATTAAACAAGAAGAACCAGAGACAGAGGTAAAAGAGAAACTAGACACTTTTATTGATAAGATTTCAAAAACATTGAACGAAGAGACTGTTCAAGACAAAATGACAGATGAATTGGAAGAAGAAATGAAGACTCAAAAGTTCTTGAGCAAATATGGTGGTAAACCAAAATTTTTGGTTAAAAAGGGAATTCCTTTTGATTCTGTAAAAGTCATGAAAAGAAAAGAGATTTTGAGCAACTTCAAGAAAATGAAAGGACAGCAATTAAACATGAAGAAGGGAGCTTCCCAGTCTCTCGTTGGTAAGAACAAAGGAATATCCAAAAAGATGGTTGATCTAACAAGGATGACAATGAAGGGGAAATCCAAAGTAGAGGAATTCTGCAAACAGACAACATCCTTGCTCTCAAAACAGAACAGTACAAAGAAAAGGAAGATGTCTGTAACTACTCAAGAAAAACCAAAGCAGATGCACTTGAAGATGGATAAACCCTTTGGCAAGGTTGCAGTAAAAGACAAAAACCCTTCAGTCAACCACAATGTTTTGCCAAGTGGAGTATTCTATGACTCCAGGACTGAACATCTGAATGTTATGATGGAAAATGGAGAGATTGTGAAGATGATCTCTAAAAATGACTTCAGAAAATTCAATCTAAGCCAATTGACTGTGATTGCAGCACTATATATCGCTGATTGTAAGGAAAGGTAAAGGCCTACAAGTGCTAAGCAATCAGAGTTGCTAAGATTGTTGAGAGAGCAAGAAAAGTTGGACTTTCCATGCCTAAACAAGCACCTTTGGTTAAATTGAAGAATTTTTAGCTTAGGCTTTGTGATGTAATGTCTTCGGACAGCCTTTTATTATGTAATTTGTTTGTGTTATTTGATTATGTAAATTTGACTTTGATTTGATGTGTATTTTGACTAAGTGTAATTAACCTTAGAAATGTTTTGGGTCAGCTGAGGTGTTCCAATCTAGGGGGAGATTGTTGAGTCAAAGATTTGACCAAAACGAAGTACATGGAAGATTGGAATCTTCTCAACCTCCTCAGAATTCGCTAAGTATGGATCCGGGCACACCTTTGACATCCGAGCAAGCTTTTACTTAGCCGGGTACGATATTTTGTCTATCGGGCAAGGTTATCTTCAAGTAGTCTTCTTTAGTGGATATCCGAGCAAGGTTTTCAAATTAGTGCATTGGCGGGCAAGGTTCACTAGTTTATGTAAATCCGGGCATGGTTCACTTTGTCAAGCAAGTATGTTCTTCAAAGCCAAGTAAAGTTCACTCCCGAGTAAGATTTTGGCTAACCAAGCTCATGAAGCCAAGTGATTGGAACACCGAGCAGGGTATTCATTAATAATAGTGGTCCGAACATGCTTGATGATCGAAATGAATATCTTTAAGTAATATCGAGCAAGGTTCAACTCAAGCAAAGGGACAGTACTCTTGAGAACACTTTGTTAATAAGTTATTTTTTAGCAAAGAGTTGAAATGGATCATTGAATAACAAGGTTGCTCCTAAGAGTTTGTCGGGCAAATTCTGGCAAAGTCAAGAAGATTGAAGTCTACCCGGTAAGTATTTTACTTGGTAAAATACTATTCAAGTAAATTCTACCCAGAAACTGATCCCGGGCACACTTCTATGTTACCAAGTCCTGAAGGATGGCAGAGTACACAGCGTACTCGGAAAATAAAGATTGATGCAAAGCCTACCCGGAAGACTTGTTTTACACTTAGATTATTTTGAATATGTAATTTGATTATGTACGTTGTATTTAGGGTTTCTAGAAGCCATGACAGATGTCCAAGGGTGTCAGACCTATAAAATAAATAATTAGGGCACACCTGAGAACAGAGACACAACACGGAAAAATAGGCGGCTGAATACGATAATATTTATTGAGTTACTGCCGTTTTCCTAAAAGAAACCCTAAATCGATTATCCACTTTGTATGATGAAAATTATATAAATGGAAATCTTTTGAGTGAATATTGTTTGTGTTATCTACCTCTGATTATTAATTGCAACTATCATGTTTGTTATTGATTCCACCTTTAACAAACAGTAATCTTTCTAAATATAGCAACCCGTCATGAACTCCCTTGCCGACACATCAATCTGTGTGAGTTATGATATGATTAAGTAAGATCCAGCTGAAATCGGGGACCTGACAAGTATTTTAAGGGAAGACCAAGTTTCTATGGTTAGCATAAACTATGTTCTTTCTATATAAATAATATTTCAATAAGTTATGAAAATTTTGTTTGGATTTTATTTTGCATAAATTAAGTTTCCTCTTTTGAAAGAATCATTATGATTGTTTAATTTGTTTGACCAAATCAATATATTGTAGGGGTGCTGCGAAACACACACCCCCATACTCCATTTTTAATAAATATACTCCCCCTCCCTGAACTTATTACATAAATTACAATTAGCTCTTAACATTATTTATATACATATTAGTCCCTACAACATTACTTTCATTTGATATCTCCACTACATATATCAAATTAAAAACTATCAAGTATTAGTATTAATTTATTTTTTTAATACTAATATTATAAATATTTATAATATCTTTTTTTAATTTTAATAGTATATATATTTATAATATCCTTATTTTACCACTTTATCTTTTACAAAATAAACCAAAACCAAAAACCCTAAACCCGAAACCCTAAACCCTAAACCTAAAACCCTAAAACCTAAACCCTAAACCGAACCCTAAACCCGAAACCGAACCCTGAACCCGAAACCGAACCCTAAACCCTAAAACCGAAACCCTAAACCCGAAACCGAACCCTAAACACAAACCCTAAACCCGAAACCGAACCCTGTAACATCCCGAAATTTCTATGAATAAATAATTAATACATTATTTATTTAAGATGGAAAAGTTTACATAAGTTAGTAGAGAAATAAAATAATAAAGATGGAAGGATAAGTAGGCTAATTAGATGGAATTAATTATGGACCAAAAAGGAAAGATGGGCCTGAGATCCATGGGCATAAGGGAGTATAAATACCCCTTAAAACCCTAATCCTTTCCATATCCATACATCTCCGCACCATAGCCTACACCATCAAAACACACACTTAACCCAATTCCCGTTTTTGAGAAACACACCCACAAAGCCTCAAATATTTCCGGAGATCTAGCAGTCGGATCGGTCTCAAATTTTAACCGAGTATTCCTGACATATAAATGAAGATTTCCACCGAAAAGATCTCCGATCAGAGGTCGGGAAGTCCGGTTTTTATCAGTAAAACCACAGAAGCTCAAAAGTGAAGATTCCGGCGACTGTTCAGCTATTCCGGAGACTGTAGCAGCGGTTTCCGGCGAAGGTGAGCTGACGGGTTTGTTGATAGGGACAAGACGGTTCCGTGGCCGCTTGAATCACTCAAATCGGAGTTCGTTTGATATGGTTTTGAGCATCTCGAGTGATTTCATACAAAAACCTCAAATGTACGTTTTTGTTAAAAAGGTTTACTTTTCGTGTACGGATTTACATGAAAATTGTTAGGATGATAGATCGGGTCATGATTATTGATAAAGTAATGACCTTGATATTAAACAAGTTAGTGGGTTCGTTTCAGGTAAAACGAGTAGTGTTCGGTTTATGAAAAGGACGGATAAACGAAGTCGGTTTTGCATGAAACTTGGTAGGATATTAATCGGACCCTATTATGTGAGAAAGATGTAAACTTTAACCTAAGTAAGTTGTTTTGAATGAAAAACGGGTAAATGGGGTAATATCCCGTTATTCCGTCAATGGCGGCGCCGGAAAGGCGGCGCCGAAGATTCTGGTACGAGGTTAAGTGGTGTCAGGGAATGTTCTGACCAAACCCTAGTTCGTTAGCGGAAGCGTAACGAACTAACTCTGATTCTTTAAGGAAGACATAACGAATTAACAAGTAATTCGTTATGCCCATTCGTTAAGTAGTTCGTTAAGGGAGAACTGACGAATGAACCCCAGTTTATTAAGGGTTCAGTTCGTTTAAGGTTTCAGTTCGTTATGAAGTTCAGTTCGTTAACCAAACCATACAAATGAGGTCCAACTCGCTATGATGACCAGTTCGTTATAAGTCCCACTTCGTTAAGGACTGGTTCGTTATATAGTCCAATTCGTTAAGGACTGGATAACGAACTAGAAGTTTGGAAGAATGACAGAACAGTCCCTGGACTTAGAGAAGAATGAGATAATTTCATATTAGTCCTTGGACTTTGATAATTTATGAAAGATACCTTTAAAGGTTAATGAGTAACGATTGACTAACCGGGTAATGATTTAATGAAGTAAAACCGACTTAGACGCGTAAGACTAATTAAGTAGCAACGAGAATGGCTAGAGTAGTATTTGATATTCAATTATTAAACAGTTGGACGCGAACAGCTCGAGAAAGGAGTAACCATTAGCAGAAGAAGTAACCGAGTTCAGGTGAGTTTCTAGCCCCATTCCTTGTTATGTTTTCGGGGCTGTATGCATACTCGATGTGATTAGTTAATACACTTACCTTAAGTGGTAAGTGTATGCCTTATATTATTTATGTATGAATGAATGCTTGACGCTGCGTGAACGATCTTCAGATATTGCATGTACCACCAGGTGATAGTTTGAAGATATGATTGTTATATATGATGTGTGTATGTATGAAAGTTATAATTATGAAGGGTACCAGACCCTAACAATATCCGAGGTATGTAGGGCGAAATGCTCTTTATAATGTAAGGTTAGTTACGTGTGTATTGTGTATGTTAAAGAAAGAAAGTACGAAAGAATGAAAGTATGTGTATGGAAGAACGATGAACAGGTTAAGTATGTAATATGTATCTTCGGATACGTATATAAGTAAGTAGGTGAATGTATTGTATGTTGCCTAATTAACTAGAACTCACTCAGCGTAGCTGACTTTTAGTATGCACGCAGGTATATATGTTTATTGAGCTGGCATGAGGATGGCACATGGCATGGATTGAACGGCTGGTATCTGAAGATGGAAGACATGATGTTTTGAATAGGATGTTTTATGTTATGGATTTAAGGAAATGATTAAATGTTTTGTAACGAATTATCGAAGTTAACGTTTCCGCGAATGATTTAAATAACTCTGATATTAGAACTATGTTTATTAGTAAATCCAACGTCCAAATGTGAGGCAAAGGTAACGGGGTCTTACAAACCCTAAACCCTAAACCCGAAACCGAACCATAAACCCTAAACCCGAACCCTAAACCCTAAAACCGAAACCTAAAACCCTAAACTCAAAATCATAAAAAGAAAACGCAACTTGTAAAATAATAATATTAATTCTTACTTTTGTGCTAATTTGGTAATTATATGATTTCAAGGGTTAATATAAAAGTTGGTTTTTCCAAGGGGTGGGTATGACAAGAAACCAGGGGGTTACATTTAGCCTAACCCATATTGTAGTATATAGTGTATTTTATATAATATTGAGTAGGTTGAAAAATTAATTTTCAACTATATTTATTACGAATTAAAAAGAATGACCGAGATTTTTGTTAATAATGACATATGTAAAACAAAATTATTGTTCATTATAAATAAATAAAATCTAATTACCATAAACTTTGATGATAATTTGAACGAAAAACTTAAATGAAATTACATTTATTGATGAAATTACCCTAAACTTCCGTGAAATTACATCACGGAATTCGAGCCAAAAATATCAAACTCCCAAAGACAAGGGACCAATTCTGCCAAATTCAAAAACTCCAATGTTATAAAGAAAATCTTGTTTTCTTGTCCTATCGCCATACGCGAAGGGACAAAGGACGAGCCAATCGCGTACCGCGACGAGCTTGGTCAAAAGGTTCTAGAAGAGTCAACAGCGATACGTGATCGTTGTTAAACCAACGTCATCGCGTATCGCGATGACGTGGCCTGGCACCTCTGGCACAAGCTCTGCCACGTGTCCACACGTGGCACGTTGTCCGCCATGTGTCAACACGTGGCACATCGTCTGCCACTTGGCGACACGTGGCAGACCTATATGGTGATAGTTCTGGTCTACGTCGCACTACGCGACGGGTGCCAAGGAGGCCGTCGCGTACCACGACGGGCCTCCAGAAAATGTCTATAAATAGCAGCCTCGGGTCTTCATATTTTCACACCAAAAATACACATACAATCCTCTCTCTAGCTTCTCTCTAAGCCCCGAAAACCCGACCCTCGACCCACCTCAAAAAGGGTGCCCGATTCCTCATTTTCTGTGCCATCGTTTCCTCGAAGTCCGTACCACGTTCCACCGACATATCAAACAAGAAGACGTTTGCTAGTTCCCGACATCATGGCGACTATTCTCGTAAGGCGTGCCGACAAGTGGTGAAGGATTGGTGTTGTTTGGCGTGCCAAAGGAAGGATAACAAAAAGAAGGATTGATCGAGAAGGAAAGGAAGGAGAGACGGCGTTGGAGTGCTGCTCGAGTAATTAGGGTTTCCATACGCCGAAAAAGGTAGGCGTTACGCCAATGAAAATAATAATAAAATATTATAAAAGGCTTGAACCTTAAGTCAAGGTTATACTTGATACCTCGATAAAAGAAAAGAAAACATAAAAAAGAAAAGAATAAAAGATAGAATTATGAATAGTTGATAAATATATATGTGTGTAAGTATATATTATTCTTTGTTATGAAAAATATCATTTAAGTAATAATAACTATTCTTAAATAATGAAAAGAAATAATACATTTCTTAAAGAAGAAGAAACGTAGGGTTTTATAAATAAACTAAAGTTTTATAAATTAATATAAAAACTAAAGGTTTTAAAGTAAAAGAGATTTTGAACTAAAGGTTTATCGAGGTAAAGTTTATACAAATAAGACTAAAGGTCTTAAGCCGGATTTTATATCCGACTAACAAATTGGTTATACTCGTACTATAGGTGCGAGATAGCAACGGGAAAGACCCTCGGACGGTATTTGAAGCCGATCCAAATCAAAAGGTGAATACGCCCCAACTTTTACAAACTTGTTTTCAAACGAGTCAAACGTGTTTACTTGAAAAACTTTACATGAGACTAAGTGTCTCTAAAACATTTATAAAAAAGGGTATAAATACTGGCCTCAGGCTCTCGTGTACGTTTGTTTGGATCCTTACATATGTGGTGGGCACATCACAACTGGTCACAATTACGCTCGCCTGCGGGGAGTATGACCTTGTGTATACGTATATGCACTCAACTAGTCAAACGTTGCGGTGTTTGTTGGGGGAACCGAGTATAGAGACTTGAGTTTATGAATTGTGTTTTTTTGACTTGATTATTCCTAAGCCACGTTGGACCGAGACCTACGTAGTCCTGAGGGATGACTAAGTAAAGAAAATATTTTTAGCGTCAGCGTATTCACCAGCATTCGTTGCTGACGTATATTCTTACATTTTGCAGGTGACCAAGATTAGCACTTGGAATGACGAAGTGCAAGAATCCGTTGGCTTGGATATTTTTGTTAAATATAATTAATGGTGGTTTGTTTTGTAAACTTAAACAAGTAAAACATAAAACGGGAACTTTTAAAAATCCTTTCTTTTGTATATGTAAACATTATATTTTAAATCCACTAGTTTTAAAGACTTCCTATTAAAATGTAACTCTGATTTAATTACAATTGTGGTACCAACTTATGTGTTATACTCCTAGGCCGTAGTTTGGGGTGTGACAAATATTCAAATTTAGTATTCAGATTTATTTCGTAACCAAGTTTGACAAAATATGAATACCTAAATTAAACCGAAACTTACACACTCTCATCATCATCATTATCATCATCGTACTCAGTATATCCCACCAATAGCAAAGCTATGGTAGGGTCTGAGGAGGGTAAGATGTAGACAGCCTTACCTCTACCATTTAGGAATAGAGAGGCAGATTTCCTGGCTCGATAGTAGTTTTGCATCAAGCCTTGGACATAAGGCACATAACACTCAACCATCGGGACACCGCCGATTGGTGCATGTACCATTGTCTTTTGGCTATCAACACCACCACGTGATGCTTGATTAACGTTCCGCCACTTTTAACGTTATTTTCACGAGATTAGTAAAATAATGTCAAAATTAATGCAATTTCACTTTTGTCCACCCGAGGGTTCACACATATATACATTATATGCGCGATATTCAATTTTAATATTTAGATTTAGACAAAAAATGGCATCATACTTAATTCAATCACATCCTTACAAAGTTTATCTAAATCATCTATAAATAAAAACCCTGTGTAATAATTTTGTCAAACAACTTCTAGTATTAACCGTATGATAATATGATGACTATCTTTATATAATTCTTATCATCAAATTCATTCTTTCATTCCAAGGATGTACATAGAGATTTATAATTTGTTTATAAGTTTGTGAATTGTATTGGTACCTTTATTTCTCTTATCAACAATACATTGAATTTGATTTTGTAGTGATTTTAGTTTTCTTCTTTACAATTATAAAAAATTACAACACATTTCTTTCTATTTCGATGATTATTTAATAAACAAGACCTTATGACTTCATTTATCATGATGTAGTTTTTATTGATATATCTTTTTGTCTTCATGGATGTAACTACCTGATTTTGATTAGATTAATAAAATAAGTTTCGTTTATTTAATATTGTTCGTGTATCAGTATAGATAAATAAACTGTAAGATGATGGGCTTGGACTTAAAAGATGGAATAGGAGATGGAATGGGCCTTAGGTCCATGGGCTTAAGGGAGTATAAATACCCCTTAAACCCTAAACCTTTCCATCTTTATCAATCTCTACACCATAGTCTACACCTTGGAATACACACACAAACACTATCCTATAATCCGAACCAAGATCTGAAGGCGAAAACCCGAGCTTGTTGGTGTTGGGATGTTGTGACGAACCGAACCTACATCAAGACCAACTCGTGTTCGTAAACAGACTTGTTTAGTGTACGTTTATAACGGGATCTTGTTCATTTATGTTCGGATTCATTTAATAAACCTTAGATTTGTATGAGAATGACAAAACCGAATCCAACATAACAAATCCTACTGAAATTGGTTAATAGTTGACATATTAATCGAGGGTAAACAAGCCGTAAGTATATATGTATAATATCACCCAATAAAACGTAGTATTTGGATGATTGAGGGTTTGGGGTTTGTAGACGAGATGAATCCGTGTCCAACGATACTCAATTCGTGTTGTTTCATGGCGAAACAAGGGATTAATTGCAGATCTGGAGAAGGTTGACCGCGTATGTTGTTATCGATTTTGACTTTGACCTCTGAGTAAAAGTCTGGATAAGATTGGTGTAATTCGTTAGGATAAGGTAACGAATTAATTAACCCAATTCGTTCTGGCAAGGTAACGAATCAGTTCACCAATTCATTATAGAAAGATGACGAATTAGTTCACCAATTCGTTATGTCCAAATAACAAACCCCAGTTCGTTATGATCAGACAACGAATCAAGTGATTCGTTACTCACCCAATTAGTTAAGATAACGAATTAGGCTAGCGAACCAGCTAACGAATCAGACATGTAAGATAACAAATCGATAACGAATGAGGCATAATTCGTTATAACTAATGAGTTGGCGAATTAGAAATTAATTTAAAATCCTAATGGAAAATGTGTTAAGACAGTCAATGAAAATAAAATGTTTCCATGCTGACCTGGCAGCTCGACCCCAGCCAGGGGCTCTGCCCCTTAGACCTTGCTAGGGGCTGCCGCCCCTAAACCCCGCTGCCAGGGGCGTTGCCTCCGGACCCCCCGTTTGTTGGGGGTTATAAATAAACTAGAGACACGTTACGGGTAGCGATAGATAATTGATACGTGTAATTGTTATACAGTTAGTCGTGCACAGCTCAAGAAAGGAATAACCATAAACGGTGAACTTAACTGCATTCAGGTGAGTTTCTAGCCCCACTTCCTTGTTATATTTTCGGGGCTGTGTGCATTGTATGAACTTAATCTTATACATCTAAGATCTTATAATTGTAAACCGGATCTAGTTCATGATGCTCTGATTTAATTACGGATTAATGTTATGTATAGTATTAATTGTATATATGTGTATGTATAATCTTATGTTTGAATATATTAAGGAAGCTTGAGAGGATGATTCAACAGAGGTTCGATAATAGATATCTCAAAACTTAAATTAACTGAGGTCAACACCTCTATAAATAGAAGATGGATCTAGTTTATTACACATTCCGTAATGAACTAGCTTCCACTTCGTTACATGACAATAAAAGGAATAAACTTAACGAATCACCTCCTAATTCGTTAAACATCCTTAACGAATCAGGAGGGAACTTAACTTAAATCTAGTTCGTTAAACATCCTTAAGGAACAACATGATAAACATAACAAACTACACAAATAACTTAATATTTATTACATAAATAAAAACGACAAATACATTAACGATAAATACAAAGACTCGAGACGCAAAACCGTGTACTAACAGACACCCCCTCGTCTGAGCTCTTTGTCATTTACTTTACTTGAAGGGCTTGGACTGCCAATCTCTGCAACTATGAATCCCGTTCTCATAACATACACGCACGACGCGTTGGAACAGCATAACCAGATCATAGTCTTCATTGCACTCGAACAATATCTTATTCTTATGTAGAACGTCGTTGTCAGTCTCAGTTAAGTTGACAAGCCACATTGGATCGATGATCTTGATCAGCTCTGTCTTTAGAACTTTACCCAAGACAATGACGGCCTCGCCAGTTCGGTTATCGTAATACCAGCGGTTGAATGATGGATGCATGTGTTGATTCAACGTCTTCACTGGCACACGCTTCATGGTCTTTGGCAGCTTTACTTTAAGGACCAATTTTCTCCAGCCCGTCCTCGGATCAATCTCATTAATACGCTTACGAATAGGGTCTTGTGGCTTGAGAAACTTAAATCCATGGTTGACTTCAAATAACAGGTGTTGATGGAACCAATCTGCTATCCAATCACCCCCACGGTTGATAAATGGACGACACGCAAGGGTTCGAACATCCCAACGCGGTAGTGTGAGAACATCCATTATCTTCTCATAGTATTGGATCCCTTTTTCCCATTTAACAATACATACTTTCATATCAGAATCAAATAACCAAGAAATAATATCACCTTGAACCTTTGACACGTTCTTGAATGAAGTCACT
Source organism: Bidens hawaiensis (assembly GCF_021521415.1). Lineage (NCBI taxonomy): Eukaryota > Viridiplantae > Streptophyta > Magnoliopsida > Asterales > Asteraceae > Bidens > Bidens hawaiensis. The sequence goes on from NW_027492176.1 coordinate 405,903, forward strand.
TGGTTGGCTTTGACACGAGCAGCAGCTTCAAACTTCTGTTCCTGATCCACATACCTATAAGCCTCAATAATTTTACGGGATTTCTTGCTTTGATACCCAAACCACCTTGCAATATCAGCATCGGTCGGGTTTTCAATTGAGTCAAATCTCGTATCAACCACACTTTTACCCTTTGATAACTTATCCAAGTTATCCTCAGCTGCTTTAAACATTTCCTCATTAAACACTGGAGCACCCTGATCGACATTGGTATGTTGAAACAGGTCAGTGTACTCCTCAGCTGTAACATTTTCAACCTCAACCTCCTCATCTTCATAAATAAAATCCGTATTCATCTGAATGGCTGGATCATTTAAGATCTCTTCATCGTTCTTGACTTCAATATCCAGCTCAGCCTCTAACACGGTCAATTGATCCTCATTCAATCCAAGCAGTAGTGAAATCTGCTCTCGTGTTAGGGACTTTTCCACAAACTACCCCTATTCAATCTCATCCCGATACCACACTCCTAACCACCCCCGATCCATCAACAAAGATTACATTGTCAGCTTCGATCATCTCAATGGGTTTGGCAGCTGTATAGTCATGATACACAATAATCTGCTTGCCAGATTCATCAGTAGCACTTGTACCTGCACCTGAGGATGAACCGTGAGAGTGTTTAGGCTCACACCTGCACCAGACTCATCCGGATCATCTTCATCATTCTTGATCTTTTTAAGTGCATCATCCTTGCATGTTAATTGCAAGATCAGATCCTCCTGTTCTTTGATCTTCACCCCCCTAAGACTTAACAATCTCACGAAGATCCTTAGTTTCCTTCTGACAATAAGCTATATGTCCCATCAGCCTTCGTTGATTATCCATCATTCGTTCTTGAGTCATAAGATCAGCAGACATTTGATTTTTGTATAAATGAAGTAGACTCGGAACCATACTCATCTGTTGATCATGCGTCATGGTGAGAAATGAGGCTGGGATACTAAACAGGACCTTGAGGTCGGTTAAGCCTCAAGAATGAGAAGTCCATTGGTTGTGGAGGCAAAATAGTCGGTGTAGGAGATACCACCGATGTAGTAGTTGAATGCCTTGGTATAGGAGATAAAACGGTTTGAGGAATCATACCAAGCCTAGGATCAGACGTAAGCGTGGTCGTTAATGTAAGCTTTGGAGTGCTAGTAGTAAGCGGCACCTCCAGGCGTTGAGACATGGACGAACTTGGAGGTTGAACTCCAAACGAAACGCCAGCACCAGCCGACACTCGTCGCTTAGCTGATCCCTCAGTAGCCAACTCTTAACCCTTTCTCTTTCGTTGAGCGGCAATTGTAGCAGCTAAAGCCACTTCAACTGCAGCTTGTTGTTAAAGGATAGCTGCATCTCCATCACCACCATCATCACCATCATCACCAGCAGCAGTCCCACCTGGTCCCTCCTCACGCTCTGAATCCGAATCGTCATGGATCCAGCGATCATTTTCAAGACATAAATATTCTGGATTCACCAAATGACCAATCAAACGTTTGGTCCTAGGTTTCTCCTTTCGATAGATCTTCATTCTTCGTATAGTATCTGCCGTCATCTGATCTAGTTCCAACACAACGTTTACCAACGTTTGATCGATGACTAAATTTGGAATCAAGTCTTGAATAATTAACTGGAGTAAACGTGGATACATTAAGAACTTCTTCTTTTGAACCGTTTGAAGACACTGTTCTTTAAGATGATAAAAAATCATCTCCGAAAAGTTGAACAACTTGTTAAGGACTAGTGCAACAAAAGCCGACTGTAACATGATTCGGCATTCATCAAAACCACCCTTACGACCTCCTAAACAATGGATCAATACATGTAATAAATACTTGTAGGTCGGGCATAAACCATTCTTGTTGTACATAGAGTCTTTAATGTTGCCACCATCGAATACACGACGAAATAAACCCTTTATCAACTCCTTGTCGAACTCACACGGATTGTCAATGTTATCCCCAAAACGAAAAACACGTCTAATCACATCAGTATCTACAGTGATAGGAGTTTGATTGATTGTGGATCTGATGTAGTTCTCAACTTCAACATACTCGGCCGTGTTCCAGAATTGGCGTATAATACTTAGATAAACCTTAGGCCGAGCAGTTACAGCAAAATGTATCACCGAACGTCTTAGAAAATCTAGTAAATCCCCAAATAAAGCTTGGTCTGCAAAGTTCGTACCGACAAAGGCACAAACATTATGCCTTTTATCGTATGGCAGTAACGGCATATCTTGTTGTTGTTGTTGATCAGCAGCCGGGGGATCTTGTTCCATATTATCAGCCATTTTTCTAAATAAATAACGTCGAGAATCAGTAATATTCAAAATTATATAAACATAAATTTGTAAATTTTGAAAATTATCAATTAAAAATATGAAAGGAATTAAATTAAAATGTCATTCGTTAAAAAAGCAGGCTGATTCGTTACATTAGTATAACGAATCAACAGCGAATTACTATGAAAAGGGTAACGAACTAATCATCTAGTTCGTTATAATTAACAAATACCAATCTGATTCTTTAAGACAATTGATTCGCTATTCTAATTCGTTTGAATTGCTTAACGAATTGGACACGGATTAGTTCCAATTCGCTAAGCATAACGAATGGCCAATATGCTTAATCTTTGACTTAAATAGTCAAGGTCAAATTTAACCAAGAACATCAAAATTCAAATTTGCAATCGGAGCTTAATACACTTATCATCAACAATACAACTGTAAGCCAGTAATCGCAAAGATTCTCGGAAATGTATTGCGATCACAATGATACTAAAATGGTGATCCAAAACATGATAATATGAGGTTAAATAAAAGGTCACGCAAACCTTCAAAACCCAGTGATAAAATCGCACAATAACCTATCAGACCATCATTAAATTTGATGAAATGTATTGCGATTTAATCATCTATACCTTAGAAACTCAGAGATATAGTCAAAACACTAAAATTCAAAGGTTGAAAAATTGATGAAAATTTCGGCAGAGTAACATTACACAAGTAATGAAGAAGATGGTGAATAGTAAGGCAGTTCGTATGCACGTCGTCCTATATACTCCCAATGTAACGAATCATCCGATTCGTTTGAATTTTGAACTAACGAATCAGGTGATTCATTAGGTTAATTTAACACGTTTCATAACGAAATAGGTTTTATTCTTGACTAGTTCGTTAAATATGCACAACGAATTAAATGTCATTCGTTACAGAGTGCGGAAGCGAATTAAGATGTAATTCGTTAAAATGACCTAATTCGTTATTCATAATTAATGAATTACCCTTTATTTAGTTTTAAATGAATAATCAAATTAATAAATGAATTAAATAATTATATAAATTAAAGTATTAAATAATGCAATTTTAACTTAAAATGAATTACTGAGGACCTTTATCTCGATAATCGAATACCTTAAATCGTTTCACGTGAAACTGATAACTTAAAATGAATTTAAATAATAACTAATGTTAGTGCACTGTTTTGTTGTCCATAGCAATCGAATAAGTTAAAAGATAATTTGTTTATTACAATGTAAAATATTTACAAATAAAATATCTGAAAATGAAAGACATAGAATAGATAATATTTTTGTGTTTTAAAAATTTTTCAAAAACAGCAAATATTTTTGGATTTTTGTTGAGTTTGAGAAGAGAATCATATTGACTGAATTGCCCTTCCATCTCAGTTTTATATTTCAGTGATATTATGACTGGCGTTAAGTCGGTCATTGATATTGTTGTCAACTTAAATCTTATAACAAGCCTTCAAGCATTTTTTTGATATGATTAATGGTTCAATTAGCGCACAGAATATTAGAAACTATCAGCCTCTAATCTCGGTTTAAGCTTAATTTGATTTTTGCCAAATCACCCCAACTTTACTTAAACCATTATAGTGTTGATCAAAATTTTGAAGATTTTAGAACTTTTGAGCAATGTATCAAGTTTCCTTTACTGTGAGTGAGTATGCATGAGTCCATCTGTCGGCTTACATAAATTGTATTCCCTGGGGTCCGTTTCTTATTGGTAATAAGACGCGCGCAAGGAAGGAACAGATGTTTGACTAACAGCGGATTTTGATCAAGTCAGTAATTTGGATCGTACGAAGTACAGTAGTGATCAAGTTTAATGACTTTGGGTTTGCTCTAAAAGCGAGTGAAATATTCATGCTTATGAATACCCATATGATTAAACCGCATAAAGACTCACAGTGTCCAGATTCCTAACGCTTGTTATTTGCTTTATTGTATTTTTGATTGATCAACAACTATAAGGCTTGAGTATGACTGGTTATTACATATCTGCCATCCTCACCGAGATTTTTGCTAGAGACTAACACCACTTTCAATTTGGATTTTCTTTATATTTATATCTCATATTTTACTCTAATAGATTGTTTAAGACCTATCAATGCACCAATGATTAAGCACTGAGTCTTTTAAGCATATTTCTTGCTGGATTTGGGGTCAAACAATCAATGTACTATCATTTTCTCTTTTTGCTTCAAAAACTCAAGATTTTGAGGAGCATAAAACAAAATGAATTTAATCGCCCCAGTTACTTTCAGTCTATAGATTAATGGCTATCCTATCAATCTACAAGAAGATAACAGGACCAAAACATGCAAGCATGCTCCACAAACTTAAATAACCGACATAATTTTCAGCGAGAAAATAAAATAAAAAGCATAACGACTGCCCCAAATACTTTCCATTGTAAGGTAAATGGCTATCTCGAATATTTACATGAAATTATCAGGACCAAACATATTCAAGTATATGTCCTTAAAATAGAAGTAATTGACATATTTTTCAGCGAATGTAAGCAAAAATCTTTTTGGTTTTTCTCTTTACATACTTAAAAAGCAATCTTTTTGTCTTTTTTGGATTTTTTCTATACAAACGAGAAATTCACAATCTTTTTAAATTTTCAGCATTTTCTTATAAAATAAAACACAAAAAACTTTCACAGTCCCTTTGTCTTTTCAAATTTTAAAGTGTTTTTGGATTTTTCAAATTTTAAAAACATAAACATAAAGACTAAAGACATGAAAAACACACTATTTTTAATCTTTAAAAGTTTTTTTTTAATGTTTTTGGGTTTTATCTATATAGATGAAAAGCACAATCTTTTTGTATTTTCTATTTTCACCCCGTAAAAGCCAAAACCAAAATAAAATTTAAGGTAAAAATAACTGAAAATAAAAATAGTTATCCTAGTTTTAGGATATCAGTAAGGGTCTTTAAGCCATTTAAACAAAGCAAAAATTGAAAACGCGTTTTATCAAATGCCTTAGTAAATAAGTCATCTCTTTGAAAATCGGTATGTACTTTCTCAAGGTCAATTAATTTCTTTTCAAAGCAATCCTGTATGAAATGATATTGAATTTCGATATGTTTCGTTTTAGGGTGTTGAACGGAATTTTTAGTGATGCTAACGGCAGCAGAATTATCAATTAAAATGGGAGTAGTAAGAAACTTCAAACTGTATTCGCGAAGATGTTGTATCCACAAAACCTGGGACCAGCAACTCGAGGCTGCAACATACTCAGCTTCGGCGATTGAAGTGGAGACCGTTGTCTGCTTCTTACACTGCCAGAAAACAAGCCGGTTTTTTAAGAATTGACATCCTGCTGTTGTAGACTTGAAATTAATCTTGCATCCTCCATAGTCTGAGTCAGAATAAGCGGTAAGATCGAAAGTATCGTCCTTGGGGTACCATAACCCGGTGTCAGGATTGCCCCTTAGATATTGAAGAATACGCTTGACCGCTGCCAGGTCAGTCACTCGGGGACTACCTTGATACCTAGCACAAAAACAAACAGCAAGGCTTCTACCCAAACGTGCAAATTGCTGTAGTTCTTCTTGCATGGCTTCTACCCAAGAAGGATCTTGAAGCGCCATACGAGGAGTCGTTGGCTCAACTTGGGATAGAAAACAAGTGAATTTAGCAAGATTTACAAATCCAGATGAATGTAAATCTGCATAAGCACATAATATAGTATTTTCACTTGACGACGCAACTTGATGACGTGTTTGAACTCCCACATCAAGTTCTTCTTGGTGCATGATGTCAGTAGTTCAGTATATAGTGTCGGTAATCGAGTTAGTTGGATTTGTGTTTTGTATGTAAGCGAAGTTATCACAAGTTCGCTTATATAGGCGAACTTGTGGAACAAGCGAAGTTAGGGACAACTTCGCCTAAACATGCTAGGCGAAGTTGTCGTGCTTTATAAGCAGCTAGGTTACGGCTAATTAGTAATTATTGTACGAGTTAGAGTTTACGAGTTTACGAGTTTGTGTAATCGGTGATCAGTGAATCACGTGTTTCCAGTTGCAATACAACGTGTCTTTGTTTATTGTAACGTGTGTTTGATCGTGTTATCGTGTATCGTCTTTTACGCTCGTATCGTCTTACGTAGGGATTCCGCACCTACGTAGAACGATATATTCCGTGTAGATCCGGCTGGGAACCTACAATTGGTATCAGAGCTTTTGCTCGTGATTGTGTGGTTCGGGATTATCACGCGGGTGTAGAAATCATTCCGTTCGACTATTCGCGGGACGAGTTTACCGAGTTTTTGTGTCCTACTCACCCCCCACCATAAAAAACAACCCATTACACCTTCACATACCTCGCAAAATCCAGAAATCAAACCTGAAAAATCATCGTGTTCATCAGGCGAAGTTGCCGTCACTGTTAGTAGGGTTTAGGCGAAGATATAAGGTTAAGCGAAGTTATCCACAACTTCGCCTACCTCACAAGTTCGCTTATCTCAAGCGAAGTTACCCACAACTTCGCCTACCTCACAAGGTTGCTTAACTTAAGCGAAGTTATTCACAACTTCGCCAAATCAGGCGAATTTAAGAAAGAGAGCGAAGTTAAGAATTCAAGCGAAGTTAAGACTTAAGCGAAGTTATCCACAACTTCACCAACAGTACTGTTAAGAATAAAATTTTTATTTTTCGGGTTTCTTTGTGTTTCGTGAAAGATGACTTCTATAAATATTACGGAACTGGTGAAGATGGAAGTGGAAGCGGGTTCAGCTACTAAGGCACCGAAGATGCTTAAGGGAACCGATTTCGTGGCGTGGAAAGATCGGTTTGAACAGTATGTTAAATACCAAGATGCTAAGATGTGGGTATGCATACAAGATGGGTACATTCCACCAACTGCTTTGTATGAGGGTCGTGAACAGATAAAGAAATACAATAAGATGGCAGAAGAAGAAAAGAAAATGTATGAGGCTGAAAGCAAAGCTCATGCAGCGATAACAATGGCTCTTCCATAAGAGATTCTTCACACCTTCAGGAAGTATAAAACTGCCAGAGAGCTATGGGAAGCGCTTGAAAACCGATTTGAGGATAATGTGGGGATTCGTGCATCCAAGATTAAACTACTCAAAACCCAATTCTCGGTGTTCAAGTATCTGAAGAACGAATCACTTGATGATATAATCACGAGATATTATCACCTGATGACCGAACTCAGCAATTATTCCATTGCTTACAAAGAAGAGGAGATCGTGGAAAAACTCCTTGATGCTCTCCCACCGAAATGGGAGATGTACACTGTCTTGATGAGAGAAGATAAAGAGTTTGCCGACTATGACTTGGAAACAGCAGTCAACAACCTAAGAACTTTTGAACTTAACATAGTTCGAAAAGAGACACCAACTGATCAGGTTCAAGATCCGGGAATGTATGGTGAAAAGTTAACTCAAGTTCAAGTTCGAAGTCTGAATCATCTGCTTACTACTCAAAGGGATACTCGGGCGCTAACTCAACACATGAAGGTCATGTATCTCTCAACATGAATGGTGATGTGTGTTTTGTAGCTGGTGGATCTAATGCTTCTAAACCTCAAGCAACCAAGTGTAGTTTTTCCTCAAGTGTTCCTAACAACAACTACTCTAAGATGCCCATGAGTGTTAAATCTGCTGAACAGCAGTTTGCTCTCTATGCATCTTTCATTGCTTCGTATGAAAATTACATTAAAGGCAAGATTGTTGATACTGCAACTTTAGATGAAGACTATGATCAGATCGATGCTAATGATCTGGAAGAGATGGATCTGCAGTGGCAGATGGCGATGATTGTGAGAAGGGTTAAACGGTTTATGAAGAAGACTGGTAGGAAGTTTGCTGGTGAAAGACCAGGTTTTGACAAGTCAAAGGTTCGGTGTTACAACTGTCAACAGAATGGCCACTTTGCTAAAGAGTGCACAAATGAACGTGTAGAACGCAGTCAGAACAGGTCTACACAACAGAGTGGGGGTGGTAATGAGAATAGAGCCATGATATCCAGACAGAACGGGGAGTACAACTGGAATCTGCATGTTGAGGAAGTGTTCGAACAGGCCAATTTGGCGAACATCGAAACTGCAGGAAGTGAGAAAGTGACTGGAGAAAATGAAGCTTACATGGCAGAAGTGACAGACCAGCTCTCCGAGGTAAGTACTAAACTCCCTTGTACTAAATGTGAAAATCTGTCTGAACAATTGACAACTATAACTGATCAGTTTGTTAGTTTGGATGCTCAATTTAAAACATTAAAAGAAGATCATCATTTCACTAAAGCTAGAGAAAATAGTTACAAGGTAAAAATAAAAGCTAGTGAGAAAGATATCAGAAGTCTTAAAGCCAGTCTAGCTGAAAAAGTACAAGTAATTGATCTTAGTTATGAAGTGTTAGAAGAGAAAACCAAACTAATAGCTGAAAGGGACAAACAGATAGCTAATCACCAGGTGAAAGTATTGGAACTTAACAGAAAACTTGAGCAATTCAGAAATTCCTCTGCTATACTTGATCACCTCGTTAGTGATCAAAGTTCCCCAGTTAAAAGGGGAGGAATTGGATATCATGAAGTTCCACCACCTTACAATCATAACTATACTTATGATCCTAGTAACAAGAAATATGTTAATGTTGATTTTGGTCAGACAGTTCCGGTTAAGGTTACTATTAAAGATCCAGAAGTTAGTAAAGGCGAAACGAGTAAGCCTGTTTCTAATGTGAAGATTTCTGTTCCTATTCCTATCTCATCAAATTCGGACAAGTCATCCGAGTCTAGTGAGACAAAACAAGAGGCTGTGTTACCAAAACGTGGAGAGGAAAATAAAACAACTGAAAAGAATTCTCCACTAAACCCGTATGTCCCACCATATGTGAGACAAACGGGCAGTAATGCAGCCTCAACATCTAAAACAACTATTGAGAAGAAAGTTGAACACAGAAGTTGTTTCAGATGCAATCAATTAGGACACCTAATTGCTGATTGCCCTCTGAAGCAGAGATTCAGAGGTGTGAGGCCTTCAAAATCTGATAAAAGAACTAACAGTAATCAATATAATGGTAAAAATGAAAACTCATCAAAGTTCAGACATTGGACTAATCCAGGTTTTCAAAGAAATGATCTCAGTTTTTCACTGTTAACAACCAAACCATAAGTAATAATTCGTTTAATTCACGAAGGTTTGGATGGCCTCATAGTCAATCTACAAGAAGGTATCCTTTTAGGACTTACAGAAATTATACTAATACTAACATTGGACAGCCAAAGTACGGGATGTATCGACCCAAGACCAATAGGTCTTGGGTCCCCAGATTTTAATCCTCTGCTTTAATCGTGCAGGAACAGTTGAACAGGGCTGCAAACAATCTATGGGTTGTGGATAGCGGCTGTTCCCGGCACATGACGGGTAACAAGAATTTGTTACACGAATGGAAACCTGTTCAGGGAGGAAGAGTGAGTTTTGCTGGAGAGAGTGGTGGAAGGATTACTAGAATTGGGACGGTGACTAATGGTAAAATGACGTTAGAGAAAGTGAATTTCGTTGAAGAACTGAAGCATAATCTGCTGAGTGTATCGCAGATCTGTGACAAAGATTACACTGTGCAATTTACCAAGAATGAAGCGATTGTACTGTATCCTAGTTTCAAGATACCAGAGGATTGGATAGTAATGAAGGCTCCAAGAGAAAAGAATACGTATGTTATGGACATGAGGTCGACTGAGATGGCAACAGAAGAATCGTGTCTTCTGTCAAAAGCAACTGAATCGGAGTCCGAGTTATGGCATCGAAGAATGGGGCATATTCATATTCGGAAAATGAACTACATTGTCAAGAATGGGCTGGTGCTGGGTGTTCCCTTGAAGAATTTCAACTTTGAAGACCAATGCTTATTGTGCAAAAAGGGAAAGCAACACAAGAAATCCCATCACACCAAGAAGGTTAATTCAATAGTCAGTACCCTAGAACTACTTCACACGGATCTCTTCGGTCTCGTGAATGTAAAAAGCCTAGGTGGAACATCATACTGCTTGGTGATAACTAATGATTTCTCACGATACTCTTGGGTATATTTCCTGAAGTCAAAGGATGAAACGGTTCAGATGGTAATAAACTTGATTACCAAGGTTGAGAATATTATGGGGAAAAGAGTTAAATACATCAGGAGTGACAATGGGACAGAGTTCAAAAACTATCAGATGGAGATCTTCTGCTTACAGAAAGGGATAGAACACCAGTACTGCGCCCCGTATACTCCGCAACAAAATGGAGTGGCTGAGAGGAAGAACAGAACGTTAATTGAAGGAGCCAGAACCATGCTGGCTGATTCGAAACTTCTTGTGGTGTTCTGGGTTGAAGCTGTTGCAACAGCCTGTTATATCCTTAATAGAGTGTTAACTGTTAAAAGATTGAATAAAACATGTTATGAACTTATGCATGGGAGAAAGCCCAACTTGAGTGGTCTCGAACCATTCGGGTCCCCGTGTTCGATATTAAAGACAAATCTAAATTTGGTGAAATAGCCGACGAATGTATTTTAGTCGGATATGTTGTTGGGACTCCCAACAGACGAGTCTTTAATACATCGACCTGCAAGGTTGAGGTGGTGTGTAACACTGATATTACAAGTTACAAATCACCAAAACCAAGCACGGGACCCGCTGGGGTTTTCGACTATGATAGGTTTTTTAAATCTTTTAACATGCCTTACTTGGATTGTGCAGAAGTTGATGAGAGAATTGCTTCGAAGATGCTTTATGATGAGGAAGACAATTATGTGCAACGACCGCAATATGATGAATGTAAACCTTCCTCGTCAAATGCTGTCGATACCCCTGCTGCCTCTACTGAAGAGGAATTCTTCAATCCGTTTCACTCTCAACAACAATCACCCATTGATGAGCTACCTCCGAACCTGGAAGACAATCTGGATGTCAGTTCGGTTCCGACTACGAGAGTTCACAAAAATCACCCTTTGGAGAACGTGATAGGTGATCTGTCCGACGGTGTACAAACAAGACAAAGCTTGAATGAGCACACCTGTGTTTACACAAGCATTAAAGATACGGGCATAATCAACGAATGCTTGTACACCTGCTTCATCAGCCAAATTGAACCAAAGAACTATCAAATGGCTCTCAAGGACAGCTCGTGGGTCGAAGCCATGCAAGAAGAGTTAGCCCAGTTCAAGAAAATGGAGGTATGGAATTTGGTTGAAAAACCGAAAAATGTGCATGCGATTGGCACAAAATGGGTTTTCAAATGCAAGAGAGATGAGAAAGGGATAATTATCAGGAACAAGGCGAGGCTGGTTGTAAAAGGTTTTAATCAGCAAGAGGGGATCGACTACAATGAAGTGTTTGCTCCTGTGGCAAGATTGGAAGCGATTAGATTGTTTTTGGCATTTGCTGCACACAAGGAGATGAAGGTGTTCCAGTTAGATGTGAAGAGTGCGTTTCTTAACGGTAAAGTTTATGAGGTTGTGTACGTTGAGCAACCTCCGGGTTTTACTGACCCAGACTTTCCTGATCACGTGTATAAGCTAAGTAAAGCGCTATATGGGCTACATCAGGCCCCTCGTGCCTGGTACTCAACTTTATCTGATTACTTGCTTGAGAATGAATTTGAAAGGGGAAGGATAGATAGTACACTGTTCGTTAAGAGAAATGGAAGAGACTTTCTTCTGGTTTAAGTCTACGTGGACGACATCATCTTCGCTGCATCAAAAGTCGCCATGTGTCAGGAGTTTGAAGCCATCATGAAACAGAGGTTTGAAATGAGTGCTATGGGTGAACTAACTTTCTTTTTAGGACTACAGGTTGATCAGAAGAAAGATGGGATGTTTATTCATCAGACTAAGTATGTCCAAGACGTTCTCAAACGCTTCAAGATGGAGGACAGCACTCCATTTGATACTCCAGTTTGCGTCAACCATAAATTGGGTGCTGATTCAGACAGTGATGCAGACGTGGACCCAACCCAATATCGGGCAATAATAGGTTCTTTAATGTACTTAACTGCTTCTAGACCTGATATAATGTTTGCAGTTTGTCTTTGTGCTCGCTTTCAGGCAAACCCAAAAGAATCTCATTTGAAGGGTGTGAAGAGGATACTGCGGTATCTCAAAGGCAAGCCTAAGCTGGGGTTGTGGTACACGAAAGGAGGAGACTTGGAGTTGGTCGCCTACACGGATTCTGATTATGGAGGGTGCAATCAGAGTCAGAAGTCAACAACAGGTGGATGTCAGTTTCTTGGAGGCAGATTAGTGTCATGGCAATGCAAGAAGCAGACCTCAGTCGCCATTTCAACCTGTGAAGCAGAATACATGGCAGCATCCAACTGCTGCTCCCAGGTTCTTTGGATACAACAGCAATTGCGCGATTATGGTCTGAATTTCACTCATACTCCTATTTGCATAGATAACACTGCTGCTATCTCAGTAACTAACAATCCCGTAAAGCATAGCAAAACTAAACACATTGACATCCGTCATCATTTTATACGGGATTGTGCTGAGAAGAAATTGATTGTGCTCGAAATGGTTGATACGTTAGATAATTTCGCTGACTTGTTCACTAAAGCGTTTGACAAAACTCGATTTCAAAACCTTGTTGAGCTGAATGGGATGATCAATCCCGAGTAACCGTGTTTTTTCGATTTTGTTTAAAAAAAAAACGTCACTATCGCTTAGAATTATGTCGGTTGCCTCAGTTTGAAGGACATATCTTCGGATATGTTTGGTCCTCATTTCTACTTGTAGAATATGAGGATAGCCATTAGCCAGATGACTGAAAGTGACCGGGGCGGTTTATGATGTGTTTTTATTCTTTCGCTGAAAATTAGTCGTTCATACTTAGTTAGAGGGACATATACTTGTATGTGGTCGATCCAGCTGATCCATTGGATCTTTAGCATAGCCGTTTACCTGAAGACTTCGACTTGATCAGGGCGATAGAAGTTAAAAAAAAAATTTTTCGGGAGATGAAATTATTTTTCAAGTCTACTACTTCGTAAGAAGTTCCTTTTCTATGTTTAACAGAAAATTGATCCAACCTTGTAAAGTGATAGATATACTGATTCTGTGTGCTTAACTAGTGAAGTTATTAGGCCTAAAAGACTTTAGAACAGTCATTGTATGTCATGGTAGCTTTTTATGGTGCGTAAAAGTAGAAGTGATACTAACTAAATCTACTCGATTTTACGTGGAAACTCCTTAAGAGTTGTGCATGTCTTCATAGATATCTTTCCGAATGATAGGCAGAAAAGCGACTACCCAGTCATACACGAGCCCGTGAGTGTTCTGATTCCCGTGAAGATAGTGTGTCAAGAAACTGCAGTGATCCAGATTCGGGACTAGCAGTTGTTTACTACTCTGAAGTTGTGTAAATATTTATTTAAAAAAAAAAGGTGTTATTGAGACATTCTAGAGTTTATAATGTTAATACTTCTCAATCAAGATGTAAGACAGTGAACGGGAAGAAGAGTCTACAGATCGGAGAGTACTTACTATTTAATCAGACACTACGGGTCGAGGTCAACTCGGGATGACTTGGGAAAAGCCAAATACTCTTTGAGAATAGATAGGAAACATCATAATCTCTGAGTTGTTGCCCATTTAAGTTTTGAGCTTAATTGAACCTAACCCGTATCACATAAACGATGAAAACCATTTTAAGTTATTTACCTGCTTACAACCTGTTTCTTTATGTCATAATACAGCTGAACATGGATCTATGTGACAGTCACGTAATTAGTATGATTCTTGTTCGGATCTTTTCTAAAACATGGTAGTCCGTGTCGAGACTGAAATTTGATCCCGTGTACTTTATTGTTAAAATTTTTCTACTTATGTAGTTGTATGATTTTATACCTGGTTACTTGGTCTTGATCGTATCATTTAACTCTTTAAAGGATGTTTTTAAAAACTTAATGCAAATTGTTCAAATTATAGGGGTTTGTTATGTAAAGTTTAATACCGGCGAACTTGTTCATAACTTCGCCTGCAATAGGCGAAGTTATCCATAACTTCGCCTGTATAACTTTGACCCTATATAAAGGATTTTTAAGGTCAGACTTGTTTATTATTTTCATAAACCGGCGAACTTATCTTCCTGAAACCCTAAGCGAACTTATCGATCGAATCATCTGTGTTGATTTTCTCTGTTCTAATCAAAATTTCAAGGTGTGTAGTGTCGTTATTAAGTATATTCACTGTCATTGACGTTAATCATCAGTCGTTTCGACCCTATTCTTGACCTCGTTTATTCGAAAACTCAATACCCGATTTTCAAACTTGTTATTACGTGGTCGTAATCAACTTGATCGTCTAGATCGTCTTAAAATCATGTTTTACGGAGTCCGCAATCTCCAAATTCACCAACTACACGTCGTTCGAAAACCTAACTGTTGCCGATTCATATTCAGGCGAACTTACAGTTTAGGCGAAGTTATTCTTAACTTCGCCTGAGGTTTAACTTCGCCTGACAATTAATTATGTAACAGTATATGTGGCGAAGTTGTGGTTAGGCGAAGTTATCATTAACTTCGCCTGGCCCTTTTAACTTAACATTTATCAGACGAAGTTCAAGTTGAGGCGAAGTTATTCCCAACTTCGCCCCACCTCTAACTTCGCCTATACAGAATAAATCATAACTTCGCTCATGGTAACAGGCGAACTTGTGATTTGCCTCGACTATTCTCTAACTTAGACTGTTTGTTGCAGAAATGGCAGCTGTAGCTGGAGCAGGCGGTGCAGGTGGTGATGAAGGTGGAGACAACAACCGACAGTTTTTCCCGGGACATAACATGTACATCACATTGGACCCGGATGCGAGCGGTGTTGATGATTTCCGCGAGATCATCACGTTTCTACTACGCTCGCGTATATTCCACGCGATTACCACAACACTGCCGATATCTTTGCCAAACACTGAAGATTTCTTGCAGACAGTGGAATATGACTGTCGAGTCGAGCCCCCGGTTATGCATGCAACGGTCAATAATCAGATAGTTCAGTTCTCATCTGAACAGATCCGGGTGGCTTTGCAGTTCGGAGATGAAACAAGAGACGATCCGACAGATTTTGTGGCTCCATTCCGAGATGGTGCGTTTTTGAGAATGGGATATTCTGGTCCATTGGGGGATACTCAGAGACGCAAGGGGTTCTTGCTAGACCAGTGGCGCTTTCTCATGCACGTGATGATTGTGTGCATGTCTGGGAGAAAGGCTGGTACAGATGGTATGGGCGCGACCATGCAGTCGGCGATGACTGCTCTGACTTATAATAAGCGTTACAGCTTTAGTCAGATGGTATTCTATGAGATAGATCGACAAAGAAGAGCGGTGGCGCGTGAGAGATTTCTTATGTATCCAAGATTTCTCTAAATGATCTTGAATCATGTTGCTCCCACGTTACCTCAGCGCCGCCCGATTAGATACGTGGAAAGTGTAAGTAAAAGGATCTTCGCTCAGTGCAGATCATCCCGTGCGAGGAGTAAACCTGAGCTCCGTCGTCGACATACTCCACTATTTGGGTACTTGATCAACCCAGAGTATGTTCCAGCTCGTGGGGACGAGTTTCGGGATCCTCAACCACAACAGGCTGGAGCACCTCAAGCTATACCTGCTGCTCCTGTTGTGTCACCGGAGGAGAATGCAGACCTTGATGCAGAGTTTGGCGGTCAAGGATTTTTTGATATGGAGCGGGTTGATCCTGAATAGAATGTGCAAATCTCGGTTGAAAGGGTTTCTAGTGTGAATGTTACTAAGGCAGCTACAACGGTGGCTGATTCAGATTCGTCAGATGATGATGTGGCTGAAGCGAGACGAATTTTGGTAACTCAAGAACGGATTCATGGAAAAAGAAAGAGAGCCAATGATGACAGCGAGTCAGATTTTAAGGAAGAAGTACATCAGTTGGTCCGCAGATCAAGAAGGGACAGGACAGGTGCAATTTCGGGAGCTGGTGAGAGCTCAAGGGTGGTACGTTTCACTCCACCCGCACTGTCCGGTATGACCATGATTCCTACACCATTGCCGGTTACAAGGCCAAGCGTCACGGATGTTCCCGTGGTGGCTACCTCATCCTCATTCGGCCTCCCACCCACTACATTCCAGCTATCGACTCCGGAGATTGTATCTTTGCTGCCTCCAACTCTTACTCCAACGGAGGTCGTGGCAAGATTTATTGAGTCGACAGTTGTAGGGACTGCAGGGTTGACGGTTACGTTGCCACCTGAGGTTACGTTTCCATCTACTTCTGAGGTCCCGGTTACATTGGAAATCCCTCCTCAGTACACTCAAGATATATCACATCTGAGGTTTGATTTCAATGCAACATTATCCGACACGGAACGAATAGCAGTGCTTGAACAGGTCATGGCAGAACAATCAAGGGTAAATCTTATCCAGACCCATGCTATTCAGCGCCTCGTTGCAGAGAATCAGATACAGTCGTCCCTGCTAATAGAACATGGCAAAATCATTGATGCTTTCAAACAGTTCTTGGCATCTCAGGGGGAGACGAGCTGTAAAGGTGATGAGCTGAGGACTAAGAAGCGTAATGATCGAGACGATGATCCCAATGCATCGAAAGGTGCAGGTGGAGAGTTGCCAAGAACTGAACAAGCTCTTGGGACTTCCACATCTCAGGGGGAGTCAACGAGTGCAGCTGGGGGTGATGATGTGGTGGTCGTGGATGTTGAGATGGTGGATGATGACATTGTAGGTGATGATGATGTATTACCGGTTGAAGAGATAGAGAAGATTGGTGCTGAGATTGTTATTGATAATGAGATTGAAGAGGGAGAGATTGTAGAAGAGAATGTTGAGCATGAGATTCCGGATGTTGATAAGGCAGATATGAGTCAAGATATGGGAAACGATGAGACGGAATGGGAAGAGCAGCCAAGATGGAAAGAAGGCTATGCTCAGTGGTTCGTAAAAACAAAGAAACCGGCGGTCCCTACTATGTTTAAGAAAAGTTACAACATTAGAGGTTATGCTGAATCGAAGAAGGGGATTATATGCTGGATATATGATGAGCAGTTGAGGCTATTTGTGATTAAAAGGTATGATGGTGTTCAGTACTTCAAGAGGATGTTGAGATCGTTGAATACATTGCCAAAGTGTGAGGTGAAAGACATAGCCAGATTGGGATTAATAAACAGGAGTGATGATAACATGGCTAGGGTCATTGGGAAGATTGTTTGGAAGGAAAGTATAAAGGAGAAGAAGTTCGAGCTGTTGAAACCACAAAAGGGAAAACTTATTGAAAACAAAGATAGAGGATTGAGAGCAGATGGCAAGCCTTGGATGATCATGAAGTATAAGCCGATCCGGTGTTTAAAAGAAGTGCCGATGAAACAAATGCCCAAGGATGTGCTCAAAGATCTGAAGTGGTGGTATGTAGATTGTGAAACAGCTGAAGCAGTAATGGAGGACGAAGATGAACAAGAGCTGCTGAGAGTGTATGATCCAATGCACTTGGTGAATTTGTCTAAAGCTGATCTGCAGGTGCTGAATGAGAAGAAGATATTTTATATTCCTGCTTGGAAAGACGAAGCGAAGAAATATCAAAGAATAGTATCGGTTTGTGTACGAGAAGGAGTTCATGCTTGAAGATGAAAGATACAAGATTGTTGAAGATTACAAGACACGTGTTTGAAGATAGAGATATGAAGCTACTGCCAAGGGGGAGTCTGTTGGTGCATGATGTCTGTAGTTCAGTATATAGTGTCTGTAATCGAGTTAGTTGGATTTGTGTTTTGTATGTAAGCGAAGTTATCACAAGTTCGCTGATATAGGCGAACTTGTGGAACAAGCGAAGTTAGGGACAACTTCGCCTAAACATGCTAGGCGAAGTTGTCGTGCTTTATATGCAGCTAGGTTACGGCTGATTAATTAATTAGTGTACGAAGAGTTTACGAGTTTACGAGTTTGTGTAATCGGTGATCAGTGAATCACGTGTTTCCAGTTGCAATACAACGTGTCTTTGTTTATTGTAACGTGTGATTGATCGTGTTATCGTGTATCGTCTTCTACGCTCGTATCGTCTTACGTAGGGATTCCGCACCTACGTAGAACGAGATATTCCGAGTAGATCCGGCTGGGAACCTACAATTGGTATCAGAGCTTTTGCTCGTGATTGTGTGGTTCGGGATTATCACGCGGGTGTAGAAATCGTTCCGTTCGACTATTCGCGGGACGAGTTTACCGAGTTTTTGTGTCCTACTCACCTCCCACTATAAAAAACAACCCATTACACCTTCACATACCTCGCAAAATCTGGAAATCAAAACCTGCAAAATCATCGTGTTCATCAGGCGAAGTTGCCGTCACTGTTAGTAGGGTTTAGGCGAAGATATAAGGTTAAGCGAAGTTATCCACAACTTCGCCTACCTCACAAGTTCGCTTATCTCAAGCGAAGTTACCCACAACTTCGCCTACCTCACAAGCTGGAGAATTTAAACCTGCAAGAATAACTTCGCCTCAAGTTAAACAAGCTGATCACCGATTAACTCGATTACAGGCGAAGTTAATCGCGGGACGAGTTTACCGAGTTTTTGTGTCCTACTAACCTCCCACCATCAAAAACAACCTATTACACCTTCGCATACCTCGCTAAATCCAGAAATCAAACCTGCAAAATCATTGTGTTCATCAGGCGAAGTTGCCGTCACTGTTTATAGGGTTTAGGCGAAGATATAAGGTTAAGCGAAGTTATCCACAACTTCGCCTACCTCACAAGTTCGCTTATCTCAAGCGAAGTTACCCACAACTTCGCCTACCTCCTAAGTTCGCTTAACTTAAGCGAAGTTATTCTCAACTTCGCCAAATCAGGCGAATTTAAAAAGGGAGAGCGAAGTTACAAACTCAAGCGAAGATAAGACTTAAGCGAAGTTAACTTTAACTTCGCCAACAGTACTGTTAAGAATAAAATTTTTATTTTTCGGGTTTCTTTGTGTTTCGTGAAAGATGACTTCAATAAACATTACGGAACTAGTGAAGATAGAAGTGGAAGCGGGTTCAGCTACTAAGGCACTGAAGATGCTTAAGGGAACCGATTTCGTGGCTTGGAAGGATCGGTTTGAACAGTATGTCAAATACCAAGATGCTAAGATGTGGGTGTGCATACAAGATGGTTACATTCCACCAACTGCTTTGTATGAGGGTCGTGAACAGATTAAGAAATACAACAAGATGGAAGAGGAAGAGAAGAAAATGTATGAGGCTGAAAGCAAAGCTCATGCTGCGATAACTATGGCTCTTCCACAAGAGATTCTTCACACCTTCAGGAAGTATAAAACTGCCAGAGAGCTATGGGAAGCACTTGAAAACCGGTTTGAGGGTAATGTGAGGATACGTGCATCGAAGATTAAACTTCTCAAAACCCAATTCTCGATCTTCAAGTATCTGAAGAATGAATCACTTGATGATATCATCACGAGATATTATCATCTGATGACCGAACTCAGCAATTATTCCATTGCTTACAAAGAAGATGAGATCGTGGAAAAGCTTCTTGATGCTCTACCACCGAAATGGGAGATGTACACTGTCTTGATGAGAAAAGACAAAGAGTTTGCCGACTATGACTTGGAAACAGCAGTCAACAAACTACGAACTTTTGAACTTAACATGGTTCGAAAAGAGACACCAACTGATCAGGTTCAGGATCCGGGAATGTATGGTGCAAAAGTTAATTCAAGTTCAAATTCGAAGTCTGAATCATCTGCTTATTACTCTAAGGGAGACTCGGGCGCTAACTCAACACATGAAGGTCATGTATCTCTCAACATGAATGGTGATGTGTGTTTTGTAGCTGGTGGATCAAATGCTTCTAAACCTCAAGCAACCAAGGGTAGTTTTTCCTCAAGTGTTCCTAACAACAACTACTCTAAGATGCCCATGAGTGTTAAATCTGCTGAACAGCAGTTTGCTCTCTATGCATCTTTCATTGCTTCGTATGAAAATTACATTAAAGGTAAGATTGTTGATCCAGCAACTTTAGATGAAGACTAAGATCAGATCGATGCTGATGATCTGGAAGAGATGGATCTGCAGTGGCAGATGGCGATGATTGTGAGAAGGGTTAAACGGTTTATGAAGAAGACTGGTAGGAAGTTTGTTGGTGAAAGACCAGGTTTTGACAAGTCAAAGGTTCGGTGTTACAACTGTCAACAGAATGGCCACTTTGCTAAAGAGTGCACAAATGAACGTGTAGAACGCAGTCAGAACAGGTTTACACAACAGAGTAGGGGTGGTAATGAGAATAGAGCCATGATATCCAGACAGAACGGGGAGTACAACTGGAATCTGCATGTTGAGGAAGTGTTCGAACAGGCCAATTTGGCGAACATCGAAACTGCAGAAAGTGAGAAAATGACTGGAGAAAATGAAGTTTACATGGCAGAAGTGACAGACCAGCTCTCCGAGGTAAGTACTAAACTCCCTTGTACTAAATGTGAAAATCTGTCTGAACAATTGACAACTATAACTGATCAGTTTGTTAGTTTGGATGCTCAATTTAAAACATTAAAAGAAGATCATCATTTTACTAAAGCTAGAGAAAATAGTTACAATGTAAAAATAAAAGCTAGTGAGAAAGATATCAGAAGTCTTAAAGCCAGTCTAGCTGAAAAAGTACAAGTAATTGATCTTAGTTATGAAGTGTTAGAAGAGAAAACCAAACTAATAGCTGAAAGGGACAAACAGATAGCTAATCACCAGGTGAAAGTATTGGAACTTAACAGAAAACTTGAGCAATTCAGAAATTCCTCTGCTATACTTGATCACCTCGTTAGTGATCAAAGTTCCCCAGTTAAAAGGGGAGGAATTGGATATCATGAAGTTCCACCACCTTACAATCATAACTATACTTATGATCCTAGTAATCAGAAATCTGTTGATGTTGATTTTGGTCAGACAGTTCCGGTTAAGGTTACTATTAAAGATCCAGAAGATAGTAAAGGCGAAACGAGTAAGCCTGTTTCTAATGTGAAGATTTCTGTTCCTAGTCATGTCTCATCAAATTCGGACAAGTCATCCGAGTCTAGTGAGACAAAACAAGAGGCTGTGTTACCAAAACGTGGAGAGGAAAATAAAACAACTGAAAAGAATTCTCCACTAAACCCGTATGTCCCACCATATGTGAGACAAACGGGCAGTAATGCAGCCTCAACATCAAAAACAACTATTGAGAAGAAAGTTGAACACAGAAGTTGTTTCAGATGCAATCAATTAGGACACCTAATTGCTTATTGCCCTCTGAAGCAGAGATTCAGAGGTGTGAGGCCTTCAAAATCTGAGAAAAGAACTAACAGTAATCAATATATTGGTAAAAATGAAAACTCATCAAAGTTCAGACATTGGACTAATCCAGGTTTTCAAAGAAATCGATCTCAGTTTTTCACTGTTAACAACCAAACCATAAGTAATAATTCTTTTAATTCACGAAGGTTTGGATGGCCTCATAGTCAATCTACAAGAAGGTATCCTTTTAGGACTTACAGAAATTATACTAATACTAACTTTGGACAGCCAAAGTACGGGATGTATCGACCCAAGACCAATAGGTCTTGGGTCCCCAGATTTTAATCGTGCAGGAACAGTTGAACAGGGCTGCAAACAATCTATGGGTTGTGGATAGCGGCTGTTCACGGCACATGACGGGTAACAAGAATTTGTTACACGAATGGAAACCTGTTCAGGGAGGAAGAGTGAGTTTTGCTGGAGAGAGTGGTGGAAGGATTACTGGAATTGGGACGGTGACAAATGGTAAAATGACGTTAGAGAAAGTGAATTTCATTGAAGAACTGAAGCATAATCTGCTGAGTGTATTGCAGATCTGTGACAAAGATTACACTGTGCACTTTACCAAGAATGAAGCGATTGTACTGTATCCTGGTTTCAAGATACCAGAGGATTGGATAGTAATGAAGGCTCCAAGAGAAAAGAATACGTATGTTATGGACATGAGGTCGACTGAGATGGCAACAGAAGAATCGTGTCTTCTGTCAAAAGCAACTGAATCGGAGTCCGAGTTATGGCATCGAAGAATGGGGCATATTCATCTTCGGAAAGTGAACTACATTGTCAAGAATGGGCTGGTGTTGGGTGTTACCTTGAAGAATTTCAACTTTGAAGACCAATGCTTATCGTGCAAAAAGGGAAAGCAACACAAGAAATCCCATCACACCAAGAAGGTTAATTCAATAGTCAGTACCCTAGAACTACTTCACATGGATCTCTTCGGTCCCGTGAATGTAAAAAGCCTAGGTGGAACATCATACTGCTTGGTGATAACTGATGATTTCTCTCGATACTCTTGGGTATATTTCCTGAAATCAAAGGATGAAACGGTTCAGATGGTAATAAATTTGATTACCAAGGTTGAGAACATTATGGGGAAAAGAGTTAAATACATCAGGGTGACAATGGGACAGAATTCAAAAAGTGATGAGAGAATTGCTTCGAAGATGCTTTATGATGAAGAAGACAATTATGTGCAACGACCGCAGTATGATGAATGTAAACCTTCCTCGTCAAATGCTGTCGATACCCCTGCTGCCTCTACTGAAGAGGAATTCTTCAATCCGTTTCACTCTCAACAACAATCACCCATTGATGAGCTACCTCCGAACCTGGAAGACAATCTGGATGTCAGTTCGGTTCCGACTACGAGAGTTCACAAAAATCACCCTTTGGAGAACGTGATAGGTGATCTGTCCGACGGTGTACAAACAAGACAAAGCTTGAATGAGCACACCTGTGTTTACACAAGCATTAAAGATACGGGCATAATCAACGAATGCTTGTACACCTGCTTCATCAGCCAGATTGAACCAAAGAACTATCAAATGGCTCTCAAGGACAGCTCGTGGGTCGAAGCCATGCAAGAAGAGTTAGCCCAGTTCAAGAAAATGGAGGTATGGAATTTGGTTGAAAAACAGAAAAATGTGCAAGCAATTGGCACAAAATTCGTTTTCAAATGCAAGAGAGATGAGAAAGGGATAATTATCAGGAACAAGGCGAGGCTGGTTGTAAAAGGTTTTAATCAGCAAGAGGGGATCGACTACAATGAAGTGTTTGTTCATGTGGCAAGATTGGAAGTGATTAGATTGTTTTTGGCATTTGCTGCACACAAGGAGATGAAGGTGTTCCAGTTAGATGTGAAGAGTGCGTTTCTTAACGGTAAAGTTGATGAGGTTGTGTACGTTGAGCAACCTCCGGGTTTTACTGACCCAGACTTTCCTGATCACGTGTACAAGCTAAGTAAAGCGCTATATGGGCTACATCAGGCCCCTCGTGCCTGGTACTCAACTTTATCTGATTACTTGCTTGAGAATGAATTTTAAAAGGGAAGGATAGATAGTACACTATTCGTTAAGAGAAATGGAAGAGACTTTCTTCTGGTTCAAGTCTACGTGGACGACATCATCTTCGCTGCATCAAAAGTCGCCATGTGTCAGGAGTTTGAAGCCATCATGAAACAGAGGTTTGAAATGAGTGCTATGGGTGAACTAACTTTCTTTTTAGGACTGCAGGTTGATCAGAAGAAAGATGGGATGTTCATTCATCAGACTAAGTATGTCCAAGACGTTCTCAAACGCTTCAAGAGGGAGGACAGCACTCCATTTGATACTCCAGTTTGCGTCAACCATAAATTGGGTGCTGATTCAGACAGTGATGTAGACGTGGACCCAACCCAATATCGGGCAATAATAGGTTCTTTAATGTACTTAACTGCTTCTAGACCTTATATAATGTTTGCAGTTTGTCTTTGTGCTCGCTTTCAGGCAAACCCAAAAGAATCTCATTTGAAGGGTGTGAAGAGGATACTGCGGTATCTCAAAGGCAAGCCTAAGCTGGGGTTGTGGTACACGAAAGGAGGAGACTTGGAGTTGGTCGCCTACACGGATTCTGATTATGGAGGGTGCAATCAGAGTCGGAAGTCAACAACAGATGGATGTCAGTTTCTTGGAGGCAGATTAGTGTCATGGCAATGCAAGAAGCAGACCTCTGTCGCCATTTCAACCTGTGAAGCAGAATACATGGCAGTATCCAACTGCTGCTCCCAGGTTCTTTGGATACAACAGCAATTGCGCGATTATGGTCTGAATTTCACTCATACTCCTATTTGCATAGATAACACTGCTGCTATCTCAGTAACTAACAATCCCGTAAAGCATAGCAAAACTAAACACATTGACATCCATCATCATTTTATACGGGATTGTGCTGAGAAGAAATTGATTGTGCTCGAAAAGGTTGATACGTTAGATAATTTCGCTGACTTGTTCACTAAAGCGTTTGACAAAACTCGATTTCAAAACCTTGTTGAGCTGAATGAGATGATCAATCCCGAGTAACCGTGTTTTTTCGATTTTTTAAAAAAAAAAAAAACGTCACTATTGCTTAGAATTATGTCGGTTGCCTCAGTTTGAAGGACATATCTTCGGATATGTTTGGTCCTCATTTCTACTTGTAGAATATGAGGATAGCCATTAACCAGATGACTAAAAGTGACCGGGGCGGTTTATGATGTGTTTTTATTCTTTCGTTGAAAATTAGTCGTTCATACTTAGTTGGAGGGACACATACTTGTATGTGGTCGGTCCAGCTGATCCATTGGATCTTCAGGATAGCCGTTTACCTGAAGACTTCGACTTAATCTGGGCGATAGAAGTTAAAAAAAAAATTTTCGGGAGATGAAATTATTTTTCAAGTCTACTACTTCGTAAGAAGTTCCTTTACTATGTTTAACAGAAAATTGATCCAACCTTGAAAAGTCATAGATATACTGATTCTGTGTGCTTAACTAGTGAAGTTATTAGGCCTAAAAGACTTTAGAACAGTCATTGTATGTCATGGTAGCTTTTTATGGTGCGTAAAAGTAGAAGTGATACTAACTAAATCTACTCGATTTTACGTGGATACTCCTTAAGAGTTGTGCATGTCTTCATAGATATCTTTCCGAATTATAGGCATAAAAGCGATTACCCAGTCATACACGAGCCCGTGAGTGTTCTGATTCCCGTTAAGATAGCGTGTCAAGAAACTGCAGTGATCCAGATTCGGGACTTGCAGTTGTTTACTACTCTGAAGTTGTGTAAATATTTATTTAAAAAAAAAAAGGTGTTATTGAGACATTCTAGAGTACATAATGTTAATACTTCTCAATCAAGATGTTAGAAAGTGAACGGGAAGAAGAGTCTACAGATCGGAGAGTACTTACTATTTAATCAGACACTACGGGTCGAGGTCAACTCGGGGTGACTTGGGAATAGATAGGAAACATCATAATCTCTGAGTTGTTGCCCATTCAAGTTTTGAGCTTAATTGAACCTAACCCGTATCACAGAAACGATGAAAACCATTTTAAGTTATTTACCTGCTTACAACCTGTTTCTTTATGTCATAATACAGCTGAACATGGATCTATGTGACAGTCACGTAATTAGTATGATTCCTGTTCGGATCTTTTCTAAAACATGGTAGTCCCTGTCGAGACTGAAATTTGATCCCGTGTACTTTATTGTTAAAATTTTTCTACTTATGTAGTTGTATGATTTTATACCTGGTTACTTGGTCTTGATCGTATCATTTAACTCTTTAAAGGATGTTTTTAAAAATTTAATTGCAAATTGTTCAAATTATAGGGGTTTGTTTTGCAAAGTTTAATACCGGCGAACTTGTTCATAACTTCGCCTGCAATAGGCGAAGTTATCCATAACTTCGCCTGTATAACTTTGACCCTATATAAAGGATTTTTAAGGTCAGACTTGTTTATTATTTTCATAAACCGGCGAACTTATCTTCCTGAAACCCTAAGCGAACTTATCGATCGAATCATCTGTGTTGATTTTCTCTGTTCTAATCAAAATTTCAAGGTGTGTAGTGTCGTTATTAAGTATATTCACTGTCATTGACTTTAATCATCAGTCGTTTCGACCCGATTCTCGACCTCGTTTATTCGAAAACTCAATACCCGATTTTCAAACTTGTTATTACGTGGTCGTAATCAACTTGATCGTCTAGATCGTCTTAAAATCATGTTTTACGGAGTCCGCAATCTCCAAATTCACCAACTACACGTCGTTCGAAAACCTAACTGTTGCCGATTCATATTCAGGCGAACTTACAGTTTAGGCGAAGTTATTCTTAACTTCGCCTGAGGTTTAACTTCGCCTCAGGTTTAAATTCTCCAGCTTAGGCGAATTTAAACAAGCTGATCACCGATTAACTTCGCCTGTAATCGAGTTAGTTGGATTTGTGTTTTGTATGTAAGCGAAGTTATCACAAGTTCGCTTATATAGGCGAACTTGTGGAACAAGCGAAGTTAGGGACAACTTCGCCTAAACATGCTAGGCGAAGTTGTCGTGCTTTATAAGCAGCTAGGTTACGGCTGATTAGTAATTATTGTACGAGTTGGAGTTTACGAGTTTACGAGTTTGTGTAATCGGTGATCAGTGAATCACGTGTTTCCAGTTGCAATACAACGTGTCTTTGTTTATTGTAACGTGTGTTTGATCGTGTTATCGTGTATCGTCTTCTACGCTCGTATCGTCTTACGTAGGGATTCCGCACCTACGTAGAACGAGATATTCCGTTTAGATCCGGCTGGGAACCTACAGTTCTCCAATAATGTTTTCTTTCGGATGATAATTATGAATCCTTAGAGTGGGATTCTCAGGAACATCAACATTTTCAAATAAATTAGTGTAATGTTCACCCAGCTCGTGAGATGAAACATCACTATCAAGCTCAATAACATGATCAACAACTGGAGTATCATCAGAGGAAGTAGATGCATTATCAAAGAGAACTGGAGAATTATTATTAGGATCTTCAGTTGGAGCATCAGTTGAAACTTCAACATTATTAGAACTTGAAAATCATGGAATTACCAGTTGTTCTTCAAAGTAAGCACGAACTAAATCTTCATCTGGTTAATCAGTTGTTGGAATAAATGAATTAAATAAGTCATCATAGTCAAACATCCAGTCGGGGCCTTTCCCTTGAGAAGGAGTGGTGTACTTTTGACAATCCACATGATACCATTCCTCAACACAACCAGACGTGAAGTTAAATACTCGTTTCTTAGGAGAAGCATAACCCAAGAAATACCCTTCAATGGCTTTTTCATCAAACTTTCCAACATCCTTTTTCGACATTGTACAAGGACACCCAAACGGTTCCAAGAACTTTAAATTAGGTTTTCGATTATTCAATAGCTCATAACTTGTCTTCTTGAGTCTCTTAACAGTTAGAACTCGATTGAGTGCATAACAAGTAGTATTCACCGCCTCACTCCAAAATTGGACAGGAAGCTTTGAATCAGCAAGCATAGTTCTAGCAGCTTCAATCAACGTTCTATTCTTTCGTTCAGCAACACCGTTTTGTTGTGGTACATATGGGGCACTGTATTCTCGATGAATTCCGTTTTGTAAACAAAAGAAATCCAATACAGTATTTTTAAATTCAGTACCATTGTCACTTCGAATTCTCCTCACTTTCTGTTTATATAGTGATTCGATCTTGGTGATTAAATTTTGAACAAGAACCGGTGTTTGATCTTTCGAACTCATAAATAAGACCAATGAGTATCTTGAATAATCATCAGTAACTACCAGGCAATACCAATCTCTAGAAATACTCGCACGATTCATTGGACCAAAAACATCCATATAAAGTCACTCAAGAGTAGTATCAATGGAATTTAATAACTTAGGATGATGCGCCTTTTTCTTTTGTTTGCCCTTTTTGCAAGCAATACAGTGATCGGATAACTTAAAGTTCTTCAGAGACACACCTTAAACTAGGTCATTTTCCATTAGATAATTCATCTTGCGAACATGAATGTGACCCATTCTACGATGCCAAAGAATTGAGTCTTTCTCGGTTGCTTTCGAGACAAAACATGTTTCGATAGATGTTGATACTTTAGAGCTCATATTTAAGACATAAATATCATTTGATCAAGATAATCTCATGATAACCATGTCATCGGGAATCACATACCCCGGTTTCAAAATCAGAAATTCTTTATCGGTAAAAATTGTAGTGTATTGCTTGTCACAGATTTGCGACACACTCAATAAATTATGTTCTACCTTGTCACAATAATTGACTTTTTCAAAAGTAATATGCCCATTCGAAACATCACCTTCTTGTGTGATCATACCCCCAGAATTCTCAGCAAACTCCACATAACCCCCTTGAATATTTCTCACATTTGTTAAGAGGTCGAGATTTCCAGTAATATGACGAGAACATCCGCTATCCATAATCTAGTTTTCACCAGAAATGGTCTTGGATGTACCCTACACACAAAAGAAAATGATTAGTTCAAAAAGGCAGCCCATGCCTCAGTCTTGGGCACCTTTTGATTTTCTTGAGAAACGTTAAACTTAGTTGAATTCAACTGTTGTTCATCAACTTGAGAATAAGTTACAGGCTTCTTAGACTTTCGTCTTAAATAAGCAGCTTGAACTACATTTGAGTTCACATTTTGCATAACGGTTCAGTTGGAACAAACTTTGGTTTAACATGACCATGAGTTTCATTCACATGAACAACCTTTCGTGGATTCACGTTTGAGAACATGATGTGAGTATTATCATCATACGACATAGGTCATTTCAGAATCTCCGTTATCAAAGGAACTGGTTTTGATTGATCTTTGATAAATGGGTGAAGATTCTGAGAACTCTTCTGACCACAGTTTCTCACCACATGACCATGTTGACCGCAAAGGAAACAGCTTCACATGTCCACATGATTGTGTTGAGATTTAATAGTAACATATGATACAGAAGGATGATGATGACTCGCGTTCTTGGTAAAACTTTTAGCTAAATCATCAGATGACTCATATTTCTTTTTCAAATAAAAATCTAAGTTAGAACAATTTGAGAAACTTTTCAAAGTATCGGTCCCAGTTGACTTTACAAATTGAACTTTCCTAGAATGTTTTAAAACTTGCTTAGCTTTAGTCAAAGGATCAGATGAAACTGATGTTTTAGCTTGAGATGAAGTTCAAGATCTTGAATCTTGGAGGTTTCATTGTGAAAAACAATCTCAATCAGTTCCGGTTTAATGATACTTATTGGAATGTCTTTCTCAGTGAACATCGTGTCTATCCCCTGTAATTTAAACACACGACCAGTCGATGGCTTGGAAACATTTGGATTGATGAAACGCAACAAATCCTCATCAGAAATTTTGGGTTTTTCTGGTTTCTTAGCTCTTACTAGTTTGATCTTAACATGATTATCTTGTTTCACCTGAGTTGTGTGCGAACCATACACAGCCTCCTCAAATTCATGAGGTTCACACAGTATGTGATTAGAACTTGGAATGTTCTTGTTCTTGTGTATGATTTCAGGTTCGAACACATCCTCAATGATGACTTTGTCAACATTTTCAACAAAAACTTTGTTGCTTTGAACATGAGGTTTCTGGGTTGTAGGTTGGACTTTAACAGTTTCAGGTTCAACTGTTTTGCTTTTTCAGAAATTAAAGATTCTTTAACAATCACATCCTCTTCTTTTCTAGCAAAAGGATTTGGTTTGTAACCATTTTGAAAAGGTGGTGGAATTTCAACAAAACCTATTCCTTTCTTTGAATCTTTTTGCTTAGCATATACTTCAATTATTTCGTTTAGCAAATAGTAAGAATTTCTGAATTTGCCCAATTTGTTCTTTAACTCAAGAACCTCATTTCGAGCTCGGTTATCTTTGATCTATGTTTCAAAATTTCTTGAAACTTTTGATCATTGATAGTCATTTTAACCGATAACTCAGCCTTAAGATCATGATTACTTATCGTTAAAGCCTCAATTTTCTCTCTTGAATTCATTTGAGAGGCTAAGGATTGCCTATAAGTGTCCTTTAAAGAAACAATCACTTTTAGTAAATTATCATTTTGAAGTTATAAGGAGTCTATCTAAGGCTTGTTGATTTCACAATCGGCACATGAAACATTAACAGAAAATTTAGAAGTTGAAGTACTGACCTCATTTTGCTTAGCCATGTAAGCTGACGTGGTTGGAAGCTTTTCACGCGAAAGTGGTTGGATTCTTTTCACTTGAATCATCTGAATCAGACTCAGTATCTGCATCAGAATATAGTTCACTTCCACTTGCATCTTGAAAATTCCCAGTAAATCCAAACATTGCCAGATTTGCTTGATTGTTATTGCACATCAATCTTTGTGACTAGTCATCCCCATCCAAGTTAGACAACATTGCTTGTGATCCAGAAGACGAAGGTTTAGCTCCAGAAGACTTTCCCGCATCACTTCCACTTTTACCAGATGAATTCTAATCTTGCTTTCTGGGACCAGTGTACTCCTTCTTTGGCTTATCACATTCTTTAGCAAAATGCCCACACTCTTAACAGTTATAGCATTTGACCTTTAATTTATCAAATCCCAATTTCTTGTTCAAAGATGGAAGATCTTTACCCGTTCTTTGCATATACTTTTTCACCTTCCTAACTATCATGGCCATATTCCACTTCAAGTCCATCAATTCTAAATCATCAGGATCAATTTGATCATAGTCTTCATTAGTCAAATCGCTCGTTGCAATTTTACTACTAACTAGATTCTCATATGAAGTCATGAAGGCAGATAATAAAGCAAAATTTTGTTCGGCCTCCCTCATGTTTACATTCGGTTGTGATGAGAATAGATTTGAAGGTGATGAATTTTCAGATCCTCCAGATAAACCAGAAATACCAGATGATCCAGTATTTCCAGCTGTGTAGAAATAAGCACGTGGATCACTATAGATAGTTGTTGCATTATCGCTTGCATTTTGTGTTAGAAATGCAGTGATAGGAGAAATGGTTGAACTTAATGGCATACTTCCACCATACAATGCAGGATCTTGACTATCTTTTGAAGACTTTTGACATTTAAGATCGTATTCTCGTGCTTCGATCTTTTGCATAAATTCTGATGCTGTCAAATCTTCATTGTTGAGATAATTATTCTCATTCAGAACCATCAAGAAAGTCGAGTAAGAACTCGGTAATGCACTTTTAATGGTGTCAATCTTATCAATCTCAGAAGTTTCCAACCTCATCTTATCCATCTCAGCTATCAAATGATTAAATCTTGTTATCATTTCTTCAACAGTCTCACCCTTAAGTAGGTTAAATTTTCTAAATTGAAACTTGAGCACAACCTTTATGCTTTCAGCAGTGTTACCCATACTTCTCATACGAATGTGTTGGAATAATGAAGCACAAATCTTTATGCTCCCTACATGATGAAAGATGTTTTCAGATAAAGCCATAGTAAGAGTAGAATAAGCTTTCGTCTCAATTCCTTACGTTTTCTTCTCTTCAACCGAATATTGCGAGATAGCTTTAGGTGTAAAACCAATGGTTTCATCTCCAATCATTGGAACGGTGTAAATCTCATCTAAGCAATATGAACTATCAGGGTGAACTGACCCTAGATGAGCACGGAAATGGGGTTCCCATTTAGCAATATCGCTAAATTTCATTAAACGTGGACACTTGGAATGTGAACCAATCTCGGTATCTAGTTGCAACATTTGTTGTATTAACATATTTTGGGAAGCTAATGCATAAATACCAGCCATGTTTGCTAAATGACAATTTTCTCAAACTCCAAGGGTTAAAATTGAAAATTATATTAACGAACTGTGAACAGTAAAAGTAACGAATTGTGAACAGTGGTTAACGAATCACAATTTAACGAAGTTAAGATTGTTCAGGTAACGAATTAGGAATGATTTTAACGAATCTGAAACAGTAACTTTGACGAATCAGGAACAAACTCACACGAAATAGATTATAATGAATTGGTTAATGAAACAGATGGTTTCCTCTAACGAATCACTAAGTGTAATCTTAGAGACTTAAGTAACAAATTAGCTACACTTGATAACGAATCAACTTATAGCGAATCAGGTAGTTACAACGATTGTAACAACCTTCTGACAACAGTTGCCAAGTGGCAAAAGTTGTTATAATAACGGTTAACGAGGTGAGACACGTGTCACACGAATTAGTTGACACGAATCAGAAAGTGTAACAAATTGATTCACGAATCAGCTAATCATCATCACGAATCAGCTTAAAATGTGAACGAATTAACCAGAAATGTTAACGAATCAATTTGAATCTTCAAATCTTCAAACACATATTTTCCATATTACTGGAAACACATGAACATTCAAACAAATACCAAATCTGTAATACTCACTCTATACACAACCAAATCGCCCAATTAACCTACCACGACACTCAGAAATACACTGCGAATCCAACTCGCACCATCTCGTACATCAGATTCCCTTAACTCAAACCCAAATTAACCAAAACTACACTCTGTTTTCGGCTAAATCAAAACCAAACCAATTCCAACACAAAACCAACTAATTACCAATTCCAATATACCAAACCTTCCCGATATCTTACCAATCTCAAATCCAATCCACTCAATTCATTTCCAATCCCAAATTACACTTAATTCGATCCAAATGTAACTCGAACATAAACTTAAACCAAAATAACAATTAACAGTCTATTACTAACCAATTGACACTCAAATCAAGAGCAATCGAACATCGAAAGCTCTGATACAACTTGTTTGAACCTAATCTTATAGATATAAGATCTAATAATTATAAACCGGATCTAGTTCATGATGCTCTTATATAATTACGGATTAATGTTATGTATAGTATTAATTGTATATATGTGTATGTATAATATTATGTTTGAATATATTAAGGAAGATTGAGAGGATGATTCAACAGAGGTTCAATAATAGATATCTCAAAACATAAATTAACTGAGGTGAACACCTCTATAAATAGAAGATGGATCTAGTTCGTTACACTTTCCGTAACGAACTAGCTTCCACTTCGTTACATTACAATAAAAGAAATAAACTTAACGAATCACCCCCAGATTCGTTAAACATCCTTAACGAATTAGGAGGGAACTTAACTTAATTCTAGTTCGTTAAACATCCTTAACGAACTGTATGATAAACATAACGAACTACACAAATAACTTAACATTTATTACATAAATAAAAACGACAAATATATTAAAGATAAATACAAATACTCGAGACGCAAAACCATGTACTAACATGCATACTCGATGTGATTTGTTAATACACTTACCTTAAGTGGTAAGTGTATGTCTTATATGATTTATGTATGAATGAATGTTTGATGATGCGTGAATGATCTTTGGATATTGCATTTATCGTTAAGGGATAGTTTAAAGATATGATTGATATATGTAAATATGATATATAAATGATGCATGTACGTATGGAAGTTATAATTATGAATGTAGAGAAAGGTATGGTTAGAAAGGGAACGGACCCTAATAATATACGCGAATGAAGGGAACTGACCCTAATAATATCCGAGAATGTAGGGAACGGACCCTAATAATATCCGCGAATGAAAGGAACGGACCCTAATAATATCCGCGAATATAGGGAACAGACCCTAATAATATCTGCGAATGTTGTAGGACGAGGTATATGTATATGTGTATGCATAAAAGAAAAGAAGGAAGGTACGATAGTATGAACGTATGAAGGAAGGTAAAGAACTATGTATGTATATGTACCTTCGGGTGCGTATATATGAATGTGTATGGATGTATTGTATGTTACCTGATTAACTAGAACTCACTCAACGTAGCTGACTTTTAATATGCACACAGGTGAGTAGGATGAGGCAGCTCGCTTGATGAGGACACATGGCATGGAATTGAAGACACTGGCATCTCAAGGAAATGTTCAGACGTTTTTAAAGACTAGGTTTTGTTTTTAAATGACTATGAATGTGTGTCAAGACAAGATTTGAAAGTTATGTAATATGTTATGGTTGAAGTTTTATATTCCGCGTAACTCTGATATTTAGAGCTGTGTTTACGAGTAAATCCAACGTCCAATGTAGGGCACCGGTAACGGGGTCTTACAATGGATTAAGTTAGAAAGATGTTTTAAGTTAGCATTTTACGTTATTTGTTGTTGTATTTTATTTTGTTTTAATAAAAACAACAATGTAATGTAAAATTTCAATTCATTATAAATATTACACTATCGATATTTGTTCTTATAAATATTACACTAACAATTCATTATTATTATTATTATCATCATCATCATCATCATCATCATTGTCGCTATATATATTTATATACAATTTTCACGCGTATGATACACAGGTTACTAGCCATTGAAATTTTACATCATTGTTTGAGTCTTTGTAACGATTCCGGCAAATTCAGGTATACCCTAGCCGGAATATACTATTTACGTGTTATTCAATACTGAATATATGAATTATAATGTGTTTATACGAGTATATAAGATTCACAGTACGAATTATACTCGAATGAACAGTTAGTCGTATTAGAATTACGATTAACCGATGAACGGTTATTGAAACCCGAACGAATCGGGGATTACTTCATAGATGAAATATATGATGTTTAGTAAGGTTTACGAAGTATTAAGGCTTCGGGATAAGTGAATTATAGCACAGAAAAAGGATTTCGATTTATTAGTACGTCGGTACGTTAAACGAAACCTTTAACATCAAACCAAGCAAGAGACGATCGATCAAGCCGAAAAAGATGCACAATGACCGACAATATGATGTGTTGAGTCAATAAACGTCATGGTTTAAGTTTTTAAAGTTTTTAAATCAGTTTTATATAAATTTCATTTTTAAGCCGAAAAACGACCGTTTTGGCCTCGTTTTGAGCGGAACTAAACGTTTAACCGAAAAACGAACTGAACCAGATTATCCCCAACATTATCCGGATTACACAATCCGAATGTGTGGCCATGGTTGGAGATGTGCCCCCCCCCCCCCCACTAACCTTACATGGACCGATCGGTCCATGCTACACACACTAACACCTTCATTTTTCTTTTTCTCCAATCTTTCTCCCAAAATCCTCTCAACCCCTTTGCACATTCATCCAAACCTTTGATTTCTAACAAGATTCTCAAGGTATAAACATGATTTTAATGGTTCATTCTTAGTTTTGATTCCATAATCTTGAGAAAATGAGGTTTCAAATGAAAAATGGGTGAAAACCCGAGATGAAACAGATTCTTGGAGGATCAAGTGATTTATACAAGTTATACAAAGGATCTTGGTCCAAGAAAGTAGTTAAAAGAGTCAAAAACGAATTTTTACGGTCAAAATCTTTGTTTTGATGTTTTAATCGAAACCATGAAAGAAATGGCTTAATTGTGGGTATAACTTGCTTGGTGTGGTGTTGTTGTGCTTGTAAGTGTTGTATCTAGTGGCTAGCAAAGGCTAGAAACCAAGATCTTTGCGATCTAACGCTAGAAAACACAAAGTAGTTCGGTTTTCGTATGATTTGTGTGATTTGGACAGATTGTGGTAGGCTTAGAGTTGGGTCATGAAATTTCACAGAGATGATCTACACATGAAAATATGAGATCTGTGAATTTTTGGTAATTTTTGGATAAAGGATCAACATTTGGTGAATTTAATGCTCGGTTTTGGCCAAAAACGGTGAAAAATAGCTAAACATCATGAAAAATTCTGGAAAATTTAAGATAAGCTTTTTATAACATATAAAAGTCACACACAAAATTTCAGGTTCATTGGAGAAGACTAAGTAGGCTTTTCGGTAAAACGAGTTCTAGGGATTTCTAGCTCGGTTTTGGTAAAAATGGCATGAAAAATGAGTTTTTGGTTCTGGAAACATTACAATGGACTATGTGGGTGACAGGGGTCATCCCAGAAAAATTTGGGATTTTTCGAAGGTCGTTTGGTATTTTCGACATATTTGGTGTTTAAATGACGTTTAAAAATGGTTAAATAAATTTTAGATATAAAAATTAATTCTGGAAAAATTTTATAAAATTCCTTACTGTCAAAATATGGTTTGTACAAAATTTCAAGGTCCGAGACTAAACGGATATTTATTTGTGCTAAATGGAACTTAAAAACAAACTTTTAAAGCTTAAAACGTGTAAACCGGCAAAGTTCGCCTAGGCGAGCTGACTAGTGCATAAAAACCTTAAAAATGGACTATTTTCATGAAACTAAGTTAATCAAGTAAAAATAAATCATCCGAAAATAATTCGGATGATTTGGGTAATTTTACCCGATTTAACCGTTTCCGGTGTATTAAAGACGGAAACGGGCCCCGCGGCCAAACGGGGTGTCTAACCGAGCTCTAATTTCACCACTTCAATGAAAATATCAATAACAACTATTTTCGGGTCGTGTGTGGTCAAACTCATTTTGAAAACATAAAGACGGATAACCGTGCTAGGCACGCAAAACGAGAAAACAAACTAACGGTAGTTTTGACTAAAGAACTCTAAGTGATATCACAATCTAAGTCCTGAAAAGTATTTCGGGGTTAACATTGTCCCCGGATCGTGTACGGTACTGGGTTAACAGTGTCCCCAGACGTACCGGTTAACACGAATTTAAGTTATATTGATAGAAATTGTGTAGTAACGATTTGGGGATCGTATTACAGATCTGTACCAGTAGCCGTGCACCGTAGTACATCTTGCTCACAAGAAGGTGAGTTTTCACGAGCCCCTTTTACTGAACTGTGTTAAATATTTTCCCGGGGCGGAAAGCATGTCTTTATCAAAGTGTTTAAGTACATGCCGATCGCATGGAAATGAATGTATTTATATAATGTTTATTGTACGGAAATCGTACGGTAATGTATTAAGATGGTAATTAACTGAGTTGCTAATATTGTAAGGCCCGAAACAGTGTTCTGGGGTAACCGAGTTCCCAGGGGTTATTAAATGTGTTCTGGGGTAACCGAGTTCCCAGAGGTTATTAAATGTGTTTCTGGGGTAACAGAGTTCCCAGAGGTTATTAAATGTGTTTCTGGGGTAACAGAGTTCCCAGAGGTTATTGGATGTATTCTGGGGTAACAGAGTTCCCGGAGGTTAATCGATATGTTTTGGGATTAACAGAGTTTTCACTTGCGAACTCAGTATAATTACATCGCTTATTTATGATTTTTATAATGATTTGTCATGGTTTATTTAAATTAGTGAAACTCACCAACTATTCGTAGTTGACCCGTTTTCTTTACATGCTTTCTAGGTACACTCAAATTGGAATGAGTGATATGTTTCTGATGCTGTGTGCTATTTTGTGGAAGTCTAGAGATCTATATTTTGCATTAAATATGTTAATGTACTATCAGTAACACTTATGTGATAACGCTTAGATGGTTATGAAACTCAGAACAATGTAATACTTTTAAATTAATGTAGTGGTGTTTTCTTTATAAACAATGCTGTTGATATCAGATGTGTCTGTTGCATCCCGTGTACGTTTCCGCTGCGGTTACGGGGTGTTACAGAACTTGGTATCAGAGCCATTGGTTATAAAGAATTAGGATGTCTTTAAAAGATACCTAAAATATAACCAGTAGCTCAAGTATTATAGGATCTGAATATCAACAAATAATATATTGTGACGAGATCGGGATGAACTTGGATGGACAAGTGGGTTATTATGGTCCGGAACATAATAACAGACTTGTCTACACGAGGGAATTCAGGGAAAGTCACGGGGGACTTTAATAGGTAAAATTGGCAACATACGTGCAAATATGTGATAATATTGTTATGTGGTCAAGTTGTATAAGTAAGTGTATATTAATTTGATTATGATTTACACTATGGAAAGAACTATATGTTTGTTAACTTGTGTGCAGGTAAAATGTCAAGAACCCCCAGTTTGTCGATTGAGGAGGACCCGGAGGAGGTCAGCTCCGGGGACTCTGGGAGCCCACTCGTAGCATCTAGCACAGAGCCTAGCGAGGCTAGCCTTAGGAGTTCCGGCCAGTCCTCCCCAACTAGGATTGCCAGATCCCCGACCCCACCCGCACCACAGGCCGCCCCTGCACCCCCCGGATTCGGACCCCGCCTCACGGCGCGGATCAGTATCCCACATGTCCGACCTATCTCGCCCCCACCCAGACCTGCTACCCGCAGGGGCGAGTCCTCCCGCTCTCAGCCCGAGCCTGCGACTCCACCTGTGTGGGGTCTTCCGAGACAGGAACGGGACGCGGCGGCCTGGCTCCGAGTGCTCACCGAACAGGTGAATGAGCACTCCGCCGCCCTGACGGTGGGAGTCCAGAGGAGGATGTACTTGGGTGATTGCATACTGGACCATCAGTATGCGATTGCCCAGCTGAAGTGGGAGTGCTCATACTCCCAATGGATGCTGGGCCGGATGGTGATGCGGGTCCGGGTTATGATGGCTGTGCTGGTGGTGTTGGTGGCGATATTGGTGGGGTTGGTTTACCACCGTGTTTAGTTGTGTTGGGTTGGGGATAGACAGGGACCATTTTTTTTTATACTCTGTGTGAGCAGTTAGTGGTGATGCTAACATGGAGTGAATCTTGTTTAGTTATAATACAACCACTGGCCCTTAGGGGGGGTCTCTTTTGGGGCATATCAGTATAGATACTTTTGGGTATCATTCAAGCACTGACCCGTTGCGGGTTATGTCGAGATGATGCTGACATAGGCCCTACGTATGAAAACTTAACTAATGTAATAGTGACAGGAAAGTAATGTGAACGGATGTTTGTGTAATATGTACTAACGTTTATTAATGAATGGAATGTTTGTTGTGTTTTATGATTGGAACTTGTATTGATTATATATATTTTCTTGATGTTGTGTAGAATGGCACCAAAACGTGCAGCCCAATTGTCGGAAGTGGACGTGAGCCGTCTGATTGCTCGCCAGTTGGAGGCGGCGATACCGGATATAGTATCGCGCATCGCCGCCAGTATTAACAATTCGACCAATCCAACCCCTCCGAGCAATCAAACGACCACCAATAATAACGGGGAACAAAATGCTAATCCTCCACAAAACGATAACACGATTCCGAGTAATGACGCACCGCCTAGGGTGGTCGTTACAGACAGTAATGGCCCTATACCTACGGTAGAGACGAACCGTACTGAACCGATTCGTGCATCCAGGGGATGTTCGATCAAGGACTTTATGTTGTGCAAACCTTTAGAGTTTAGCGGGTCTGAAGGACCAAATGGATTAGTTAAATGGATCGAGAAAATAGAATCTGTGGTAAATATCAGCAACTGCCCCGAGGATTGTGTTGTTAAGTATGCTGCCTGCACATTCACGGACCATGCCTTGACATGGTGGAACACGATAGTGCAGACCCGGGGCCAAGAGGCGACAAACCGCATGACCTGGACGGAGCTCAAGGCTCTTGTACTGGAACATTTCTGCCCGAAAAACGAATTGCAAAAGTTAGAAAATGAATTGTGGAACCTGGAAATGCAGGGGGCAGACCATTTGGGTTATACAAACCGGTTTAATGAGTTGTCGCGATTGGTACCATGGTTGGTCACCCCAGAGTCGAAGAGGGTGGAGCGTTATATTTGGGGGCTAACTCCAGTTGTAAGGAGTATAGTCAATTCTGGGGGACACCAGACGTATGAGGGTGCGGTGACGCAAGCTGGTATCGTCACGTATGATTTCGTAAGAAGCGGGTCACTGAAGGTGGCAGGAGAGTCCGCTGGGGGGAAGCGGAGTTCACATGACCATAGGACCCAGGAAAAGCAGCAAGGTAAACGTGCTAGACCCACTGCCCAGAACTACGCCATGACTAGTTTGGGCGGAAGGCAAGAACCGCAGAAGGGAACGTTTCCTAGGTGTGGGAAATGTGGTTACCACCATGGTGGCGTGTGCAAAGAAATGGTGTGCCACCGGTGTGGCAGGATTGGACACTACGCACCAAATTGTAAGACAAATCTGAACAACCTGAACCGACAACAACAACCTATCCGTGCGCAACCATTTAAGACTCAACCAGCCCGACAGCAGAACCCGCAAGGAAACCAAATGGTGACCACCAGCCGTGCTTGCTATGAATGCGGCAGCACGGATCACTTCAAAAGACACTGTCCGAAACTGAACCAGGGAGGAAATGGGCGGCAACCCGCGGGTCAGGCAT
Source organism: Bidens hawaiensis (assembly GCF_021521415.1). Classification (NCBI taxonomy): domain Eukaryota; kingdom Viridiplantae; phylum Streptophyta; class Magnoliopsida; order Asterales; family Asteraceae; genus Bidens; species Bidens hawaiensis. Next base: position 446,261 of record NW_027492176.1, read on the forward strand.
CGTCGTCCAATCCGGCGCGAGGCCAAGCATTCGTGATGGGGGCGAACGAGGCACGCCAGGACCCCAGCGTAGTGACAGGTACATTCCTCGTCTCTGATCATTACGCTTCTGTATTATTTGATACATGCGCCGATAGAAGTTTTGTCTCCGTTAGATTCCTTTCGATAGCAAACCTTCCTATTGGTGAAACCATAGAACCTTACACCGTAGAAGTCGCTAACGGTAAAACCATGATAGTTAATCAGATAGTTCGGAATTGCCCTTTTATTCTGAACGAACAATCCTTTCTGATTGACTTGTTACAGGTAGAATTGGGTAGTTTTGACGTGATAGTGGGAATGGATTGGTTAGCACGTAACAGGGTAGAAATAAACTGTGAAAAGAAAATCGTCAAGATCCGGGTGTCGGATGACGAGGAGGTATTAGTGCAAGGAGAAAAATCCGGCACCATGATACCATTTATATCCCACCTCAAGGTGTTAAAATATATACGTCAGGGATGTGTGGCGTATCTAGTGAGCCTGACGGCCACTGATTCTGAGGAAAAACGGGTGGACGATATTCTCGTGGTACGCGAATTTCCACAAGTTTTCCCAGAGGAACTTTCTGGATTACCGCCAACCCGACAGGTCGAATTCAGAATCGATCTGTTACCTCAAGCTGGCCCTGTTGCTAAGGCACCTTACCGACTTGCACCATCTGAGATGCAAGAATTATCCAACCAGTTGCAAGAATTGTTGGATAAAGGATTTATTCGTCCTAGTTATTCCCCGTGGGGTGCACCGGTACTATTCGTGAAAAAGAAGGACGGGAGCCTTAGAATGTGCATTGATTACAGGGAGTTGAACAAGTTGACAATAAAAAATAGGTATCCTCTCCCCCGAATCGATGATCTGTTCGACCAACTACAAGGTGCGAGCTACTTCTCAAAAATAGATCTTAGATCGGGATACCATCAGGTTAGAATTCAGGAGGAGGATATCCCAAAAACCGCATTCCGGACTTGCTACGGTCATTACGAGTTCTTAGTTATGCCTTTTGGGCTAACAAATGCGCCAGCAGTGTTCATGGATCTCATGAATCGAGTCTGTAAACCCTACCTCGATAAATTCGTCATCGTGTTTATTGACGATATTTTGATATACTCGAAGAATAAAGAAGAGCACGAGCAACACTTAAGATTAGTTTTAGAACTTCTAAATCAGGAGAAGTTGTATGCAAAATTATCCAAGTGTAACTTCTGGTTACAAGAAGTGCAATTCCTTGGTCACGTTATAAATCACCAAGGAATACACGTTGATCCAAGTAAGGTTGAAGCGGTTAAGAACTGGCAAGCGCCTAGATCGCCAAAGGAAATCCGCCAATTCTTAGGCTTAGCTGGATACTATCGTTGATTTATAGAGAACTTTTCCAGCATCGCCCAACCTTTAACCCTCCTGACTCAAAAGGATCGAAAGTATGATTGGGGAGAAGAACAGGAAGTGGCGTTTCAAACGCTAAAACAAAGATTGTGCCAAGCGCCGATCTTAAGTCTCCCCGACGGAGACGATGGTTTTGTCGTGTATTGTGACGCATCCCGTAGAGGATTGGGATGTGTTTTGATGCAGAATAATAAAGTCATAGCCTATGCTTCCCGACAGTTAAAAGTACACGAGAAAAATTACACTACTCATGACTTAGAACTGGGAGCAGTTATCTTCGCACTTAAAATCTGGAGACATTATCTCTACGGTACAAAGTGCACCATCTTCACCGATCATAAAAGTTTGCAACACATATTCGATCAGAAAGAACTGAATATGAGACAACGAAGATGGGTCGAATTATTAAGCGACTATGACTGTGACATCCGTTATCACCCCGGCAAGGATAACGTCGTAGCCGATGCCTTGAGTAGGAAGGATCGGGTTAAGCCATTGCGAGTGCGAGTGCTGGGGATGATAGTACAGTCGAACCTTTCGGATTTGATTCGAGTCGCTCAACGCGAGGCGTTGAAAGAGGAACAATTGGAAAAAGTGGGACTTTACGGTAACGAGAAGAATTTCGAACAGCGCGTGGACGAAATTCTCTATTTCAAAAATCGGATTTGGATCCCGACCCTCCATGACCTTCGTGATTTAATCATGGACGAAGCGCATAAATCAAAATATTCCATACATCCGGGATCGGATAAGATGTACCAGGATGTGAAGGAGTTCTACTGGTGGCCGGGTATGAAAAAGGAAATAGCCACATACGTCGGCAAGTGTACGACGTGTGCGAGGGTTAAGGCGGAGCACCAGAAACCTTCAGGAATGTTACAACAACCGGAAATTCCGGAATGGATGTGGGAGCAGATCACGATGGATTTTGTGACACATCTGTTGGAATACCGTCTGCCCGAGACACATAATTAGGTTAATGTGGCTAGCCGTGTTTGATCCAAGTCGGGTCATACCCAATAACGAGTTAGACACACACCAATTATGTATTTGTTGAGATATGATCTATAAAACAAATACAGAACACAACACATTCAGAAATCGGGTTTCTGAATAATTACTTGAAAGTGTTGAATAAATTAATTGGTTAATTTATTTATTCAAATAATTATTATTGGAATGACTATTTAAACATGTATTCTTTTATAAAATGGTTTATACAAGATGGGATGTTTATATATTTTATAAGGTATAAAATATATATTATTTAGACATGTATGCCTTACACCTCATACACTTGGTCAAAGTTGGTAAGGACTTGATGGAGGTTGAGTAACTTTTACTTGACCAAAAACCTAACTTAAGATATGAATGAGATATGATCTCATTTATATAAAGATCAACATACTTTCAAGATATTATAAGTAACCACAACTCTCTCTTTCCCTCTAGCTTTTGGTTCGGCCGAAGTCAAGAAACAAAAGAGGTTCGAGTCTCGGTTTCTCGTGTTCAAGCTTCCTAACATAGCTCGGTGTGTGTTGGAGGCTCGGGGTATCTTCCGTTTGAGGATTTTCCCTTTGAAAGTCTAGCATCAACATCATCATCTTCTTCAACCATCAACTACATCTCTTAAGGAGTTAAGAATGTAAGTTTTACAAGCTTTGATAGTTTAGTTTTTCGTATTATTGATCCTTAGTCTCGGGTTTCTAATCTTAAGATTAATGGTAATCTTGAAACAAGAATAAAGGGTTATTCATAGATTAACACACATATGAACTTGTAATATATATATGGATATATGTACATAAAGTTTATAGATAATCACGCTTCCGCCTTTTAATGACTAGTTAAATGATTAACTAAGTCTAAAATATCCATAGAAACCCAACAAATGGCATCAAGAGCCGGGATACGGGAAACTAAGCTTCGGGTTTTCGGTTTTATATTTTCCCCTTGAAAGATTTTATACAAAAAATTAACATGCATGATTTTTTTTTGTATTTAATCTTGTTATAATTTTGGCTTTGTTCAAAAAAAAATAAATAAATAAATAAAACCGAGCTATTGGGCCGAAGCCCACTTCTTTTGGTTAATGGGTTAACCGAAAAAAGGGAAGAAAGTTAAATGGGCCGAAGCCCATGAGACTTTCTTATGGGCCGAAGCCCAAGAACAAGTTATTGGGTCAAAACCAAATGGGTTGGGCTAGGCCCGATAAGGTCAAGGGGTTTTGGAACGGGATCCTAAAACATAACGGGTTATGTTTGTTATTTATTAAAACTAGACCGAGCCGTAGACCAAAATGGATGTTTGTTTGTGGTTGATGATTGTAATTGTAATTAATTATTCAAGTTTCGGTTTGTAATAATTAATTAGGGGCAGTTTTGTAATTTTGTAATTATTTATTCATATGGGTATGTAATAAATAGATTATTTGTAATATCTTTATTTTATAGAATAAAAAATGTATTAGGACATTTGGTTTTGTAAAATTAAAGAAGATTGCAAAATTGGAAGTTTGGGCCTTATTGGGCCGGGTATGGTGATAATGGGCCTCACAAGCCCATTAAGGGGATTCAAGCCCAAAAAGACCTAAGCCCACCAATTGAGCCCAAATGGAAGCTTATGGAAGCTAAGGCCCAAGTTCAAGCCCAATGGATTACAACGGGGTTGAAGAAGATGCTTGACGCATTTGGATGCGGGATCAAGTAGGAGCTACAACATCCATGTGTTGTGTGTCCCTTAGGATCGGACCTAAGACACACACTTGTTTCGGCTAACAAGTGTGGTCTAACTTAGTGGCTCGTGTCTAGTATAATTGTGTATGCTTGTTAATTGATTGTTTGATTGTGTGATTGTTAGATATTAGGATATCAACTTCGTCACATAGAATTAATTAACAAAGCATAAAACGGGTTCTAACAATTATCGGTAATCACGTGACACGTAGTTTAATAAAATGGATTTATTAACTAGCCGTCTCACGCCCATAATAAAATGGTTTTATTATAAATTAGAATTTTGAAAATGGTTTCAAAATAATCATGTTACTAAATGCATGTTAGAACATGATTTAAAGTTTTACAACTAGAATTATTAAAACTAAAAATCCCTTTTAAAATTAAGGATAACAAGTTAAACACCATCCTTTTGTATAACGCTTAACATATTAGTAAGCTCTTAGTGGTAAAAAGGTCACCTAACCGCGTAGAATAAATTAATATGTTGAGGTAATATTGGCATATAAATGGGAAAAAGGTCACCTAACCATTTGTATGTTGATATTACAAGTTGATACAAGTAGGACGACTTAAATTAGAACCATGTGAAGAGGGTCACCCAAGCATGGGGTCTAATAGGTGTTGATGGGATAAACATGCCGACACGAAATATGATTTCGAACCGGTCCCATAAACTCTAGAAGTTGCAAAAGGGTTTGCAATTGTTATGAATAACTACCTTGATAAACCGACAATGGGAAAAAGGTCACCTAACCGGAGTCGGGTTTATCGTTGGATTCTAGATTTTAATTATTAATTATATTTGGTATATATAAAAGGGTATTAATAATTAAAATAAGTAAAACACTAAAATGAACTTAATTAAAATTCTGCAGATGGCCGCACACGTCGACGATAACATAATCCCTAACGTCCAAAATGTATCTCTCCGATCTATTCTCGCTAAAGACCGTCTTAACCACAATAACTTTTCGGATTGGTTCCGAAATTTAAGGATTGTTCTAAAACAAGAAAAATTATATCATGTTTTGGAAACACCTATCCCCAACGAACCGGAAGAGGGAAGTGAGGTCGAATACATGAATTGGGTCCAACACACGGAAGATTCCATTCAAGAAAAGGATTTCGAAAACCATAATGCGTACGACATGATTACTCAACTTAAGGAAATGTTCCTTAAGCAATCGAGGGTTGAAAGGTTCGAAACGGTTCGAGCCTTGCATGCATGTAGAATGGATGATAATCAACCAGTTTCAACTTATGTACTTAAGATGAAAAGTTACATTGATCGCTTCGCCAAGCTCAATTGTCCCATCTCAAAAGAGTTAGCAACGGATTTGATCCTTAACTCTTTGTCGAAAAGGTTCGACACTTTCGTGTTAAATTATAACATGAACGGGTGGGACAAAAACATTGGAGAACTTCACTCAATGCTTAAAACAGCCGAGGCGAGCATGGGTAAAAGGGTTTTACCCGTGTTTGCGATCAATGAAGGTGGATCCAAGAATCGATCTCAGCCCAATCCTAAGGCTAAGGTAGCAAAAAGAAAGGGTCCTCCTGTGCATCTTAAGGGTAAGGGCAAGGCACCGGTTATGGCAAAGAAAAAAAAGGTTGTGGAACCGAGGGGTCATAAGGATGATCCTTGTTTTGGTTGTGGGGAGACCGGACATTGGAAACGCAATTGCCCGGTCTACCTAAAGGAGCTAAGAGACAAGAGGAATGCGGGCCATGCCTCGGGTAATGTCTTTATGATTAATATTGAGCTAAATCTTATTTCTTCTAACACATGGGTATTGGATACCGGATGTGGAACTCACATTTGCAATTGGTTGCAGGGGTTCAAAAGGAATGAAGACTTAAAGAAGGGCGAAGTGAGTCTTTTCATGGGCAACGGTGCAAGGGTGCACGTGGTCGCTAGAGGAGACTTCACTTTATTGCTTCCAAGTGGTTTGGAAGTTGTTTTGAGGAATGTTTTGTATGCTCCTAGTTTGACTAGGAAAAATATTTCCGTGCACCTTCTTATACAATGTAATTTTGACTTTAAATTTGTAAAATCAGAAATGCATGTATCATCTAATGGTATCTTTTATTTTAAAGCTGTACCAAACAACGGTATTTATGAATTGGTTCATGATAATACCTCAAATAGCTCATTATATCAAACTTCCACCAAAAGACTCAAAAAGGATTTGAGTGATTCCTACATTTGGCATTGTCGCCTTGGACACATAAACAAGAATCGTGTAAATACTCTCCAAAAGAATGGTCTTTTGAAAACAAACGAGTTAGGTTCGTTTGATGAGTGTGAATCTTGTATTCAAGGCAAGATGACCAAAGAGCCTTTCAAAGGTACAAATGAAAGGGCTAAGGACTTGTTAGGTATCATACATACGGATGTATGCGGACCTCTCAAGCCCACTAGTAGGAATAGTGAAAGGTACTTCATTACCTTTACCGACGATTTTAGTCGATATGGGTATGTGTATCTAATGAAACACAAACATGAAGCCTTTGAAATGTTCAAGGAATTTCAAAATGAAGTACAAAATCAGCTCAACCGAACAATCAAGGTACTCCGCTCCGATAGAGGAGGCGAATACCTAAGTGATGCTTTTCAAAGTCATCTTAGAGATTGTGGAATTGTTTCACAGCTCACTCCTCCTGGTACTCCTCAACATAACGGAGTATCCGAGAGGAGGAATCGAACACTGTTGGACATGGTTCGATCAATGATGGCATGAAGCTCACTACCACCATCATTTTGGGGATATGCACTACTTACAGCAGCTCGTATTTTGAATATGGCCCCGACCAAAAAGGTGGATCGAACACCCTATGAAGTGTGGCATGGAAAGGTTCCATCCCTTTCATATTTAAGGGTATGGGGATGCAAAGTTTATGTTAAACGTGACACCCCAAATAAGCTTGAGGCTCGATCCATCAAGTGTATCTTCATAGGATACCCAAAGGATGATATAGGATATATATTCTATGATCCTAGTGAACAAAGAGTGTTTGTTTCACGCAAAGGATACTTCTTAGAAACTAAGTTCCTTATGGAAGGACCTAGTGAAAAGAGAGTGGAACTTGAAGAGGTTCAAGAATCACTGGATGATACACAGTTGGTCGATACTAGCTTTAAACACGAGGATGTTGAAGGTGATCAAATGGTTGATCATACACACGTTGCTCGCAGATCTAGTAGGGTTAGTCAACCTCCCGAGAGATATGGATTTCTCGTGGATGGTTGCTACTTGGTCGATTCGGATGAACCGATCTCCTACAAAGATACTATGTCACAACCTGATTGTGAAAAATGGCTTGAAGCCATGAGCGCCGAGATGCAATCCATGCACGATAACCAAGTTTGGGAATTGGTTGATCGTCCACTTAACTCCAAACTGGTTGGATGTAAGTGGGTCTTCAAGAAGAAGACCGATATGCATGGAAATCTAGATACTTACAAAGCACGACTTGTAGCAAAAGGTTTCACACAAACTCAAGGGATTGATTATGATGAAACCTTCTCGCCGGTCGCGATGCTTAAGTCGATCAGGATATTATTTGCCATTGCAGCTCATTTTGATTATGAGATATGGCAGATGGATGTCAAGACCGCTTTTCTTAATGGATATCTTGAGAAAGATGTCCATATGGTTCAGCCTGAAGGTTTTGTCGATCCATCTAATCCTGACAAAGTATGTAAGTTAAGGAAATCAATCTACGGGTTGAAACAAGCATCACGGATGTGGAATAATCGTTTTAATGAAGAAATCAAAGCGTTTGGTTTCGTCCAAAACGGTGATGAGGCGTGTGTGTATAAATGGGCTAGTGGGAGTATAGTCATGTTCCTTATTTTGTATGTTGATGATATACTTTTATTTGGAAATGATATACCAAGTATGGAAAGCGTTAAAGCATGGTTAAGTAGTCGTTTCTCAATTAAGGATCTTGGAGAAGCGACATATATCTTGGGAATAAAGGTCTATAGGGATAGACAAAGGAAATTGATCGGACTCAATCAAAGTGCATACATTGATAAAATCCTGAAAAAGTTCAGGATGGAAAACTCTAAGAAAGGTTTGGTACCTATTCCTAGAGGAACCGTGTTAAGCTCATCCCAAAGTCCTAGCTCTAAGGAAGAGCAGGATAGGATGAAGCATGTTCCTTATGCTTCGGCAATAGGATCTATTATGTATGCAATGATGTGCACTAGACCGGACGTCTCGTATGCTTTAAGCATAACGAGTAGATACCAGCACAACCCAGGTGACAGTCATTGGATTGCTGTCAAGAATATATTAAAATATGTCGGACCGGTGCGGGACACGGTTTCCCAACGATTCACGGGGCAACGTGTTAGAGTGCGGAATCCTCTAACACGGCGATTCGGTGGTGATCAACAACGCACGGTTACGATTCCTAAGACGGTTTGACACCTAGGGACGGAGGAAAAGACCGACACGACGAAGATTGGCAGAGAGGATTTTCGGCAGTAGCAGGTTCGTGACTGTGTGTAATGTGTGCTCTCTTTTGTGAAATTTCCTAAGTTTCGTTTATATATCGTATACTGATTCGATCGAATGAGTATCTCATTCGATCGAATGAGTCCTGGTTCGATCGAATCAGTCACTGATTCGATCGAATCAGTTTCTTTTGACATTTTCAGTCCGTTAACTTGGTTTCACGAACGTTATTTTCATATCGAACCATCCTGATAGAACTGGGGACATACACATGACATTTCATGTCCTAACAAACTCCCCCTTGGAGCCAGTTCTATTTACTTATAATCAATCGAGTTCTCTTGCTCGATCGTAACTCCCCCTTGGAGTTATCTCACTCTCTCTTTTCTCAAAGCTAGTGGTGCGCACGTTGCATCCACGAACTCCTTTCTTCATGAAGTTCTCTCAAGATCAAATGGTTCAGTCAGTCAGACTTACCATAGGTTCCGCAAATCCTGAGAAGCTGTCAATTGAATTTTTAGATAAACATTTAAGCACAATCTATCACAATGTTCCAAAACAAATTACATTCAACTCAAGAACAATTACAATCAGAAGATTAAACCTTGAATTACAACAAGAAACAAAATAAACATGACAATTAAGCTTCAGTTTCTTGTGCATACTTCTTCTGTTGCTCTTTCCAGTTTGATCCTGCATGTATGTCATAGGCAAAGCAAATCCTAATGACATTTCTATACGTTAATGCTTGCTCTCTGTCTTCGGGGGCATAAAGAATCTCTGTCTTGTATAGTGTATAGACATCCTCCCGTGACAAGTTTGTGAGCCACATAGGATCAAATATGCGAATTGTGCTCCAATTTCCATTGTCGTTGAGCACGATAACTGCTTCATGCAGTCTTCCATCATAGTACCAATGCCTGAATGCTTTGTAGAAGTCCTGCTTCATCTTTCTTAGAGGAATCTTCTTCATCGTGAGTGGTGGCATGTACTTCAAGATAATCATTGGCCTGTTGGTGATCGGATCGATCTCCTTTTTACTTGTATATCTCTTTGGCCTCTGTGGAGTGATCATCTTCCATTTTGAGTTGTATTCCTTTCGCAATACACTCTGATAGTACGTGGCAAATGGAGATGAACTGGCGTAAAGCATATCAAGATAGTTCAGACGGTTTAGATCATAAGTAGGAAGAGTCTTCAAGTCAGTGATACGTTGAAAGTACTCAACCCCTTTTTCTCTCTTGATAGCAATGCAATTAAGATCCTTCAGACACGCCCAAGCAATAATCTCTCCTGAAGTTCTACGACCCTTCATCTTATAAGACGTTGTGTGAGGAATGGTCGGCTTTGCTTGTCGTCTGGACCTTATCTTCTCAAGAATAGCGTTGAAAGCTTTCTTGCATTCTTCTGTTTTCTCAACGAATTCGGCTTGATCTGCTTCAGAAGGCTGTTTCATTGTGTTTGACCTTTTGTCAGCCTTCTTCTGTATTTCCTCCTCTGTTACATTTTGGAAGAAACTTGCAGAGTTAGGAAGATTGTCAGTTTGAGACGTGTAGTATTCTGGATATTCTTCCTGTGTCAAGTCTTCCATTTCAACTTCATCAAATTGAGAGGGATCAGCGGCCGTAGATGATGTTGAGTCAGGCGTAGCAGCCGAAGAAGATGTTTGTTCTGTTGAAGGCAAAGCCAGATACTTGCCTGTTTCTTCATTGTATAGCTCAAACATTTGTTCCAGTTCTTCTTCTGTGAAATTGTGTGAAATTTCACCTTCTTCCAAGTCTCCACTTGCGAAGTTTTGCTGCTCATATGGATTGTCCAGTAAAAACGTGAAATATTCCGCTGCTGTTTTTGATTGCAGCGGTTGGACATTAAACGGATCAGCATCACCTGGTTGATTAAAAACCACAATGTAACACAAATTTTAAATAAACATATGTAATATCATAAACATGAAATACAATACCATTACATATGAAACTAAGTTTACACACAAATCATTAATTAAAAAGATTTAACATTTAAGTCGTCACTACATTCACTCAAATTCCTCTTAAATACCTTCACCTCCATCATCAGAAGAGTCCAGTTCGTCTGTGTCCACATCGACATTGGTTGGACCTTCCAGACGAAGAACATCTCCTTTCAGCTCGGTCACTTTTGCTTCAAGGCTTAGATTTGACTCTTTCAGCTTGTTGATCGAAGATCCTTGTTCAGCGACAGTAGCATTTAGCTGACTGTTTTCAAGCCTGAGCATTTCGTTCTCAGCTTGAAGTTTAGCAATCTGCTCATCTCTGAGTCGATTCTGTTCTTCTTGCTCTGTCTTGAACAATAACATCTTCATCATAGCCTTGTGAAGATCAGCAATTTCAGATGCAACCTTTTGAGGTATAGACATTTCCGGTTGAGGTTGAGGAGTAGGTTGTGGTGCTGACTGCGGTGTTGGTGGCTGTGCTGGTTGAGCAGGAGGGGCAGCAGAAGTCCCAACTGATGGTACCATTGAAGGACGTGGTTGATCGGAAAATAAACTCCGATACTTTCTTGTAACCTTCTTCTTCTGCCTCTTTGCAGGCCTTTCTTCAGTCGCATCTATCTCAGCCGGTTGTTTCTCGGCTCTAACTTCTTCACCAGCCTCCAGATCCTCAACATTTAAATACCAATCAGCCTGTTTTTCCTCTTCTGTCCTTGTGTCTTCCGGGGCCGCCACCTCCTCAGTGTCAGAATCGTCGCTGGATTCCTGATACGGTAAATTCTCGACGTCTGAATCACTGGCAGCATTTCTCCACTTCCTCTTCGGAGGGGCCCTGTAGGACGGATTGACTATATGCCCGAAGCATCGTTTGAGTGGTGGCCTGGTGGGACGTTCTTTGTAGGATTTGAGACGGTTGAGAGTCTCATTCTTCATGTGGTCCAGTTTCACCACATCACCTTCATTTTCTTTCAGTAGACCCGGTGCTTGAGTATCAACTATCATCTGAACGAACCTCGGGTACTGAAGAAACTTCTCGCTCTTCCCTTGTTTCAACGTGATGTTTTCCACCATATGACCAAACGTCATTTGAGAGAAGTTGTAGGGGCGGTTCATCACTAGAGCAGCTACGGTGAACTGCATGCTTTCCCTCAGCTTGTCAAAGCTAGTTCGTTGAGGCCCCAAGCAATGCATCACCACGTGTGCCAGATACTTGAATTCGGGGCACAGGTTGGCTTTGTGAAGCAGACCGGCATTGAGATCGCCGTCATACTTCATTCTTGCGAAACATCCTCTAGTTGCCGCAGGATGTAATGATGTAGGGTCTGATTCTAAGTCTACAAAGCCGCAGACTTCTCGGATTACCTGGGCAGATATTACGATGGCATGCCCTCTGACCGTGGAGCGAATAACCGACGGCACGACTGTTTTGTCGTGCGTGGCATTCCTCCAGAACTCTTGTTGAATTGACATTATAGGCTCAACGATCCTCGAGATAGGTCCAGAAATCCTTGACCTCTTCAGAAATTTGATAACTGTTGCAAAATCCTTCCCGTGGCTAGACTTTTCGTCCAGGAAAGCCACGATATTGTGCTTGATAGACGTTTTGAATGGAGCAACCACTTCTGCAACTTCAGCCATTGAATCTGTAAACTTAAACGTGTTAGAACGAACAGATATCGAAACGACTGAATGCGTTTAAAATTTTCAAATTTTCTGGACTAGTTCGATCGAACGAGCAACACATTCGATTGGGTGAGCTATTCATTCGATCGAATGAGATCTGGTTCGATAACAGACAATCGAATGAGATAGATCTTATCATTTACTTCTGATTCGATCGAACTACTAATCGAATAAGTCACATTCGATCGAATAAGAAACTCGTTCGATCGAATAGACTGATTCGACTCATTCAAGCAGAAGCCCGGAAATGAAGAACACCCGAACCCGGAAAACCAAAACGACCAAAAACCCGATCAAAACACGGTTAAAAACAAGTAAAACTTACATTTTTGTAATCTACGTGAAAAACTGAATAAAGTGATCGGATCAAAAAGAGGGTTTGAGAAAAACAAGTTTGAGAGAGAAAATCCGTAATATTTTTCGAATAATTCTGTCCGATCGAATAAGTTTGAATATTTATACTGTTTTTGGACTTATTCGATCGAATGGACTTGTTCGTTTGGATCATTCGATCGAATGTTTGTCGGACCGGTGCGGGACACGGTTTCCCAACGATTCACGGGGCAACGTGTTAGAGTGCGGAATCCTCTAACACGGCGATTCGGTGGTGATCAACAACGCACGGTTACGATTCCTAAGACGGTTTGACACCTAGGGACGGAGGAAAAGACCGACACGACGAAGATTGGCAGAGAGGATTTTCGGCAGTAGCAGGTTCGTGACTGTGTGTAATGTGTGCTCTCTTTTGTGAAATTTCCTAAGTTTCGTTTATATATCGTATACTGATTCGATCGAATGAGTATCTCATTCGATCGAATGAGTCCTGGTTCGATCGAATCAGTCACTGATTCGATCGAATCAGTTTCTTTTGACATTTTCAGTCCGTTAACTTGGTTTCACGAACGTTATTTTCATATCGAACCATCCTGATAGAACTGGGGACATACACATGACATTTCATGTCCTAACAAAATACCTTAGAAGGACTAAGGATATGTTTTTAATATATGGGTCTGGTGAGGAGAAACTCGTCGTAGAGGGTTACGTGGATGCGAGTTTCCAAAATGACCGAGATGATTCTCGGTCACAGTCGGGATATGTCTTCATTTTGAATGGAGGCGCTGTCTCTTGGAAGAGTTCGAAGCAGGATGGTGTCGCGTTATCCACTACAGAATCTGAGTACATCGCCGCTTCAATGGCAGCCCAAGAGGCTGCATGGATGAAAAAGTTCATCATGGATCTAGGGATTATCTCTACCATTCAGGAGCCCCTAGAGATATTCTGTGACAATGAGGGTGCTATTGCACAGATCAAGGAGCCTCGTGCTCATCAGAAAACGAGGCACATTGAGCGCAGATTCAACTACATAAGGGATGAAGTTGAAAAGGGAAAGATATGTATTCATAAAGTTCATACCGATCAAAATATTGCGGACCCACTCACGAAGCTCCTCGATAGGCCAAAGCATGAGGGTCATGTTTGTGCATTAGGACTTCGGTATTCTAGTGAGTGGATTTAATCTGTGTTTAGTGTTTGTATAAGAACGAATGTAATGGGTATCTCATGAAAATTAATTATGTTTTAATTATTCAATGAGTTATGTTCTATATTTGCATGTTTAATCCATGAATGACTTATGTTGTTCTAAACGTTCGTAGTCGTGAACCCGGATTGGTTGATATTCATGTGATGAATATAGGGCATAGGTTTGCCACCAAAGTTCATAGATATTTGTGGGATACAAATATTAGACTGACCCGCTCTCAAGGATCACTGCATGGAGTTAGTGTAACTGATCATAAGTAATCCTTGAGTAAAGGCGAGTATCATTGTGTCCTTTGACCTAAGATGCATATTGGATCTGGTCTTTCATCAAGTCTGATAACTTGACTCTCTTCTTTGTTATTTCGGTAACACGATAACGTGTAAGAAAGAGCTCAGATATCATACGAGATGTCAACAAGGGTGTATGCAGTCAAGATGGGATTTGTTCCTCTTATGTGTTGAGAGTTTAGATGTCTAAGGCCTGTTAAGTTAAATCATTGAGAGAATGATCACTCTGTGTCTCTTCGATTTGACAGGACATCTAGTAACAAAGGGATGTAGTGATAAGACTTACCTATATCATATCAAGTATGGACTTGAAGGGGATGATGTTATTGAATGGCACTTAGTCAAACACACTAGGGATGGTGACCTGTTGTTAGGCGGTATTCACCATTAGCATTAACTTCCTATGAGTCACGTGCAAGTGGGAGATTGTTGGAATACCGTATGCCCGAGACACATAATTAGATTAATGTGGCTAGCCGTGTTTGATCCAAGTCGGGTCATACCCAATAACGAGTTAGACACACACCAATTATGTATTTGTTGAGATATGATCTATAAAACAAATACAGAACACAACACATTCAGAAATCGGGTTTCTGAATAATTACTTGAAAGTGTTAAATAAATTAATTGGTTAATTTATTTATTCAAATAATTATTATTGGAATGATTATTTAAACATGTATTCTTTTATAAAATGGTTTATACAAGATGGGATGTTTATATATTTTATAAGGTATAAAATATATATTATTTAGACATGTATGCCTTACACCCCATACACTTGGTCAAAGTTGGTAAGGACTTGATGGAGGTTGAGTAACTTTTACTTGACCAAAAACCTAACTTAAGATATGAATGAGATATGATCTCATTTATATAAAGATCAACATACTTTCAAGATATTATAAGTAACCACAACTCTCTCTTTCCCTCTAGCTTTTGGTTCGGCCGAAGTCAAGAAACAAAAGAGGTTCGAGTCTCGGTTTCTCGTGTTCAAGCTTCCTAACATAGCTCGGTGTGTGTTGGAGGCTCGGGGTATCTTCCGTTTGAGGATTTTCCCTTTGAAAGTCTAGCATCAACATCATCATCTTCTTTAACCATCAACTACATCTCTTAAGGAGTTAAGAATGTAAGTTTTACAAGCTTTGATAGTTTAGTTTTTCATATTATTGATCCTTAGTCTCGGGTTTCTAATCTTAAGATTAATGGTAATCTTGAAACAAGAATAAAGGGTTATTCATAGATTAACACACATATGAACTTGTAATATATATATGGATATATGTACATAAAGTTTATAGATAATCACGCTTCCGCCTTTTAATGACTAGTTAAATGATTAACTAAGTCTAAAATATCCATAGAAACCCAACAACATCTCCCCAAGACGTCCCGTGAACATGATGCAATTTGGGTAATCGTGGATCGATTAACCAAATCGGCACATTTTATTCCTATTAGAAATAATTATAACACTGAGAGACTTGCGCAGATTTATATAAATAAAATTGTGTCTCGTCATGGTATACCCATCTCAATCATCTCCGATCGGGATAGCCATTTCACCTCCAAACTTTGGCAAGCTGTCCAAGAAGCGCTGGGAACGCGTATTGATCTAAGCACAGCTTACCACCCTCAGACCGACGGTCAGTATGAGAGGACCATCCAAACCCTGGAGGATTTGCTTCGTGCATGCGTACTGGATTTTAAAGGAAATTGGGATCAACATCTCCCACTCGTTGAATTTTCCTATAATAACAGTTATCATAGCAGTATAAAGGCAGCGCCTTACGAAGCATTGTATGGTCGGAAATGTCGATCGCCACTCTGCTGGACTGAAGTGGGCGACACACAGGTTATTAGATCAGATCTGGTCCAGGAAACGACCAGCAAAATCCTTGAAATTAAAAACAATCTGAAGGCCGCGCGGGATCGGCAGAAGAGTTATGCCGATAACCGTAGAAAACCGTTATCATTCGAGAAAGGTGATAAAGTGTATTTGAAAGTATCACCGTGGAAGGGTGTGGTTAGATTTGGAAAGGCGGGGAAGTTAGCCCCTAGATACATTGGACCAATCGACATTATTGCAAAAATCGGTCCTGTAGCATACCGATTAGAACTGCCTGATGAACTGAGTGCAGTTCACAACGTGTTCCACGTGTCGAACTTGAAAAGGTGTCTGTCGGATGAGACATCGGTGTTACCTTTAGAGGGTGTTCAAATAAATGATAAGCTCAACATTGTAGAGGAGCCCATAGAAATAGTAGAAGGGAAAATCAAGCAACTTAGACACAATAAGATCTCGTTGGTCAAAGTTAGATGGAACTCGCAACGAGGCCCAGAATATACATGGGAACGAAAGGACGAATTTCGGAAGAAATACCCCCATCTATTTCCTCAAAAGGAAGTAGTTGACGCGTAAAATTTGGAGGACGAAATTTTTATAACGGGGGGAGAATGTAACGATTCCGGCAAATTCAGGTATACCCTAGCCGGAATATACTATTTACGTGTTATTCAATACTGAATATATGAATTATAATGTGTTTATACGAGTATATAAGATTCACAGTACGAATTATACTCGAATGAACAGTTAGTCGTATTAGAATTATGATTAACCGATGAACGGTTATTGAAACCCGAACGAATCGGGGATTACGTCATAGATGAAATATATGATGTTTAGAAAGGTTTACGAAGTATTAAGGCTTCGGGATAAGTGAATTATAGCACAGAAAAAGGATTTCGATTTATTAGTACGTCGGTACGTTAAACGAAACCTTTAACATCAAACCAAGCAAGAGACGATCGATCAAGCCGAAAAAGATGCACAATGACCGACAATATGATGTGTTGAGTCAATAAACGTCATGGTTTAAGTTTTTAAAGTTTTTAAATCAGTTTTATATAAATTTCATTTTTAAGCCGAAAAACGACCGTTTTGGCCTCGTTTTGAGCGGAATTAAACGTTTAACCGAAAAACGAACTGAACCAGATTATCCACAACATTATCCGGATTACACAATCCGAATGTGTGGCCATGGTTGGAGATGTGGCCCCCCCCCCACTAACCTTACATGGACCGATCGGTCCATGCTACACACACTAACACCTTCATTTTTCTTTTTCTCCAATCTTTCTCCCAAAATCCTCTCAACCCCTTTGCACATTCATCCAAACCTTTGATTTCTAACAAGATTCTCAAGGTATAAACATGATTTTAATGGTTGATTCTTAGTTTTGATTCCATAATCTTGAGAAAAACGAGCTGACTGGTGCATAAAAACCTTAAAAATGGACTATTTTCATGAAACTAAGTTAATCAAGTAAAAATAAATCATCCGAAAATAATTCGGATGATTTGGGTAATTTTACCCGATTTAACCGTTTCCGGTGTATTAAAGACGGAAACGGGCCCCGCGGCCAAACGGGGTGTCTAACCGAGCTCTAATTTCACCACTTCAATGAAAATATCAATAACAACTATTTTCGGGTCGTGTGTGGTCAAACTCATTTTGAAAACATAAAGACGGATAACCGTGCTAGGCACGCAAAACGAGAAAACAAACTAACGGTAGTTTTGACTAAAGAACTCTAAGTGATATCACAATCTAAGTCCTGAAAAGTATTTCGGGGTTAACATTGTCCCTGGATCGTGTACGGTACTGGGTTAACAGTGTCCCCAGACGTACCGGTTAACACGAATTTAAGTTATATTGATAGAAATTGTGTAGTAACGATTTGGGGATCGTATTACAGATCTGTACCAGTAGCCGTGCACCGTAGTACATCTTGCTCACAAGAAGGTGAGTTTTCACGAGCCCCTTTTACTGAACTGTGTTAAATATTTTCCCGGGGCGGAAAGCATGTTTTTATCAAAGTGTTTAAGTACATGCCGATCGCATGGAAATGAATGTATTTATATAATGTTTATTGTACGGAAATCGTACGGTAATGTATTAAGATGGTAATTAACTGAGTTGCTAATATTGTAAGGCCCGAAACAGTGTTCTGGGGTAACCGAGTTCCCAGGGGTTATTAAATGTGTTCTGGGGTAACCGAGTTCCCAGAGGTTATTAAATGTGTTTCTGGGGTAACAGAGTTCCCAGAGGTTATTAAATGTGTTTCTGGGGTAACAGAGTTCCCAGAGGTTATTGGATGTATTCTGGGGTAACAGAGTTCCCGGAGGTTAATCGATATGTTTTGGGATTAATAGAGTTTTCACTTGTGAACTCAGTATAATTACATCGCTTATTTATGATTTTTATAATGATTTGTCATGCTTTATTTAAATTAGTGAAACTCACCAACTATTCGTAGTTGACCCGTTTTCTTTACATGCTTTCTAGGTACACTCAAATTGGAATGAGTGATATGTGTTCGATGTTGTGTGCTATTTTGTGGAAGTCTATAGATCTATATTTTGCATTAAATATGTTAATGTACTATCAGTAACACTTATGTGATAACGCTTAGATGGTTATGAAACTCAGAACAATGTAATACGTTTAAATTAATGTAGTGGTGTTTTCTTTATAAACAATGCTGTTGATATCAGATGTGTCTGTTGCATCCCGTGTACGTTTCCGCTGCGGTTACGGGGTGTTACAGTCTTCATCTCCAATTCTTTCAATGTTACAGAAATACATTTTTTAATATGTGACAATATTTTGTTCTAAAAATCATTTTTATACACATAAAATGTATAATAATACCGGTATGAATGTTTTGTTTTAAAATAAATCAAACACCAAGGTTTGGTTTGCAAATTGTAGTGTATAATTAATAACGTATAAATATATCAAAAACTTATTACAAAAGTCATAAATAAAAATCATTATATAATATAACTCAATTTACGTATTACATGTTATTTTTTTTTTACTTTTATTATAACTTTCATCCGTGTGTAACACAGGCTTTCATTATTAAACATGTTATTATTTTAATGGTATATTTAGTTTGGATTGTATTGTTTTTTTTAAATTTCAGGTGATGAAGCAAAATGAGTTTCTTTTGTTAGAATATTTGAAGAAGTTGATGGTGGTTAATATCAAAGTACACTTTTAGGTATTTTGTTGATGTTTTTTTGTGGTTTGGTGTACAATAACTTATTGTAACTTTAAACAGTTAATATCTAAACATTGTAAATGGTTAACGTTTTGGTTCGAAAGTTGAAGAAATTTTGGTATGCTTTAATTTGTTGTTTAAATTTATCATGTTTGTTGACATATTTTTCCAGCCGTGTGTAACACGGGTCTATACCCTAGTTTTATATATGCTGTCTTTTTATGTCATTTATAATGAACCATCTTATCATCTTTTGTTATAATTCTCTTTTCCATTAAAATATGTAATTATAACTTATATCATCAGGTGCATCTTTTTCGTGATTTTGAAGAAATTGTGTGAGAATGCACAACGTATTTATATGAATATTCCATTAGAAAATATAATTTGAATTTATTATACTGTTTAATTTGATAAAATATTTCAATTTAATCATCTAATTTTTATAGTTTATTTGTATTTCTTTTGAGTTTCCTGTGCATTACACGGGTTCTAAAGTTAATATAGTATGTTCTAAATATATTATAAATCAATTATTTTTGAAACAATATGAAATTTAAATATTTAAACGTGGATACAGTTAAATATAAATAAATGAATTATTCTATAATTTGAATTTTCGTTTTCTTAGATAACAAATTCTAATCCAACTATCTAACTCTAATTATGGTTTACTTAAGATATGACATTAGACTTTTTATGGTGTTTGTATGTGTCCATGGTCGTATTTGAATGGTGTATTAAAGAAAGATATAAGAAACCCAAAACTAATTGGAAAACCGAAACCCGAAAGGTACTTACCCAATTAATACCTGATGATGACGGACTTTAATAACTGGGTATGGGTTTGGGATTATCTAAACTCGACCCATTGCCATCCCTGGCTAGACGAACTACATGGGTAAAGAACCATATTGTAATTCATTGAACCTAAAGATAAACAATGGTTAGGGTTTGAAGGATTGATGAGAAGGGGTGATAATAGGGGTGTTCAAAATCGGATATACAAAATTTCGAATGCGGATTCAAATAGTAAAATCCACTCTCCGAAATGTTAGGATGTCCAAATTGAAAAAAAAAAACAATATGTATAATACTGTAAATGAAAACAAATCCCAACCCTTCATGTAAAAGCAGGGTCCATTCATACAACTACCCCCAACATTTATCTCTAGGTCTTTTAAAGATGCTAACCACCGTCAACCACCAACCATTATCAGAAACCAATCTCTCTTACTCCCTCATCTTCCTCTCCCTTCTCTATTCCTGGTGAAGACCTAAACCTGAATCGAGTAATTGCATCAGATTGTCAATGGTTGGATGGACTCGCAACTGGTTCATGGAAGGTAAACACCAACCACATATGTGAAGTTGTCTAACCACCAGAAAGATAAGGATGATAAAGGTTGTTGGCCGAATTTGAACTGTGGAAAGGTCACAAGTGTGATAGCGGAGTCAAATTGAGATGATATGGATGATTTAAGGTTTAAATGGTTATATTTGTTTAAATATAATAATAACTAGGATATTGTCCGTGTTACACACGGGTGGAAAATATTTCAAACGTTATATATAGATATTATAAGAATTATTTACCTTATTCTCTGCAAAACCGATGTATGAAAAATATGTATAAATGATGGAATGATAAACTTTTATATAAATCATTAAATTGCTAAAATAATAGTCATACACCATGTATATGATATTGATAAATACCACCTACTATATTTTAACTACCTGAAATATAAATTGTGAACGTTAAAGTTATGGTAAAACTTTTATTATATTAAAAATTGAAAGATTAACAAACTTCGAACCGGGTTACCAAAAACAAGATATCGGTAAGAGATAATGGGTGTAGCTTGATAATTCATGGAGTATGTATTATTTGAAATAGTAGACAATGGTAACCATTGAGATTGAGCTACATGTTAAAAGATATTCTTGTATTAATTATAAATACGAATAATTACATTATTTGTTACAAAAAACAAATCTAAAAAATTTAAATATATTAAATTTGGATAGAATATAAAAAAATAAGTACATACCACTTGTGTTGAACTTATTTTGAAAAGATGAAAATCCTTCATTTTTCCGCTTCTTTCTTGGTGTAGACATTTTTTTGCAAACAATACTTAATTATAAATAGCACGTCTCTTGTTGGAACCTTTGTATCCTATATCTCGAACATTGTAAACATCTTAAAAATTATCATTCAAGTTTTAAAAACATATAATTTACACATAATTATGTCAATAAAGTGTAAATAAAAAAAACACGTTTCACAATACCAATTGTAAATCTGTTGTGTTAACATTTACTTTTGAGTAAATTAAAAATAATAATTTTTAGAGAATATGAGATTCATTTTCAAAATAATAAAAATTATTACATGTAACTTTAAATTTACTGTATGGTATGCCAGTAGAATATAAGTTGCTTTATTTCATTTAAATATTTTGATAATTAATTACATGAAATTAAAAAAAATAATATGTAAGTTGATTATTTGTAAGTACAATAAGTTTTAAAAGAATAGGTAACTTATAGATTCCTGTTATCATATATTTATCGAAATAATATTTAAATTTAGTTTATTCTAGTCGGCCAAAAAATGAAACGGGTAATATACATATTTGTTGACGATTAAAGATTGTGAAAAATAAATAAAATATTATAATGAAACAAAACATTTAGAATTAAGTATAAAGGAAGGTTGCTTAACTTATTGTATGGAGAAACAAATATATAGTCTTCCTCCAAAGAAAAAAGAAAACATAATTAAAAATGGTTACGAATTCTAAATGATGAATACGTGTATATATATATATAACAGTTAATTTTCTAATTAAAAGGAAAGAGCAATAAAATGCTACACCTGTGGTGACGCTACAATAAAAGATTTGTTACGATCAAACATTATAAATGTTAAAGAAATTATCAAAATCTATGTCTTTTTATATCTTAATTTTAATTAATATGATTGAAATATATATTCGAATTAACATAAATGATGAAGATTTAATGCATTTAATATTTTCTTAATTGACCGTCATCTATATTTAAAACATAAAAATTTACTAATTTAGAAAATAGTTTGATATTAGCTATACTATAAATAATAGTTTGACTTGATTAGTATATATATATATATATATATATATATATATATATATATATATATATATATATGCATTATTGTTGATGGTAAACGTAAATTATGGTCATGCTAAACATACAGAGGTTATATATTATAATGTGGAGATCATTATTTTTTGTTAAATCTCGTATGTTTAAAACATTCTAATTATGCGGCCTATAAATCATACAGCCTATAAATAATACAGAGAATTTTACGGTATTGTATGTTTATAACTACCAAAATAACACAACCATAAATAATAAACATAAACATCATAAATATAGTTATTTACAAAAATGACAAAAGATTTAAACTTCCAAATACAACTGATTAAATTAAATTCCAGTCAAACAAAAAATTGGATTCGCAAATAATAGAAATTCCCGATTATTATATCATCAAAATATTTTTTATGAAACAAATAATTTACAACTTCAATAAATAAATTATAATTAAACAGAGATCAAACAATTTTAATAATAATTAAACAGAGATAAATCGAAGAATCAGGAATTAGCATAAATACGATTCAGAGATTGTAAAAGAGGATAATCTTCTGTGTATCAATTGACCAGAAATCGTTGCTGAATGTATTGGCTGGAAAAACAAATTGTTGCTGAAGACGCATCAATTGAACAGACAGGACGGTGTCGAAGAACACGATAAACATTGAAAATAAAGGAATTCAACGTCGACAAATCTATGGTTGTTAGGTATTGTACATGACGGTAACAGACGATGGCCAAACAAATTAGGGTTCATATGGTTAAGTGCATAAGTTGTATACGAATTGGATGTTGGGTTATGACATGGATGTATAGGTGGATACCCTAGTTGAAGAACATCGTGGACCATTGTCTTGCTTTAATAGTATTGTAAGATTAAAAAAAATTAAAATTTCGGATATTGGATATTCGAAATATATGAAAATTTTCAAAATCACTATGCGAATCCGAAAAATTAGATATCTGATGTTCGAATATCCGAAATTTCGGATTGTTTTCGGATTCAGATTTTTTTGAACACACTTAATTGATATGCTCATTTAAGGTTAGAGATGACATTTTAATTGTAATATATAATATGTAATGTCTTTTTTAGTTTGCGTATGTATTCAAATTAATCTAAGTATCCATTTGCAATAAACTGAAAAAATGTACTAAAGTTGCGTAATTGAAAAAACCACATGTATGAAAATGCCATTTAACTCAAAAGAGAAAATAAACAAAATTGCCATTCTACCCCAGACTTAACGGATAAAAAAACGGGGTCAGAAAAAGTACTAAAATCACATGTTTTTGAAATGGCGGGTATCAAGTTCCAAGAAATTCAAAAACATTATTAAATTTGTTTAATTAACAAATCACGGGTATGAAAATGACACTTAAATCTAAAAATTATTTACCTTTTTTCATACGCCAACAAACGTTATATATATATATATATATATATAAAGTACCAGTTGCGCATGAAATGGCAAACTAGTTTATGAGCTAAGAAACTAAGACGTTGTAATCTCAGTGTAACGTCCCAGTCGATACGCATCATTATATGCCACAAGGGTCAACTTCATATGTAACACCCCAAAACCTGGGACTATTACTTATTGAGTTACACAAATAACCATGAGAGAGAGAGAGAGAGAGAGAGAGAGAGAATCACACAACGAAAGTATTGATAAGAAAATACAATCCAACCCAGGGCATCTTAACACAAACTACCCAAAAGAAATATAATCAAGTCCTCAAGAAAATGCCATATCCTATCTAATGTTAGTGGTAAACTATGACTCTTACCCTTGCCAGTTGAGGCGCCACATCTCTTGAAATACATGTTTAAACGAGTCATCTTACATTGTGAGTTCTAAGCCATTATTTCAAAATATACATTCAAAACAATTTTTCGAGACGTGTGTTACATTTTGGTTGAGTGCTAAACAGAAAGTAATCGTTTACACACAAAAAGTAGTAGACATGATTAATTAATGCAATCACATTTTGTTAACTTTCAAAGGTCATGTTTGTATTAATCTAATCATTACTACATGTTATGACAATAAAACATTAGCGAGTATTCCTACCCATAAACATTTTGAAGTCATTTATAAATGCGCACATAGAAGTAATATGAACACGTTACATCATTAACATCATTAACCTTCATATGTTGCTTATCAAAGTTTCAATTCATAATGTGGGCAGCTTCTCAGTATGCTTTGGAAATTTTCCCACACTACATATGATGATTCACCATCATCTTAAACAAAATTGTTGATTTTACGTAGATGTGCAGGCTTACCAGTCAGGAAACACTTGTCTTAAAACATTGTAGCAAGCTAGTTCTACGTAGTGATAGTTACAACATAGTGATCAGATTCATGACTTGGGTTAACCGTTAAATGTAAGCACGTACAGACAAAGTCTAATCGCGTCATCAATTACCTCGTTCCATTTTAACATGTTGCATAACTCAAGGAAAGTGGCAATATGAATAGTTGGATTGTCACCTATGATGCACGGGGACGACATCAAGGTTAGGGTAAAGGTCCCAGGGACGTCGTGAGGACGGAAACGCGTCGGAAACGCAGTGGAAACGTTTCCTAAACGAATCCATTAAATGGGGACGGTTGACAAACGATTCTGAGACGTTTCTCTAGCCAATAGCGTGACGGAGAGGCCACTATGGTATTCCCGGCGAAAAATTCCGGCGACAGAAAACCATGAAGAAGAAGAAGAAGAAGAAGAAGAAGAAGAAGAAAGTAGCACCTGGAAGTATGTTATAATGTGTTTTAGTTTTTTTAGGGTTATATAAGTTTAACATTAACCCTTTAATCTTTCAATTGTTTACATGTAGTTCCTAAAACTTGTTAACTTTTACACATAAAGTATTAAATTATGTTATTTATTTTGACATTTAGCCCTCTCTATCTACACGAATTTACATTTGGTTCTCAACTTATAATTTTATACATAAAATGTTTTAGGGGGTGTTTGTTTTTTCTTCAAACATCTTCAAGGGAGCTAATGTCTGCAGGCGCGCAGACATTACCCTTGAAGACTGTTTGTTTTTTTTCTTAAAACAGATCTGAAGTTATCTTCTTTCATCTTAAAAGAAAAGCAAGGAAATCTTGCTTAAAACATCTTCACAAAAAAACCCTACTCTTCTCCCTTTGCAGCCACCCTCTCATCCACTGCTCCTACCACCGTCCGCCAACACCACCACCCACCGTACGCCGCCACCGCCACCCCCGTACCCCGCCGCCACCATCCACCACCATCCACCGCCACCACCACCGTCCACCACCCACCATCCATCACCACCACCGTCCACCACCCACCATCCATCACCACCACCGTCCGCCACCACCACCACCATCCATCACCGCCACCACCACCATCCATCACCCACCACCACCACCATCCATCACCGCCACCACCACCACCATCCATCACCGCCACCACCACCGTCCACCACCCACCATCCATCACCACCACCGTCCACCACCCACCATCCATCACCACCACCGTCCGCCACCACCACCACCATCCATCACCACCACCGTCCACCACCCACCATCCATCACCACCACCATCCATCACCACCACCACCATCAATCACCGCCACCACCACCATCCATCACCCACCACCACCACCATCCATCACCACCACCGTCCACCACCAACCAAAACCATCCATCACCACCACCCATTGTCCACCACCACCATCCACCGCCACTACCCACCGTCCGCCGCCACTACCACCATCCACCACCACCACCTTCCACCACCCACCAAAACCAAATCGGCATGGCAAGCAAAGACTAAAAACTAGATGTAACTTGAATAAATGACTTCTATCTTGTGAGATAAGTTTGACAGTTATGCAGACAGTATCAGCTTATAAAAACAAACAGTCTTATATTTTCAGCTTGCAGATCTTCAGACCACATCTTCAGTTGCAGACATGAAAACAGATGAAATCAGCTTGCAGACAGTTTATGTCTGCAAAAACAAACAGCACCTTAATTGACATTACATATAGATAAAAATTATACATTTTTTATTGATAATTAATTACCTGTGGTTGATGTAGTGTTTTTGGAGTACACGCTTTACATCAATATACATCTATTTTGGACTTTGTTTAATATATTTATATATTTTTATACTTTTTTTGTCGTACCTTTGTTGTACCCGTATCTTGAATTTTTTATTTTTGTCGTTTCCTGTACCGTAACATCCCCGCATTCTGGTCCCGTACCTGTTGTCATGCTACTTAGATTGTCACACTTCACACTAACTGAATAATGCAAGTTTAGGAGGAATTAAAATGGTAAAAGATGCATTTAAATGGTCAAAAGTTAAAACCTATATTTTTTTAATTGAAACATTGTAGCCGTTATCCAACGACTCTTTCCACCACCTTTGATCGGCTACTAGTTTTTTTAATTGAAATTCACCGGTTACCCGCTTGGTCGGCGGCTGCATATCCCCTCGGAAACTCTACTCACTTGCTTATACACTAACAAACACAATTAAATAAAAACGTTCATGTACATCAGATTGTTGACCATAGTGTTTGCAAGTGGAAGAAAGTAGGTTAAAAACATTGCTTATACACTTTTTCTCCTTTTCTCACCAAAATAATTTTTTTTCTATTAGTCACCTGTATTTTTAACTTTTTTTTTCATATTATATATATATATATACACACACTATATATATATATAAACGAAACCATAAAAATCATACGTGTCTTGATGTGGTCACTCCCTTTTTTTAAGTCATCGGATTTGCTTGATTTTTAAATTGAGGTTTCTCATGCATTTGACCCGAATTCACGGGTATATCAAACCCAGATATTTCTTAAACGGGTTATAACTTCTCATTAAATTAAAAACTAATATATTTGATATAAAAATCTTATAAAGTAGAGATATACTAGAAATTAATATATGACATTTAAAAAATATATGTATTATTTATAAATAAAAAACCAATTTTATAGTAAAAAAATAAACGGGCCTTGGGTCTCATAAAACCCATATAACTTTTAGACCGAGTTATAACATCTCATTTATTTGTGAAACGATATATCATCTAACCATAAGTATTATTAACTTTCATACAATAAAAAAATAAAAATTCAAAAAATATATAAATTTTAGAAACAAATTATATAAAACACCCCCGTAATACGGGGGATAAAAACTAGTATATATATATATGTTAAAAATCAATTTTTTACACGCTCAAAAAATTTACTATTCATCAAAACATTGAATATGAAACACACATTTTTTAAATTTGATAACAAAACATTGAATATGAACCACACATTTTAATAATTTGATAATGTAGCATTCCGTTTTCTCGTTTCGGTTAATAAAATAAAATGTGAGTTATTATGAGTCGGGCTAGTGTTGGGTTAAATAGATATGGTTAATGGACTTGTATTAAAAAGGAAGAAAGAAAAGACCATGGGCTTAAGCCCATGACCCATGATATAAATACCATAATTAACCATTAATTCATTCATTCTCATCCATTCTATACACCACCCAAAACACACACTTAAGCTCTCTCTCATATTTCTCTCTTACTCAAACCGAAACCAAGAAAAAAAACCGAGCATCGACTCGAGGTAATGATAATATGATATTGTATGGACCCAACCCCGCTAGATTTAGTCGCGAAACGACGAGCCGACACCCTTAAACCGTTAAAGTCATAAGATCCATGTGGAATCGGGTATAAACCGATCAAAAGATGAGCTTGGGGGTCACCCTAGCTCAGATCTGGATCGAACGGGACGAAAAAAGGTGAAAACGGTGGAAAATAACTGAGATCTCGCTTTTGTGGCGAGATCCCGGTTTTCGGCAATGACAGCACCTGAAAGGCGGCGCCGAAGATGTGTGTACGAGGTTAAGGGAATGTCAGGGAATATTCTGACATTCTCTGACCTAACCCTAGTTCGTTAGCGGGAGAATGACGAATTAGAAAGCAATTTGTTATGCCCATTCGTTAAGAAGAAATAACGGATTAGCAGCAGTTCGTTAAGCCATTCGTTAAGTAATTCGTTAACGGGGAACTGACGAAAGAACCCCCAGTTTGTTATAGAAGCCAGTACGTTAAAGGTTAGTTTGTTATAAAGGTCCATTCGTTAAGAAATAACGATTAAGTCCATTCGTTATAAGAGAACACATTCGTTAAGAAATAACGAAGGAGTCCATTCGTTAAAGAACTGGATGACGAACTGGATAACGAACTAAAGTTTGAAAGAATGACAGAAAAGACCCTGGACTTAAGATAAAATGGATTAATTACAATGAAGCCCTCGAACTTTATGTTAGCAAATAAAATAATAACTAACGACTCTAATGGAAAATGTGTTAAGACAGTTAATGAAAATAAATTTTTTTTCCAAGCTGACCTGGCAGCTCAACCTTAGCCAGGGGCTCTGCCCCTTGGACCCTGCTAGGGGTTGCCGCCCCTAGAACCCTGCTGTCAGGGGCGCTGCCCCCGGACGCTCGTTCGTAGAGGGTTATAATTAGACTAGAAACGCGATATGGGTAGTGATAGTTAACTGATACTTGTAATTGTTATACAGTTAGTCGTGCACAACTAAAGAAAGGAATAACCATTAACGGTGAATGTAACCGCATCATGTGAGTTTCTAGCCCCATTTCCTTGTTATGTTTTCGGGGTTGTGTGTATACTCAATGTGAATGTTAATACACTTACCTTGGTAAATGTATGCTATGATGATTGATGTGATAGTATGTATGAATGTTATGAATGTATGCTTGCCAGTACGTGAATGATCTTCGGATATTGCGTGTATCGTCAGGAAAGGTGTGTTTTATATAAGATGCATGAATGATGTATGAATGAGTAAGAATATATATGAACATGTATAATAGAATGTATGTATGTAGAAGCGTAGGAATGGTTGATTAGATAGAGAAGGAAGAGACTAGACCCTAATAATATCTGAGATAGAGAAGGAAGGGACCAGACCCTAATTGTATCTGATATAGAGGGACTAGACCCTAATAAATATACGAGATAGAGAAGGAAGGGACCAGACCCTAAAAATATATGAGATGGTAAAGATAGTTATGTTTGTATTACGAATGTATGAAAGTATGAATGACAGAAAGAAAGTATGTATGTACGAATGAAAGAAAGATAACAAGCTAAGTATGTAGTATGTATATACGGATATGGATATGTATATATAAGTATGTGAATGTATTGTATGTTGCTTGATTAACTAGAACTCACTCAGCATAGCTGAATTTTAGTATGCACGCGGGTGAGTAGGATGAGACAGCTAGCTTGAAGGGGGACACACGGCAGATGAATAAAGAAGCTGGCATCTGAAGACTCATTTGTTAATGTTTGAACTAAAAGACATGTTTTAAGTTATGTTTTAAAGACAAGTTATAAATGTTTTGTAATGAATGTTGAAGTTTTATTTATTCCGCGAAAGTTTTAATTAACTCTGATATTTAGAACTGTGTTTATGAGTAAATCCAACGCTAATGTAGGGAACCGAAACCGGGGCCTTACAAGTTGGTATCAGAGAATAAGTTCGAGAGAATTAAGCATCGTACATGCTTAATCTCGAACTGAGAATGGGACTTAAGAAAGAAAAGAAAGAAGATGCCAGTTCAAGAAAGCCATGAGTCGCTCAAGCAAGCTAAGTAAAGGTAAACTACATGACTAAATTCATGTGTAATGTAAGAAAGTGTAAGAAAATTAGCTTAACATCTAGGGATAGGAGAATATGATTATATGAACTGTTTGATTGCCTAACTGCTTAAGAGTAGAATTAGCACAAATAGACTCATAAGAGGAAGTGTAAAGGACACGAAAAGTAACGTGATCAACTAATCACAGCTGGCAACTGTTATTACCTGTTAGCCTTACTATCCTTGTACTAAATGGTTCCTTAAGTGATGACGTTTGTGTTTCCTTATAAAAGACGAATGGCTGGAGCAAGAAGGGTCGTCGGTCAGGGAGGTCGTACTAGACGTCGTGGTAGGCCACGTATTGTTCGAGAACCTTCTTTAGAATCAGCTGCTAATACTAGGGGATAAGGTAGTGCAGCTGGATGGAATCCGAGCAACAATGAAGGTTATCAAATTGACCCTGCCGTTCAGGCAGCCATTGCTCAAGATGTAGTTGCTGCAGTGAAGAACTTGCAACCCAAAAATTCTGCTGGAAGCCATGCAAGAACTACTGAGAGGATATGAGAGAATGGTAAGAAGGATGACGAGTGAAAGAAGGGTGACTCGAGTGAGGTTAGGTCTGTGAAGTGTCACACCCCGGCCAAAGGCGGCGGAACATGCCGGGGTGCAACGATTGCTCATAAGCGCATGACACTATTTAAAGCGACAATATTTAACAAACTAATTTCATTTCACAACATCGAAAATGTCACATAACCAAATATTCATAACTCAAATACAACAAAATATAACAAAATATAGCAAATCAAATATTGTTCATTTTTGCTAATATCCTAACAGTATTTGTGACGTTTTCTTCACCGAACTCCATAATCAACCTAGATGCAAACCTGTAACATTTCATAAAATAAAGTTTATCAACACAAAGGTTGGTGAGCAATTCATAAGTTTGAACAATAGATATATAGTATGAAAAGCCACAAAACTAGTATACAAAGCCATAAATAATAGCTATAAACTTGGATAAATAGTTATCGCTAACAAGTTAGCGACACCCAACTATAAGGGGTTGCCAAATAGTTTAGGATTTTATAGTTATCGTTAATTGCATTACGTTAACGACACCTTGCCATGAGGGTTGCCAAATGGTCTAGGATTTATAGTTCCACCATCCAAAAGCGATAAACACATAGTCAAATAAGCATAGAACACCAAATCGAGCAATTATTCAAGTAAGGTATACAACAACGTTTGTGGTTTAAGACCCAAGTATAAAACATTTAGTTTAGATAAGTTGAAATGTCACCCCCAAAATAAAAGATAGAAAACGGGGTATGAAGTTACTCACATTCAAGTAATAAACTTGAAAGATTGATTATTTGGAGATTTGCCGGAACGACGAGTTTAACGTATGAAGCCTAAATAAAAGAAAGTCTTTGATTTAGAAAGGTTGTCTTGAAGATCTTTAAATAAAATAATTGTTGCAAAAACTATTCAATTAAAGTTCAAGGTTTAAAATGTAACTATTTAAGAATTTATAATAATAACCCTTTTAAAAAATGTAAGTTTGCTCAAAACCGGGTTAAAGTATCTAACTTTAATATTTACTTAACCAATGTTAAGTAATAAGGTGAGGAAAATGCTAAAATGCAAGTTCCATTAGGCTAAAGATACTAAAACGGGTTTTTAATGAGTGTTCGGGTTGTCGGTTCGGGTCTTGGCAAATGGTCAAACCCAAAGTCAACTTTCCAAAATATTAATTGTTATGAGATAACTCATTAAAACATACTAACACTTAACCAAGTATGTAGATCTATTGTTTAGAACTAACAACGCACGTTAAGCGAGTGTTCGGTTTGTCGGTCCAAACTATGTTATGAGATCAAGTTGGATCCAACTATTCCAAGTACTTAAGAAAATAATTAAAATCAGTTTGTAAACTATTTTTTTAAAGAAATATACAAGTCTTGATAGCTAAAAACACACTTGTGTGTCTTAAGCGAGTAAAAGTCGGTATAGTTCGGTTTGGTTCGGTCTCCATCTCAAAAATAGTTCATAGATGGTTTCTACATGCCCAAATATCATAGAGCTTGTATATTGGTTTATAAATAAAGAAAACTTAAATTTTACAACAAAAAAAGTTAACTACAAGTCTTTTAAGCAAAAGTTTCGGTTTAGTTCGGTTTCCATCTCCCAACGAGTTCATAGATGGATTCCATATGCTTAATATCAAAGAACTTGTAAAAATGATTTTTTAAACTCAAATCTAGCAATAAACATGTTTAAACAACTATTTTAACAAAACTAGTAAACAAAAGTTCGGTTTCCGATTTGGACTAGTTTCGGTTAAACCGAGGTTAGTCTTATACAAACCCACACCATGGAACTTGTAAATAAGATGAACAAACTAAAGGGTTAGAAGTTAGTCATAAGTGATATGTATAATAAGTTATGTGTGTGTTAATATATATCAAGAACACGAAGTCCTCCATGAAGCCTTGCCTTCTGAAATTCGAAACTTAACCAACCAAAGTCGGTGAAGTAACAAATAAAGGAAACAAGAGTTGTGTATTATATATATGTTGTACCACCATATTCAAGAGTTATTAATGTTAGATGAACAAGTTAGAATGAAAGACTATAGTTAGTTTGACTTGAGAAGTCAAAACTTCAAGAATACATAAGAAATAACAACCTTGAATCTATGGAGTTTTGAGAGAGTTTTTGGAGATGTAGCAAGAGTAAAATGAAGAAGATGGGTGTGTGTATATAGGGAAGGAGTGAAGGGTTGGGCATAAAGATTCTTTTATTGTTTGCATAAAAATGGGTATATTTAAATGGTCAAACAATGTATAATATAAAAAAACCAATATTTTATATATTTTAAATGACAAGATCCAATATTTTATATATTTGAAATATACGGGTTACAAACGGGTCGGGTTTACATAACAAAAGTGACCCGAAATTGACGAATGTCACAGTATTCCCTACTTTAGGAAATTTCGTCCCGAAATTAAGATGAAGACGACGATGCAAACAAATGTGGATACTTCTCTTTCATTGCGTCTTCTCGCTCCCAAGAAAACTCCGCGCCACGCCGTGATTCCCAACGAACTTTTACTAACCGAATACGACTACGCTTGGTTTTCTTCTCTTTGCGATCCATAATCTCAACGGGTCGTTCAACCATAATCATAGACTCATCAACATGAACTTCATCGAGGGGTATATGAATATTACCCTCGGCTAGGCACTTTTTGAGATTCGAAACATGAAATGTCGGATGAACACCGGCAAGTTCTTGCGGTAGTTCAAGTCGATACGCTACTTTCCCAACACGTTCAAGAATTTTAAAAGGACCAACGAAACGAGGAGCTAGTTTACCCTTCTTTCCAAAACGGACTACCCCCTTCCAAGGAGATACTTTTAGAAGGACAAGATCGTCAATATTAAATTCGATCGGTTTTCGTCGTTTGTCAGTGTAACTTTTTTGACGATTCCTAGCGGTTAGGAGATTTTTACGGATTTGATCAATGACGTCGGTGGCTTCTTGGACCATTTCGGGTCCCGTGATTTGAGCTTCACCGATTTCGTTCCAACAAATCGGGGAACGACATTTACGACCATAAAGAGCTTGAAAAGGAGCCACATCAATGCTAGAGTGGTAGCTATTGTTGTAGGAGAACTCGATGAACGGAAGATGAGAATACCAATTCCCACCGAAATCAAGAACACATGCTCGTAGCATATCCTCGAGTGTTTGGATTGTACGTTCGGATTGACCGTCCGTTTGAGGATGATAAGCAGTGCTAAGATCGAGACGTATTCCCAAAGCTTCTTGAAGTGAACGCCAAAAATGAGAGGTAAAACGGGCATCGCGGTCGGAGATGATAGACAATGGCAAACCGTGTCGGCACACGATTTCCCGAACATAGATTTGAGCAAGCTGCTCGACATAATACTTCTCGCGGATCGGAATGAAATGAGCAGATTTGGTTAATCGATCGATGATCACCCAAATGCTATCGTTGCCTTTTTGGGTTTTGGGTAATTTGGTGATAAAGTCCATAGCAATATCTTCCCATTTCCAAACGGGAATCGGTGGTTGCTCGAGTAGACCAAAAGGTCTTTGATGTTCGGCTTTGACTTTCAAGCAAGTAAGACAATTAGATACAAACAACGCTACGTCCTTTTTCATACCCGGCCACCAAAAGGTAGCACGAAGATCGAAGTACATCTTATCCGCACCGGGATGAACGGAATAGTGCGAATTATGAGCTTCGTCGAGAATACAAGTACGAAGGTCATCGCGATCGGGAACCCACAAACGATTGAGAAAATACATAAGACCATCGGGTTTGGTTTCGAGTTGAAGTTCGGCTCCACATGACATTTCGTCATACATGTTACCTTCTTCAATGGAGGTGCGTTAAGCTTGAAAGATACGAATTTGAAGATCGGTTTGAACAATGACGCTTAGAAGCAGAACGGATTTAACATTAACCTTTCGACTTAGGGCGTCGGCGACAATATTCGTTTACCGGGATGGTAGAGAATCTCGCAGTCGTAATCACTAAGTAATTCGGCCCATCGTCGTTGTCTCATGTTGAGATCTTTTTGGTCAAAAATGTGTTGAAGGCTTTTATGATCGGTAAAAACCACACATTTTGTTCCATAAAGGTAATGTCTCCATATTTTGAGAGTGAAAACGTCGGCACCAAGTTCGAGATCATGAGTCGTATAGTTCTTCTCGTTGACCTTAAGTTGCCTTGATGCGTATGCGATGACTTGACCTCGTTGCATGAGAACACAACCAAGTCCTTGATGGGATACATCACAAAATACAACAAAATCGTCGTTTCCATCGGGAAGAGTTAGAATAGGAGCATTGCAAAGCATGTCCTTGAGAGTACAAAAGGCTTCCTCTTACTTCGAACCCCAATCGAAGGGTTGTCCCTTATGGGTGAGAGAGGTAAGAGGCAAAGAGATCTTGGAAAAATTCCGAATGAAACGCCGATAATATCCGACCAAACCGAGGAAGGATCGAATTTCCGTGGGAGTCGTTGGAGTTTTCCAATCCTTAACAACCTCAATTTTAGCGGGATCAACATGAATACCTTTGTCGTTTACGATATGTCCCAAAAATTGAACTTCCTCGAGCTAAAATTCACATTTGGAGAATTTGGCATAGAGTTGTTCGTTTCTAAGGAGCTCGAGAATGGAACGCAAATGATGTTCATGTTCGGCTTTGGATTTAGAGAAGATAAGGATGTCATCAATAAAGACAATAACGAATTTATCAAGGAATGGTTTACAAACGCGGTTCATTAGGTCTATAAACACCGCGGGTGCATTTGTTAACCCGAAGGGCATAACCAAAAATTCGAAATGTCCATATCGAGTACGGAAAGCGGTTTTTGGAATGTCTTCTTCGCGAACACGCAATTGATGATAACCCGATCGAAGATCAATTTTGGAGAAACAAGTTGCGCCTTGAAGTTGGTCGAATAAGTCGTCGATACGTGGCAATGGATAACGATTTTTAATAGTAAGTTTGTTGAGTTCTCGATAATCGATGCACATACGAAACGAACCATCCTTCTTTTTCACGAAGAGAACAGGAGCGCCCCAAGGAGAAGAGCTTGGACGAATGACGCCTTTATCGGAAAGTTCTTCGAGTTGGTTTGATAGTTCTTTCATTTCCGACGGGGCTGACGATAAGGAGCCTTGGCTACGGGCATCGCGCCGGGCACAAGATCGATTTGGAATTCAATCGGACAAACGGGAGGAAGACCAGTAACATCATCGGTAAAGACATCAAGGAAATCACGCACAATAGGAATATCTTGGATCTTCCTTTCCTTTTTGTCTTTTGTCACCGAGAGAGCTAAAATCGGAACGTACTTTTGGCGTAAGTACTTTTGCGATTGAGCACACGACATGAGATTTAGCCTTTGAGACGTTGTGTTTCCAAAGACCTTAAGAACCTTGCCGTTGACAAGCGGAATGCGAATGAATTTATCAAAACAAATGACTTCGGCACGGTGCAAAGACAACCAATCCATGCCTACTATGACATCGAAGCTACCCATTTGCATCGGGATGAGATCGATGGAGAATTTATGCTTAGAAAGAATAAGAGAGCAATCGCGGACGACGGAATTGATGGTAATAGAATTTCCATTGGCGACTTCAACAGAGAACGGTCGGGAAAGCTTAGTTCGATGCATCGCAAGTTTCGACTCAAATTTCAAAGAAATAAAACTTCTATCGGAACCGGTATCAAATAAAATAGAAGCCAAATGATAGTTCACCAAAAACATACCAAACAATATCGTTTGCCACTTGAGCTTGATTTGCATTCATCATAAACGCCCGCCCTTGATTACCATGGTTGACTTGGTGTGATTGTTGTGGAGGTGGAGGTGGTGCTTGGATTGTTTGGATGGGTTGGATGAGTGGTGCATTGAGTTGGGGAATTTGGGGTTGGTAAGTTTGAACTTGGTAAGCTTGTGTTTGGTAGTATGGTATGGTTACGGTTTGAGCTTGGTTGGCAAAAGCTAAACGTGGGCAGTTTTGGCGGAAATGGTTGGGATCACCACAATTAAAGCAAGCTCGGGGTTGTTGGGGTTGGTTTGATGGGTATGGTGCATAGCGGTTTTGGGCATTTTGGGGAAAGTTTCTCGGTTGGGTTGGTGGGTTAGGTTGGTTGGGTTGGTTTCGTTGGGTGGATCGGCATGTGTTGGGGAAGTGACCAAATCGGTTACAAATTGTACAATGGCGACACTGCGAGTTCGTTGGGTGGTGAAGTTGGCAAGTGTTACATAGTGGGGAGTTACCAATATAAGGTTTTCGGTTTTGGGGAAGAGTTTGGGATTGTTGTGGTGGTTTAGGTTGGGTGACAGCAAAGTTTCGGTAATTAGTCTTGGGTTTCTTGTTGTTGTTGTTGTTGTGTCGGGAGGAGTTGGAGTAGTTTATAGCTTGTGGTGCGGGTTCAATCTTGGCCTGGGGAGCGGGCTCGGTTTTGGCTTTCTCGATTGTTTTCTTGAGGGTTAGGGTACCCTCCTTCACGTGATTTTCCGATAGCTAACCGGCTAACGTGATGGCTTCCTCAAGGTTCGCGGGTTTGCTACTCATGACTGAGTCCCGGATTTTTATCGGTAAACCCCCAATATATTTGTCAATTTCACGTTCGGTTGGGGTGACCAAGTGAGGTACAAGAACGCTTAGCTCGTGGAAACAGAGCGAGTAAGCGGCGTTATCACCACCTTCTTGTTTTAGGTCCCAAAATTCTACCTCAAGCTTTTGGAGCTCGTGTTTAGGACAGAATTTCTTC
This sequence comes from Bidens hawaiensis, assembly GCF_021521415.1. NCBI lineage: Eukaryota > Viridiplantae > Streptophyta > Magnoliopsida > Asterales > Asteraceae > Bidens > Bidens hawaiensis. The sequence goes on from NW_027492176.1 coordinate 483,630, forward strand.
TTCGTCAGCGCCTTGAGCTCGGCCCATCAAAAGAGCCATGGCCACATCCGTACCTTGGAGGTGCATGACACTACCCCACCATGTTAGGGCGGTTCCCCTAAACATGCTTGAAGCGAAGTTTGGCTTTTTCGATTCGGGGCATTCGCTGTGTAAAAACACATTCTCCACATATTCGAACCACTGCAACAACGTAGTCGCACAGTTGGTTCCATAGAATTCGGACGGGTTGGCACTAATAAATTGTTTAAGCAGGAAGGATGCGGGTTTGGGCTCAATAGGTGCAACAACAGGTGCGGGTTGGTTTGCTTGTATTTGGGTTATTAGTTCGGGAATCACATCGGCCATTTGCTTGGCGATGATGGCGGCCATACGTCGAGTGGAGTTCTTGCGCGGTTGGCGTCTTAGCGGAGGCATGCTAAAAAATTATAAAGAAAATGGGATAAGTTTTTGGGTAAAAAGGAAATGAATATAAAGGTGTATAAAATAAAATAAGATTTCGATTTTTGATTTGTGAATCCTAGAGTTAGTATGGAGAAGATGTTAGTGTTAGATAAAATATAAAACTTTGTTTATAAATAACAAAACCGAAAATATAATAGTAAATGGTTTTTTTTTTTTGAGAATTTAAAGCTTAAAAATTTGAGATTTTGAGATTTATAGAGTTGGAAAAATCGTGCATAAACCACCATGACTTGATATTCCAACCCTAAAAAGTTTTATAAAACAACATATTGGAGTCTAAACATGTGTACGAACCACCGAAACTTTTTCATGTTTTCGACTCAAATAACGATAATAACACAATGAATCGAGATATAACGTCATGTCAAACACTAGTCCACGAAATCACCGTAGTTCTATTGTTTTAACACCGAAAATTAGGATGGCGACCGGAACGCTCGCATTCGACTACTTAAAGTATTGACATTTATAACACGATTTATGGCCTAGAAAACGAGCATTATAACTCAACCATCCCAGGTAAGTAAATCACCTTCGATTCTTGGAATCTTTTTGTCAAATGGTCATTTTATAATTTCTCATTTCCTATGATGGCTACAAACCCGAAATAAACGCAACCTTTAACGGATTTGAAACAACGGGATCCAAGTTAATCTTGTAATCCATAAAACCCAATGAAAATCTATTTTTTGCGTTTTAAGGTAAAGATACCTTGGAAATACTATGAAAGTGTGTGTATGTGATCATTTAGGATATTGGTGAATTTTAAACAAGTTAATAAATAAACATGCGATATGAACAATTAGATAGAGTAAACACGTATGAACACGCGTATAGGACCCTAAGCATAACAATTCTAGGTCGTTACGTCTAACCACCTATCTTAATTGTCATGGCTCTGATACCAATCTGTCACACCCTGACCAAAGGCAGCGGAACATGCCGGGGTGCAACGATTGCTCATAAGCGCATGACACCATTTAAAGCGACATTATTTAACAAATTCATTTCATTTCACAACATCGAAAATGTCACATAACCAAATATTCATAACTCAAATACAATAAAATATAACAAAATATAGCAAATCAAATATTGTTCATTTTTGCTAATATCCTAACGGTATTTGTGACGTTTTCTTCACCGAACTTCATAATCAACCTAGATGCAAACCTGTAACATTTCATAAAATAAAGTTTATCAACACAAAGGTTGGTGAGCAATTCATAAGTTTAAACAATAGATATATAGTATGAAAAGCCATAAAACTAGTATACAAAACCATAAATAATAGCTATAAACTTGGATAAATAGTTATCGCTAACAAGTTAGCGACACCCAACTATAAGGGGTTGCCAAATAGTTTAGGATTTTATAGTTATCGTTAATTGCATTATGTTAACGACACCTTGCCATGAGGGGTTGTCAAATGGTCTAGGATTTATAGTTCCACCATCCAAAAGCGATAAACACATAGTCAAATAAGCATAGAACACCAAATTGAGCAATTATTCAAGTAAGGTATACAACAACGTTTGTGGTTTATGACCCAAATATAAAACATTTAGTTTATATAATTTGAAATGTCACCCCCAAAATAAAAGATAGAAAACGGGGTATGAAGTTACTCACATTCAAGTAATAAACTTGAAAGATTGATTATTTGGAGATTTGCCGGAACGACGAGTTTAACGTATGAAGCCTAAATAAAAGAAAGTCTTGGATTTAGAAAGGTTGTCTTGAAGATCTTTAAATAAAATAATTGTTGCAAAAACTAATCAATTAAAGTTCAAGGTTTAAAATGTAATTATTTAAGAATTTATAATAATAACCCTTTTAAAAAATGTAAGTTTGCTCAAAACCGGGTTAAAGTATCTAACCTTAATATTTACTTAACCAATGTTAAGTAATAAGGTGAGGAAAATGCTAAAATGCAAGTTCCATTAGGCTAAAGATACTAAAACGGGTTTTTAATGAGTGTTCGGGTTGTCGGTTCGGGTCTTGGCAAATGGTCAAACCCAAAGTCAACTTTTCAAAATATTAATTGTTATGAGATAACTCATTAAAACATACTAACACTTAACCAAGTATGTAGATCTATTGTTTAGAACTAACAACGCACGTTAAGCGAGTGTTCGGTTTGTCGGTCCAAACTATGTTATGAGATCAAGTTGGATCCAACTATTCCAAGTACTTCAGAAAATAATTAAAATCAGTTTGTAAACTATTTTTTTAAAGAATTATACAAGTCTTGATAGCTAAAAACACACTTGTGTGTCTTAAGCGAGTAAAAGTCGGTATATTTCGGTTTGGTTCGGTCTCCATCTCAAAAATAGTTCATAGATGGTTTCTACATGCCCAAATATCATAGAGCTTGTATATTGGTTTATAAATGAAGAAAACTTAAATTTTACAACAAAAAAAGTTAACTACAACTCTTTTAAGCAAAAGTTTCGGTTTAGTTCGGTTTCCATCTCCCAACGAGTTCATAGATGGATTCCATATGCTTAATATCAAAGAACTTGTAAAAATGATTTTTTAAACTCAAATCTAGCAATAAACATGTTTAAACAACTATTTTAGCAAAACTAGTAAACAAAAGTTCGGTTTCCGATTTGGACTAGTTTCGGTTAAACCGAGGTTAGTCTTATACAAACCCACACCATGGAACTTGTAAATAAGATGAACAAACTAAAGGGTTAGAAGTTAGTCATAAGTGATATGTATAATAAGTTATGTGTGTGTAAATATATATCAAGAACACGAAGTCCTCCATGAAGCCTTGCCTTATGACATTCGAAACTTAACCAACCAAAGTCGGTGAAGTAACAAATAAAGGAAACAAGGGGTGTGTATTATATATATGTTGTACCACCATATTCAAGAGTTAGTAATGTTAGATGAACAAGTTAGAATGAAAGACTATAGTTAGTTTGACTTGAGAAGTCAAAACTTCAAGAATACATAAGAAATAACAACCTTGAATCTATGGAGTTTTGAGAGAGTTTTTGGAGATGTAGCAAGAGTAAAATGAAGAAGATGGGTGTGTGTATATAGGGAAGGAGTGAAGGGTTGGGTATAAAGATTCTTTTATGGTTTGCATAAAAATGGATATGTTTAAATGGTCAAACAATGCATAATATAAAAAAACCAATATTTTATATATTTTAAATGACAAGATCCAGTATTTTATATATTTAAAATGTTCGGGTTACAAACGGGTCGGGTTTACATAACAAAAGTGACCCGAAATTGACGAATTTCACATGAAGGTTGATGACAGAAGGAGAGGCCGAGACAGGTGTAACTACAAGTCATTCAAAGGTTGTGACCCGCCGAAGCTCACTGGTTTAGGAGATGCAATCGGAACTCTCCAGTGGATAACCGCGATGGACACGGTTATCCAAATTAGCGAGTGCCGTCCCGACCAAGAAGTTTGTTATGCCACCCAATCGTTCGGAGATGAAGCTATGTACTAGTGGGAGTCGGTAGAGCAGAGAAAGACTCAGGAAGAGATTAAGGCTTTGAGGTGGGATGACCTGAAGGAGTTAGTGATGAGAAGGTTATGAGCTGATGCTAAGGTTGAAAGGCCTGAGATAAAGTTTCTGAACTTGAAACGTATACGTTATATTTATTATTTGCTGCTAATTATTCATGTTTTATATATTTTTGGGTTGATGAAGCACTTTAATTGCATAATATCTATCATTATGATAAGATACATTTTTAGATATTGTTTGTTGAATTTTGCCGCTTACGTTTGTGAGGGAAGGAGTTACCATTTTTTGAGCACGTTCGTAGTTGGAGGGCATTCTTGGAAAGAAGACTTTGGCATCATATTTCATGCGCATATTACCAGCTAAGTCTTTTCCATTATCTAGCTTGTTAACCTTTTATTTTTCTTTTGTTTTTAATTGTTAGTTTTTAGTTTTTTGTAGTCCGACATTATTTTTAATTTTATTTTTATTTTAAGTCGTCCTTATCCTTGCATTGAGGACAATGCAAAATTTAAGTGTGGGGATAGGATATTTGAGTCGTAGTTTAAATTGAGTTTTTGTTTGAAAAATAAAATAAAAAATATAAAAAAAATAAAAAAAAAATTGAAAAATAAAAAAATCTGAAAAAATGCTTTAAAAATGTCCCTTGAATCTAGTTTTTTTTTGCGTTAAAGTGGGAGATGATGATATTTATTGGAAATTGGTTTTTCAAACTACTAATAATATGAGATAAATAAAAGAAAGCGCACTTAACTCGGGATGTGTCGGTAGGCTCAGCCTTGTAAATGAAAGGGCAATTTGATAAAATTGGTCGGAAATCTCTTATGGGTAAAGCGTTTTGTACGTAGAAAATAAGTAATGAAAGGTCAGCCATACTCAAGCCTCAATTCTTAATAGGAAAAGTGAAAAAATCATAAAGTTTGAAAAGTTTAAAAAATTTGAATATGTTATCATATGATGCTTGGGTAGGTTTAACGTTAGAGTATGCCGTGTAGCCTGTGATATAAATCTTAAACTGCTTAGTTTTAGTGTTTTACACATCATTGGCGTATGGTTTTATAACCTCAAATCTTGTATTGATGAGATGCCCCAGGTCCGGAGACCATGGGTCTCTATGCCGACTATTCATCTGGGTATTCACAATTCCAAATGGGGTTGTGAATATTTAAAATAAAGCTAAAAAAGAGCAAACCCGCAGTTTTCTGCCACATAAGTCTTTAAACATGATCACAAAAAGCACAAAAGTACAAATGCATTACAGACTTGATCATCCACGCTGTTAGCCATGTGGGGTCCCCTTGCTCGCATCTCATTATCATTAAGAAACGGACCACAAGGGACACGCCACATGTAAGCCCTACAGATGAAATTTTGCATACTCACCTATGGTAATGGTTCGGTGTATTGCTTGATAACGTGGGTATGTCATGTTGTGGGGAACACTAGCTATTAATTAATTGTACCTTAATCATATCTAATGGCTGCTTGGTAGACTTTGATGCTTAAGCTTAGGTGGATAAACTATACCCTTGATCGTGTTAACTATTCATAAAAATAGAGCAACAAAAGTTTTATATCAGCTAATTTTGAGGTTTAAGTCAAGTTGGGGTGGTCTGGTCCGGTAAAAGCTGAAAATAAGCGGGTCTTAATTGTGTAAACCACTAAGTACTATTATTGTCGGATCAAATTTGTCCCGGTAAAGATTAAGGCATAGGTTTAAGTGGACAACAATATCGGTGATCGCGGTTTTTGCGTTTTTCTAAGCTTTAAAAATTAACCTATATGTTTTTAAGACCTTATTTTCCGATTCTGATCCAACTGCATTAGACTTTTTCAGGAACGAAAAAAGAGTAAGTGTGGGAATATTTTATATACATGTATTTATACATCTCGAATCCCTTGTAAAGTTTTGTTTATTTAATGTTTTGAGTTCGTTTTAGTTCGAGTTTCGTTTATCTTTTATTATTTAAGGTTTTGAGTCAAGTTTTATATATTTATCGTGTTTTTAACTCTTTTGGTGTCTTGCATGTTAAACTTAATTCTTTCTATCATTTCATGCGAAGTTTATGTTCGTTTTACTCGTCAATGACTACATGATTAGTTCACTTAGAGTTTCGATTTGTTTTCATGTAGATGGTGGCTTTGGAGTCAAGGAAAAGAAGTTCTAGAAGTTTCTCATCGTTACTTGGAGTTCAAGAAAGGGACCTAACATGAATAAACAAGAAATAATAGCAAAATTCCGAAATCCACCCCAGGAGGGTGCCGCCGCATGTGAAGGAGGGGGTCGCGGGGCGCCTAGGCCTCCTGGTCAGCACGTTTTGCAAGTTTTAAGGCCCAGCTCGTTTAATATATAAAGGGTGATAAACCTAGCCGAATGGAAGCACTATTGCAGCCGATTTTGAGAAGGTTTTCAAGTTGTTTTGAAGCTAGGAATCATTAAGAGATCAAGGAGCTTCCATTTAATCGATCAATAAAGGAGTCTTACGGGTTTTATCGCTCTACTTTCTTCGTTCTTGTTATTTATCATGAATCTCTTTTGTTTTCTTTGTTTGGGATTGTTTTTAATAATGATTCTAGGCTAGACTTCATGTCTACCTAGGTTTGATGAACATGTTTGACGCTTGATTCTTACTTTAGACGATTGTTTGATTATGGTTTTGTTAATTTAATAGTAAAGACTTGATTTTGTTTTCATGATGCATATTAGTATTTATTATCTTGATTGATTGTTAACTATTGCTTCACATGGATTTTGTTTTCTATTGATTGTGTTCTTTAGATCTTAGGGTCATGTTTAATCTTTACTTGGAGTTTTGATTATTATGGTTGAATAGGCCTATTAGATCATAGAAGCTTGTTGATTGTTGATTAAGATTTTGAATGCTTTGCTAAATTCCAATAGCTGTAAGGTGAGGAATTGTTCATGTGTCTTGGTCAATTGCATGCTAGGATATATGGTGACAATATTCTTTCTTATTGTGTTGATCCATGTTCATGATGTCATGTTAGCTTATCAAGTTATATAGTTAGTCGGGCACAGCTAAAGAAAGAAATAACCATTAACGGTGAACGTAACCGCATTCAGGTGAGTTTATAGCTACATCTCCTTGTTATGTTTTCGGGGCAGTGTGCATACTCAATGTGAATGTTAATACACTTACCTTGAAAGGTAAGTTTATGTTATGATGATTGATGTGATAGTATGTATGAATGTTATGAATGTATGCTTACCGGTACGTGAACGATCTTTAGATATTGGACGTATCGTCAGGAAAGATGTATCTTATGTAAGATGCATGAATGATGTATGAATGAGTAAGAATATACATGAACGTCTGTAATATAATGTATGTATGAAGAAGCGTAGGAATGGTTGATTAGATAGAGAAGGAATGGACCAGACCCTAATAATATCTGAGATATAGAAGAAAGGGACCAGACCATAATAATATCTGAGATAGAGAAGGAAGAAACCAGACCCTAATAATATCTGAGATAGAGAAGAAAGGGACCATACCCTAATAATATCTGAGATAGAGAAGGAAGGGACTAGACCTTTAAAATATCTGACATGGTAAAGATAATTATGTATTTATTACGAATGTATGAGAGTATGAAAGACAGAAAGAAAGTATGTATGTACGAATGAAAGAAAGATAGCAGGCTAAGTATTTAGTATGTATCTACGGATACGTATATATAAGTTTGTGAATGTATTGTGTGTTGCCTGATTAACTAGAACTAACTTAGCGTAGCTGACTTTTAGTATGTACGCAGGTGAGTAGGATGAGAAAACTGGCTTGAAGTGGGACACATGGCTGATGAATGAAGAAGTTGGCATCTGAAGGCTCATTTGCTAATGTTTGAACTAAAAGACATGTTTTAAGTTATGTTTTAAATACAAGTTAGGAATGTTTTGTAATGAATGTTGAAGTTTTATTTATTTCACGAATGTTTTAATTAACTCTAATATTTAGAACAGTGTTTATGAGGAAATTCAACGCTAATGTAGGGCACCAGGACCGGGGCCTTTCAGATAACTCCACGGTTATTCACGTCAACCGTAGCAACGTCCGGGAACAGCAACTTTTGGGTTTTACCGACCTTGTTTAGTTTCGGTACCGTCACAGATGCAATCTAAACCGACCGAATTCAAACAGTGTTTTGTTTTAGTTCTGAACTGTAATGAAAACCGACCGGATGCAAAAAAAAATTCAGTTGTGGTATTGTAATGAACGTGACGGAAACCGACCTTATTTGTGTAGACTCACCGCCTCAAGGCCCGAAATCGAAAATGGTCAGTTTTACTAGCACTCGAGTTTTACCAACCAACGCCACCCCCTTGGTCCTTATTAATTTTTACAATTTTTTTTATTTATAACGCACGTAACCGACCGAATTCTCATCGACGTACCGCTTCAACACTTGAGACTGACAAGCTTGAGTTTTACTATCGTCCGGGTTTTACCGTCGGGTAAAACACTAGTTATTTCTTAAAATTTTTTCCATATAGATTTTTTAAGAAAATGCACATAACTAAATTTAATACTCAACTTAAAAAATTGTAAATAAAATCTTATTTAGTTTCGTATAATTTAAAGAATAAAAGGTATTTGTATTTTGCTCCGAATAGGCTTATTAGGAGTTATCTTTCTATTTCTCTTTAAAAAACAAAGTTATATACATATATATAGAAAATGGTTAAAATAAAAATAAATTGTTTTATAGGAAGAGTAAGAAGAACATAAAATTTAGAGTTAAGAAACTATTTGAGTCTATTTAGGGAACTATGTAGCCCAAATCATAGATTCTAGAAAACTATTTGGTATTTTGAAAACTAGCAATCTTAACCACTAGATCTTATATCCAATGGCCTAGATTTATTTTTACTATTCCTATGCATACATACATACACACACACACACACACACACATATATATATATATATGCAAAGGATCAAGAGAGCTATATATATATATGAAAAGGATCAAGAGAGAACTCCTCCTTAGAGAGAGAACTAGAGAACAAATAATGAAGTATTTTTAATTTAATTAAAAAAATATTTTTAATTTTTTTTTCTTTCATCCTTCTTATATGTTGTTATTCTTTACCACAAAAAAAATATAAAAATAAAAAAAACTCGTTGTAATGCATATATGCAATACATCGACTTTTTCATAATGCATATGTGCACTAGTCTGGCTATGAGGTGTTGTGATGAAGGGATGGTTACTGGTGGTGCGCGCAGTATCACACGACGCCCTCAGAAACTGTTGTCCCTCATTAACATCCTCAAGCTCATTATCCTCCAGAATTTGATCGCTGTTTCGAACACCGGAAACCATGGTGAAGATTTTCAGAGAGAACTGATGAGATAGTGGTTTTGTTGCCGTTGTAACAGGTGATGACGCCAATGAAGAAACGTGGATCGACTTACTAGTAGACGATCAACTTTCCTCGGGTATGATTGTACTATATCACTAATGGTTTTCCGGAGAATGAATTCTTCCACCTACAAAACGAGCAGCACCGTGAACTTACCCCTCAGAAAGGGACAGAGGGGTCCTCTTTGGGGTAACCCTCCGGTGTGAGAATAAGATATTGTAGGAGAATATAATAATCAGAAAGTGAGTAAGGATTTAGAATGTATTTTCTTGCCTACCTCCCCTTGTGGAGGTGGTGTGGTATTTATAGTGTTAGGTTTTCCAATGATTGGGCTCAGACCCAATTAGGGCCTTTTTGGCCTCCTCCTATTGCTTCGCGCCACGTGTTCTTAGGACACCTGATATGCAATACATCGACTTTTTCATAATGCATATGTGCACTAGTGTGTATTTTTATATGTGCAATAGTGTTGATTAGCATATATGCAATCGTTTGTATTGTGTATGTGCAATAAAATTATATTATATACAAAAATAAAAAATTTTCGATATAGTGCATATGTGCATTAGTGTTAGGGGTGTTCTTCGGGTTAGTTTTTCGAGTTTTGGGTTTTTCGGATCGGGTTCTTCGGGTTTCAAAGTTTTAAATCTAGACCTGAAACCCAACCCAAATCTCTCATGGTTTTTTCGGGTTCGGGTTTCGAGTATCATAGGAAAAAAACCTACATTGTTAAATTTAAGTGCAACACATTCTTCCTTACTCATAATGTATATAAATCAATAATAAAACAAAAATAAACCGATAAAACATCATAAAAAGAGTAAAATTTAACAAAGTTCAACCATAATAAACAAGACCGACATAATCATTTTCAGTATGACGTGATTAGGGTGTTGGATTATAGTTGCTATTAGTCATAATTTGAAACCTTAATAAAAAATAAACAATCAATTCATAATACGTTTGAGAAAGGCTGATTTGGACTAAATTCCGATAACGTCTGTGGCTAAACTTAGCCTATAATACCTAAATATATATGGTTTTATAATTATAAGTTTATTCGGGTTTTTCGGGTTGATCCGAATCCTAGAATTTGGACCCAAGTACCAACCCAAATTACTTCGGTTCGGGTTCGGGTTAGCCTTTTTTCGGGTTTGGGTTTCTCAGATCGGGTTAGTTCGGGTTCGGGTTCGGGTTTGGGTACAGGTTAGGTTTTGGGTAAAAGTGACAGCTTTAATTAGTGTTGTATTACGTATGTGAGATAGTGTGTATTGCATACAATTATTAGTGTTGTATTTGCATATATTCAATAGTGTGTATTGTATAATGCAATTGTATTGTATTATATGCAATAAAACACTATTATATATATACAATAGGCATTAGTGCACATATGCACTACACCGACAATTTTTTTTGAGTAACAATATCATCTTATTAGGAGGAAAGAAAAAAATTCACAAATATTTTTTAAAAAATACTTAAAAATTATTCTTAATAGTTCTCTCTTTAAGAGGAGTTCTCTCTAAATCTCACCCCTATAAATATATATATATATATATATATATATATATATATATATATATAAGTTTTTATCCCCCGTATTACGGGGGTTATTTTATGTTATTTGTTTTTAATATTTATTTTTTAAATATTATTGTATGAAAGTTAATAATAAACTTATGGTTTGATGATAAATTGTTTCACAAATAAATGAGATGTTATAACCCGGTTTAAAACTATATGGGTTTGATGAGACCCAAGACCCGTTTATTTTTCTTACTATAATATTTGGTTTTTAATTATAAATAATGTATATCCTTTTTTAAATAAATCAGATATTAGTTTTTAGTATATCCTTACTTTATAGGTTTTTTAAATCAAATATTTTGGTGAGATTAGTTTTTAATTTAATGAGATGTTATAACCCGTTCAAGAAATATATGGGTATGATGAGACTCATACCCATGAATTCGGGTTAAATGCATGAGAAGCCTCCATTTAAAAATCAAACAAATCTGGTGACTCAAAAAAAAGGGAAACGACCACATCGCGACACATAAGATTTTTATGGTTACATTTATATATATATATATATATATATATATATTAGTTTTTGTCCCCCGTATTACAGGGGTTGTTTTACATTATTCATTTATAATATTTATATACTTTTTTGGAGTTGAACTTTATTTATTATAAGGAAATGAATAATATACTTAGAGTTTGATAATACAAATGTTTGACAAATAACTAAGATGTTATAACCAGGTGTAAAAGTTATTTGAGTTTGGTGAGATCTAAGACCCGCTTATTTTTTTTAATATAAAATTGTTTCTTAATTATAAATAATAACAGTTTAGAAAAACATATAATAATTTTTAGTATATCCCTATTTTATAAGATTTTCACATCAATAATTTGGTGAGATTGATTTAAATTTAATTGGATGCTATAACTCGTTTAGGGAATATCTGGGTTTGGTAAGATCCATACCCGTGAATTCAGGTCAAATGCATGAGAAGCCTCCATTTAAAAATCAAGCAATCTGGTGGCTTTCAAAAAAGGAGGGAGCGACCACATCGCGACACTTAAGATTTTTGAGTTTTCGTTTATATATATATATATATATATATATATATATATATATATATATATATATATATATATATATATATATATACTAGTAGGATACCCGTGCGATGCGGCGGGTTCCGAAAAGAACTTGATATACAACTATAAGAAAAACACAAACTATCCAATGTGCATATATAAAGTTTTGATATCATTTTAAAATATCAAAAGGTCGGCCCATTTCATTAATTCTTCATCCTCAATGTCGTAAACCTTAAAAAGAGAGTCAACCGTCTACAGTTTTGAAAACGGGTACAAATAGCAATCCAATCCTTTTTTGCACCATGCCACCATCACCCTTCATGTCAAGTTTCGGACAATTTTTGGCTATTACCTGGAGATTTCCAAGTGAATCATTTTTAGTATTCACAAAAACTTTTAAAGTAACCAAAGTATAATGATGCTCGTTACAAAATTAAAATATAATTCAACATTATAAATTATGGCAACACAGATATGCATATGTATCTCTTTATAAAACGTAAAAAATAAATTATGAATTATGAAGAAATCAGATGCGTCAAATGACAGAACGTAATTGTTTAAAGATTAGAGACTAAGTATCAATGCAACATCAATCAAGAAGTTTTAAAGGACTGATCTGTGCACATACTTTTAACAACTCAAGAATTTTTAGATTAAATGAATGTGCTGCTTACAAAACTCAGTGGTAATATTACATAAACTTTTTAAACAAAAAAACATATACAGTATTTGACAAAAAAAAATAAGTTTTGAATTAGCATCACTTACATTTGTTGACTTATGTTTATTTTTAACCAGCTGCAAGTTCTGTAGCAAGAACACCACCATCAAATCCATCGATCTATATTTCTATGTAGCCCATAACAAAAAAAATATAGAGAGCAAGGGATAAAAAAACATACAAATAAAAGTACTGAAGAAACGTGGATCGACTTACTAGTAGACGATCAACTTTCCTCGGGTATGATTGTACTATATCACCGATGGTTTTCCGGAGTATGAATTCTTCCACCTACAAAACGAGCAGCACCGTGAACTTACCCCTCAGAAAGGGACAGAGGGGTCCTCTTTGGGGTAACCCTCCGGTGTGAGAATAAGATATTGTAGGAGAAGATAATAATCAGAAAGTGAGTAAGGATTTAGAATGTATTTTCTTGCCTACCTCCCCTTGTGGAGGTGGTGTGGTATTTATAGTGTTAGGTTTTCCAATGATTGGGCTCAGACCCAATTAGGGCCTTTTTGGCCTCCTCCTATTGCTTCGCGCCACGTGTCCTTAGGACACCTGGTGCTTTTTCATTGATTATTCTCTGACCAAGGTATTTCACCTGACCCATGTGCAATCACGTGGTAGCACATGGGTTTTGCTGAGTTGTCCACCCTTCATTAGCAGCTGTCAACATCAGCATATTTTTTATTCCTTAAAGGATACTTTCTGGAAGGTTGTCTGATGAGCACAATCATGGTTGTCCTTATCCTGATTTGGATAAGGACGTGGTTGATTATGTGCATGTGTGATATGCGCCTATCCTGGGGATGCGCGAGGTCTTCTCTTTATTCTCACGCGCAGATGTTTTATGCGCAGATGTGATATGCGCAAGCATATGTAATATGCGTGAGCATATGTGATATGCGCCACGCGCAGATGCGCCACGCGCAGATGTGATATGCGTGAGCATATGATGCGTGAGCATATGTGATACGCGCCACACGCAGATGCTCCACGCGCAGATGTGATATGCGTGAGCATATATGATGCGTGAGCATATGTGACGCGTGAGCATATGTGATATGCGTGAGCATATGTGATATGCGCCACGCGCATAGGTTTTGGCTTTGTGTCTTCATGACATCCTGATTTCAAGCCTCTTGTCTATATCTTGTGGGTTGACCCGCCCCGCTCGATGTTAAGGCGGGTGCATACCTCTTCATCGGCGCCATCACCTGTTACAACGGCAACAAAACCACTATCTCATCAGTTCTCTCTGAAAATCTTCACCATGGTTTCCGGTGTTCGAAACAGCGATCAAGTTCTGGAGGATAATGAGCTTGAGGATGTTAATGAGGGACAGCAGTTTCTGAGGGCGCCGCGTGATACTGCGCGCACCACCAGTAACCATCCCTTCATCACAACACCTCATAGCCAGACTGAAACTCCTCCAGACAATCTCACGTTCCAAAATCTGACTGGTGCAAAACAAAAAGGACCAATGGGTCCGGAAGTTGAGATCCCTATAGGATGGGCATCCAATCTCTGCTGGAATCATGGCCTCCGTTCCATAGGTTAGGCTGAACGGGGACTCGCCATTGCTGGTTTTGCTTAATGTCCTGTGCGCCCACAGGACATTAGGTAACTCCTCGACCCATGCATGGGATTCTCCCTCCAACCTTTTCTTCAGCCCATTCAGCAAGCTTTGGTTAGCGCGCTCCACTTGGCCATTCCCTTGAGGGTGGTATACTGAAGTGAAGATTTGGTTGATACGCAATTCCTTGAGCCAACTGGATATCTTCCTGTCAGTGAATTGTTTGCCATTGTCGCTCACAATTTCCATTGGCAGGCCAAAACGGCATATGATGTGGCTCCAAATAAATTGCTTCATTGCCTCGGCTGTGATTTTTGCTTGTGGCTTGGCTTCAACCCATTTTGTGAAATAGTCTACTGCCACTACCAAAAACTTTACTCGCCCTTGCGCTTGTGGTAAGGGACCCACAATATCGATTGCCCATTTGTGGAAAGGCCATGCGGAGGTCACCGGAATCAAGTTGTTCTTTGGCCGCATGGTGTTTGGCGCATAGCTCTGACACGCTTTGCATTTTTGGATCTCTTTTAACGCGTCCAAGTACATGCCTGGCCAGTAGTAACCTGCGTTCATTGCCTTGGCAACCACCATGCGCGGGCCAGCATGTATTCCACAGATTCCTTCGTGTATCTCTCTGATCACATAGCTTGCTTCCTCGGCATCCAGGCATTTCATGAGCGGTCCAAGATAAGAGTGTCGATATAACGTACCATCAAGCAGTTCGTAGTTCTGCGACTTGTGTCTTATCTTCCTCCTGTGCGCGATCGTCTGGTACCTTTCCCTCCTTCAAGAATTCCATTAATGGAGTTATCCATGATGAAGGTGTTGTATGAATTACAAGGACAGACTTCGCTCCCACCGACGGGTGGCTCATTACTTCCACCCTGACATCTTTGCCAAAGTGATCGAAGCTGGTTGATGCCATCTTGCTCAGCGCGTCGGCAGACTTGTTTTCACTGCGCGGAATATGTATGATTCTGAAGAAGTCAAATTGCTCGGTGAGTTTCTTCGCCTGCCCTAAATACAGAGGCATAGTGTTCTCCTTGGCATCATAAAGGCCATTGACCTGTGCTGCTACCAAGTATGAATCGACATGAGCCTCTAGCTTTTTAACTCCGAACTTGTGCGCGATGCGCAGACCAGCCAGCAGGGCTTCATACTCAGCTTCATTGTTGGTGCTCTTGAAATCCAACATGATTACGTAAGTATACTCATGACTTTCTGGATCCACCAGTTTGAGGCCTGCGCCGGACCCTTCGTTGTTTGAAGCTCCATCAGTGAATAATCTCCAAACATTTTCTTCATTATTGGCTTGCGGAGGGTCTACTTCGCGCTGAGCCTCTTCGACTTTTCCTTCAGGGATTTCTGCAATGAAATCAGCTAAGACTTGTCCCTTGATTGCTGGACGAGGTTTGTAGGTGATCGTGTGCTCCCCTAATTCCAGCGCCCATTTTGTCAGCCTTCTTAAGAGCGCGGGACGTCGCAAGACTTGTTGGATGTTGTAATCAGTCAGGACTTCAATGGGATGACCATTGAAATATTTATGAAGCATGCACGACGCATGTGTTAGTGATAAAACTAACTTTTCTATGATGGTGTAGCGCGTCTCAGGATCTGTCAGCACCCGACTTACACAATAGATTGGTGTTTGGATTCCCTTGCGATCCACCAACAACACTACGCCAATGGCGCGCTCTCCTGCTGACAGGTACAACGTTAGAGTTTCACCAGGTAGTGGAGCTGTGAGCGCAGGCAGATTTATCAGACATTCTTTTATCTCACTGAAAGCTTGCTCGGCCTCAGGCGTCCACTTGAATTGGCTTTTCTTTAAGCAATTTCTCAATGTGTTAATGAATGGGGTAGATTTGCTTGCATGGATCGCTAGGAACCTGTTAATTGATACCAATCTACCATTCAACTTTTGATCTTCCTTCATGGTGGATGGTGAGGGCATGTCAAGGATAGCCTCCACCTTCTCTGGGTTCACCTTGAAACCATCCTTGGTGACCATTACACCGAGAAATTTCCCTTCTTCTACGCCGAATGTGCATTTGCTCGGGTTGAGCTTCATGTTTACTTCCTTTAGGCGCCAAAGGGTTTCTTCGATGTCTTTGAGCATTTGTTTTTCCTCCCTGCTTTTAATCACCAAATCATCCACGTAGACTTCTAAGTTTCTTCCAATTTGCTCGTTGAAAACCGCATCCATGAGTGTTTGGTTAGTGGCTCCTGCATTCTTCAAACCAAAGGGCATTTTTGTGTAACAGAAAACACCCTTGTCAGTTCTGAAGGCAGTCTTGTCCTCATCTTGTGGTGCCATTTGAATTTGGTGATAGCCCTTATAGGCATCCAGGAAACATTTGAGCTTAAATGGCGCCACAGAGTCCACCTTCGCGTCAATGTTTGGGAGGGGGTAACAATCTTTTGGACACGCTTTGTTGAGGTCCTTGAAATCAATGCACATTCTCCATGACCCATTGCTCTTCTTTACCATCACAGGATTGCCTAGACCACTTGGCATCTTGGTTTTGTGTTGAATGGGAGCCTTCGCAATGCGCTCAGTGAATTTTGAATGCTTTACCAAGATGGTTGTCCTATATGGTGTGGTTACGTCCACTTGCCCTTTCGCTTGTGGGTTGTACGGTGTGTATAGATCCATATCAACTTTGGCTCCAGGCGCTATGTTCATGTGCGCGCGAAGCTGTTAACCTCCTGCATGAGTATCTCGCGTCTTCCTCATGCTGTGCACCTCTTCCTCATCACTAACATCAGCGTGTTCGGTGTGAACAGAGTGACCATCTTCCGGCGCGCGCGCCCTTTTTGTTGTTCTCTGAATGGTTTGTTTATCAAATGCGAGCCTTTGTGTTAATTCGGCTAACTTTTTGTGTTTGACCAGCTCATTGTATTTGTCCATTAAACGCTGTTGTTCGTTTATGAGCCATTCTTTAGGGTCATTGGTTTCAACTTCCGGACCCATTGGTCCTTTTTGTTTTGCACCAGTCAGATTTTGGAACGTGAGATCGTCTGGAGGAGTTTCAGTCTGGCTATGAGGTGTTGTGATGAAGGGATGGTTACTGGTGGTGCGCGCAGTATCACGCGACGCCCTCAGAAACTGTTGTCCCTCATTAACATCCTCAAGCTCATTATCCTCCAGAATTTGATCGCTGTTTCGAACACCGGAAACCATGGTGAAGATTTTCAGAGAGAACTGATGAGATAGTGGTTTTGTTGCCGTTGTAACAGGTGATGGCGCCAATGAAGAAACGTGGATCGACTTACTAGTAGACGATCAACTTTCCTCGGGTATGATTGTACTATATCACTGATGGTTTTCCGGAGAATGAATTCTTCCACCTACAAAACGAGCAGCACCGTGAACTTACCCCTCAGAAAGGGACAGAGGGGTCCTCTTTGGGGTAACCCTCCGGTGTGAGAATAAGATATTGTAGGTGAATATAATAATCAGAAAGTGAGTAAGGATTTAGAATGTATTTTCTTGCCTACCTCCCCTTGTGGAGGTGGTGTGGTATTTATAGTGTTAGGTTTTCCAATGATTGGGCTCAGACCCAATTAGGGCCTTTTTGGCCTCCTCCTATTGCTTCGCGCCACGTGTTCTTAGGACACCTGGTGCTTTTTCATTGATTATTCTCTGACCAAGGTATTTCACCTGACCCATGTGCAATCACGTGGTAGCACATGGGTTTTGCTGAGTTGTCCACCCTTCATTGGCAGCTGTCAACATCAGCATATTCTTTATTCCTTAAAGGATACCTTCTGGAAGGTTGTCTGATGAGCACAATCATGGTTGTCCTTATCCTGATTTGGATAAGGACGTGGTTGATTATGTGCATGTGTGATATGCGCCTATCCTGGGGATGCGCGAGGTCTTCTCTTTATTCTCACGCGCAGATGTTTCATGCGCAGATGTGATATGCGCAAGCATATGTAATATGTGTTAGCATATGTGATATGCGCCACTCGCAGATGTGATATGCCTGAGCATATGATGCGTGAGCATATGTGATACGCACCACACGCAGATGCGCCACGCGCAGATCTGATATGCGTGAGCATATACGATGCGTGAGCATATGTGACGCGTGAGCATATGTGATGCGTGAACATATGTGATATGCGTGAGCATATGTGATATGCGCCACGCGCATAGGTTTTGGCTTTGTGTCTTCATGACATCCTGATTTCAAGCCTCTTGTCTATATCTTGTGGGTTGACCCGCCCCGCTCAATGTTAAGGCAGGTGCATACCTCTTCATTGGCGCCATCACCTGTTACAACGGCAACAAAACCACTATCTCATCAGTTCTCTCTGAAAATCTTCACCATGGTTTCCGGTGTTCGAAACAGCGATCAAGTTCTGGAGGATAATGAGCTTGAGGATGTTAATGAGGGACAGTAGTTTCTGAGGGCGCCGCGTGATACTGCGCACACCACCAGTAACCATCCCTTCATCCCAACACCTCATAGCCAGACTGAAACTCCTCCAGACGATCTCACATTCCAAAATCTGACTGGTGCAAAACAAAAAGGACCAATGGGTCCGGAAGTTGAAACCAATGAACCTAAAGAATGGCTCATAAACGAACAACGGCGTTTAATGGACAAATACAATGAGCTGGTCAAACACAAAAAGTTAGCCGACTTAACACAAAGGCTCGCATTTGATAAACAAACCATTCAGGGAACAGCAAAAAGGGCAATGGGTCATGGAGAATGTGCATTGATTTCAAGGACCACAACAAAGCGTGTCCAAAAGATTGTTACCCCCTCCCAATCATTGACGCAAAGGTGGACTCTGTGGCGCCATTTAAGCTCAAATGTTTCCTGGATGCCTATAAGGGCTATCACCAAATTCAAATGGCACCACAAGATGAGGACAAGACTGCCTTCAGAACTGACAAGGGTGTTTTCTGTTACACAAAAATGCCCTTTGGTTTGAAGAATGCAGGAGCCACTTACCAAACACTCATGGATGCGGTTTTCAACGAGCAAATTGGAAGAAACTTAGAAGTCTACGTGGATGATTTGGTGATTAAAAGCAGGGAGGAAAAACAAATGCTCAAAGACATCGAAGAAACCCTTTGGCGCCTAAAGGAAGTAAACATGAAGCTCAACCCGAGCAAATGCACATTCGGCGTAGAAGAAGGGAAATTTCTTGGTGTAATGGTCACCAAGGATGGTTTCAAGGTGAACCCAGTGCAGGTGGAGGCTATCCTTGACATGCCCTCACCATCCACCATGAAGGAAGTTCAAAAGTTGAATGGTAGATTGGTATCAATTAACAGGTTCCTAGCGAACCATGCAAGCAAATCTACCCCATTCGTTAACACATTGAGAAATTGCTTAAAGAAAAGCCAATTCAAGTGGACGCCTGAGGCCGAGCAAGCTTTCAGTGAGATAAAAGAATGTCTGATAAATCTGCCTGCGCTCACAGCTCCACTACCTAGTGAAACTCTAATGTTGTACCTGTCAGCAGGAGAGCGCGCCATTGGCGCAGTGTTGTTGGTGGATCGCAAGGGAATCCAAACACCAATCTATTATGTAAGTCGGGTGCTGATAGATCCTGAGACGCGCTACACCATCATAGAAAAGTTAGTTTTATCACTAACACATGCGTCGCGCAAGCTTCGTAGATATTTCAATGGTCATCCCATTGAAGTCCTGACTGATTACAACATCCAGCAAGTCTTGCGACGTCCCGCGCTCTTAAGAAGGCTGACAAAATGGGCGCTGGAATTAGGGGAGCACACGATCACCTACAAACCTCGTCCAGCAATCAAGGGACAAGTCTTAGCTGATTTCATTGCAGAAATCCCTGAAGGAAAAGTCGAAGAGGCTCAGCGCGAAGTAGACCCTCCGCAAGCCAATAATGGAGAAAATGTTTGGAGATTATTCACTGATGGAGCTTCAAACAACGAAGGGTCCGGCGCAGGCCTCAAACTGGTGGATCCAGAAAGTCATGAGTATACTTACGTAATCAGGTTGGATTTCAAGAGCACCAACAATGAAGCTGAGTATGAAGCCCTGCTGGCTGGTCTGCGCATCGCGCACAAGTTCGGAGTCAAAAAGCTAGAGGCTCATGTCGATTCATACTTGGTAGCAGCACAGGTCAATGGCCTTTATGATGCCAAGGAGAACATTATGCCTCTGTATTTAGAGCAGGCGAAGAAACTCACCGAGCAATTTGACTTCTTCAGAATCATACATATTCCGCACAGTGAAAACAAGTCTGCCGACGCGCTGAGCAAGATGGCATCAACCAGCTTCGATCACTTTGGCAAAGATGTCAGGGTGGAAGTAATGAGCAACCCGTCGGTGGGAGCGAAGTCTGTCCTTGTAATTCATACAACACCTTTATCATGGATAACTCCATTAATGGAATTCTTGAAGGAGGGAAAGGTACCGGACGATCGCGCACAGGCGAGGAAGATAAGACACAAGTCGCAGAACTACGAACTGCTTGATGGTACGTTATATCGACGCTCTTATCTTGGATCGCTCATGAAATGGCTAGATGCCAAGGAAGCAAACTATGTGATCAGAGAGATACACGAAGGAATCTGTGGAATATATGCTGGCCCGCGCATGGTGGTTGCCAAGGCAATGAACGCAGGCTACTATTGGCCAGGCATGTACTTGGACGCGTTAAAAGAGATCCAAAAATGCAAAGCGTGTCAGAGCTATGCGCCAAACACCATGCGGCCAAAGAACAACTTGATTCCGGTGACCTCCTCATGGCCTTTCCACAAATGGGCAATCGATATTGTGGGTCCCTTACCACAAGCGCAAGGGCGAGTAAAGTTTTTGGTATTGGCAGTAGACTATTTCACAAAATGGGTTGAAGCCAAGCCACTAGCAAAAATCACAGCCGAGGCAATGAAGCAATTTATTTGGAGCCACATCATATGCCGTTATGGCCTGCCAATGGAAATTGTGAGCGACAATGGCAAACAATTCACTGACAAGAAGATATCCAGTTGGCTCAAGGAATTGCGCATCAACCAAGTCTTCACTTTAGTATACCACCCTCAAGGGAATGGCCAAGTGGAGCGCGCAAACCAAAGCTTGCTGAATGGGCTGAAGAAAAGGTTGGAGGGGGAATCCCATGCATGGGTCGAGGAGTTACCTAATGTCCTTTGGGCGCACAGGACATTACACAAAACCAGCAATGGCGAGTCCCCGTTCAGCCTAACCTATGGAACGGAGGCCATGATTCCAGCAGAGATTGGATGCCCATCCTATAGGGTGCTCATGATGAGTAAAAAAGACAACGAGCAAGAAAGGAGGTTGGATCTCAACTTACTTGAAGGGCGCAGAGAGGCGGCTATCATCAGTGAAGCCAAATACAAGAAAAAACTAGAAAAATATTACAATCAGCGCGTGAAAGAATGCCGCTTCAAGAAGAATGATTTTGTCCTTCGGAACAATGAAGCTAGTCGCGCAATACCCCCGGGAAAGATGTCCCCCAACTGGGAGGGACCTTATCAAGTTGGGAAAAGGCGCATACGCTTTAAAAGATTTGAATGGAAAGAAGATCCCGCGCACATGGAACGCAACACAGCTTAGAAAATGTTTCATGTAAAAATTGTCAAGTTTGTAATCAAGGCTTTTTAAGCCATTATGAATAATGATACGCGCTATTTTCTCTTAATGTGTGTTCTATTACCTTTTGCATTCATGTTTCACACTTCCCTTTATTAATTTTGAGCAATATGACAACATTGTATTGACATCAAAACTAAAAAATAAAACGAAGTAAAACATACATGCGCGAGCTTCAAGCTCAAACGCGTTAACGAGTTTTAACTCTAAAACGTCAGGGCCTTAGCCCAATAATATGAGCCTTAGCTCAGGGCCTTAGCCCAATAATATGAGCCTTAGCTCAAATTACTCACATCCATCCTACATGCTGCGCAGCTAGACCATAAAAATACCTAAGCACAGCTAAGGCAAAGCACATGCCAAAACATAGTTGTTAAGGTCTCAGGTCGAGGTCGCGCATGGGATTATAATAGATATCAGAGTAACACATACTGACATGTAAAGGCTAAAAAACTCAATCATAATTCCCTATAATAAATGCGCGATAACGTCGCGCAAAAGAGGAATAATGAAACGCCAAGGCACGTGTCAGCATACTCAGAATATTGCAAAATAACTTGAAATATGACAAGGATTAAGTAAAATAATTTCCTTACAACCTTGTTCAAGTTCAATGTGCAAGCATATCTTATATTCAACAAGCACAAACATGCAATATAAGGAGATGAATTGGGAATGCGCAAGATGCGAATAAGGAAAAAACAAAATTTCATTCCAAAACATAGAAGTTTACAAATTTACAAATGATGAGATAAAAACTACAAACAAAAAAAAAAAAAAAAAAAAACATGAAGGGCTTTTCAAGTCTCTATATCAACATCAGCCTCTTCATCGCCCTCATCATTACCTCCTCCCTCAGCATCTGGCGCAGCCCGCTCCTCGTCATCTCCAAACTTACCATAATCAAGCTGTTCGTCTTGAATGGAGTCGTCTTCTATCACGATAGTGTCAGGAGTAGGTCCTTTGGCCACGCCAGAGCCGCTAGCAGAGGCAGCATTGCCCGCGCCATCATCGCTGCCACCAGTCCCTTCACATTCGTCAAGTAATTTCTTTAGCGCGCCAAGATTGGGCTGGTCAGCCTATCTGCAAGTCACAAGGAAAAGTATGAGTACAAAAGACTAGGAAAATAAGTCAAGGTAAACTCATTAAGGTTAAAATACCTGCTCAAGGATGGGAATTGGAGTATTCAAGTACTTCTCCCCCACCTCGGCCATGTCAGCGCAGACAACGTCGAGCTGATAAGGGTAGTCGGATGGATTCTTCTTCAGCATGCCATATTCATAGCCATCCTTAAACCCTTCAGCTCGACCCACCAAGCGCGACGCAGCATTGCAATCCATCACAAGGGTCTGAAACTCGTCTGAGTATTTCATCGCATAAGCGCAACGAGTCACACCCTGTGAAACTAGCCATTGACGATCCTGCGCGAGGGAAGAAACAGACGTCTCAAGAGCAGGAATCTGAGAGTTTAACAACTCAACAGTTTCCTTGGTTTGTTTTAGCTCTTCTCTGTCAGACGCTGCTGCCGCCAAGGCTTCAGTCTTTTCTGCTCGCGCAGCATCGAGCTCTTCTCTGTCAGACGCTGCTACCGCCAAGGCTTCATTCTTCTCTGCTCGCGCAGCATCGAGCTCTTTCTTCAGATGCGCAACCTCACTCTCTAATAAAGATTTGTCAGTGTTAGCCTGCGCAAGAGTTTGATCACGCGCCTCTGCCTCCAACTCCAAGTCACGCGCTCGACGCGCGTACCTGGTTGCATCCGCTTCTGCCGCCTGCAGCTTCTCCCGCGCAGCCTGCAGCTCATGTCCGCGCTTCACAAAGGCAGCGTTGGCACTTGCTCGGTTCTCGCTAAGTTCTGTTTGGAGTTTCTCAGCTCTCTCTCGAGCGTCAGAAAGATTCCAAGCAGAAATCTTAGCCTCTTGCTTGGCCTCCGCAAGGGCATCGCACACTTTTATATAATCATTGCGAAGCTCTTGGGAGGCAGCAAAGAACGCAGACCCAGAAAAAAGGTGGTCGTTGAGCAAGTCCACGCGAGCGCGGTCCTCCTGAAACCTCCTTTCAGCCGGAGGCACAGAGTGAGCCCAGAAGTCTTCACACACGCCCATGGATTGAAATGAGCTATCTTCAGTAATATTCCAGCTCGGGCGGTATATGTGATTGGCTTCCTGCAAACACAAAGCAGCGCAAAAGAAACGTTTTAGTTATCTAGACACTAATTTGGAAGTCCGCACAGCGGAGAAAAACAAACTTATACCTGCGGAGAGCCGGCAGAAAAGTCAGCGCCAGCCCCACGAGAAGAAGGCTGCGCCACGAAATCTCGTGACGCTACAGGGCTTGCGCGGCCACCATCGGAATCTTCAAAATTTACCTCCTCATCATCCTCTGTAACAGGTCTTTTCTCCTGCGACTTGGAAAAATCAAAAACAGTCTCACGAGGAGGGCTGCGCGTAGGAGGAGGTGAGGGAGGTCTTGACGCCGTTAGATCAGCGCGTAAAATAGTCTCCTGCTCCTTAGTAATCCCAATGAGAGGAGATTCAGTGCTTGTTGGAGCAGGAGCAGAACTAACGGCGCCGGCGCCGGCGCCAGCAGTGCCACCAGCAGCTTGTGTGCCAGCTATAATTCCTATGAAAAAACCAAGGAGAAATGATTCATGACTTGATCTAAAGGAAAAAATCAGAAAATCAAAGCGCAATAAATACCTTGGCGCACCGCCGTCCGCGAATTGAGCATCGCCATGAAGTCCATTTTCCCCCTTTTCGAGGGTAAAACAAGGGACTTCAAAGCAACCTTCGGCGCAGCCTCGGTACCTTGCTGCGCCTGAGGTTGAGCCACCAAAGTCGCCGGCTCTACAAATATTTGAGTGAACAAAGCTTCATTAATAACTCTATCGGAATCACGCTCATAAAACCACAAAATATAAACAAAGTATACCTGTTGGAGAAGATGAAACAGCAGGCGCAGCGCCGCTTCCCTTGTCCGCCGCGTGAACAGATGAGGTGGCAGCACCATACCTCGTGTGGACAGGAGGATTGCCCACACCTCGAGGCAAAGAAGACGAGGAAAACTTGGAGGTAAATCCCTTGGTTTTCTCAAGTCCCTTCGCTTGGGTAGGAGGATCCTGGGCAACAGAGGCATCATTTTTCTTCTGTTTTTTACTGGCCCCTGCGCCAGTTTTGCCTTTAGCTTTGCGCTTGAGTTGTGGCGCCTCAGCTTCTTCCTCCACCTCTTCTTCCGCAAGCTCCAACTCATAGTTCTCGAGCGCATCTACAATACGTGCGACAGAAATGTTAACCAAATTTGGTATTCTAAAGGCATAAGCATAAGTACAAAGGCTTACCAGGCGCATCGCTGTCAAAGCAAAATTCTAAATCGACATGGATGAACATATCATCGAAGCGATCAGGGAAAGCAACTTCCCCAGCGCTCAGAGCGACAGAGCCGCCCTCCATATTCTCGTCATAAGCGGCATGGACGTATTCCTTGCTTACTGCATAAAACAAGACAAATGATATCAGCAAAGCGAATTATATTCGCGCAGAAATAATGCAATGAGCTAATAACTCACCTAAGCCATCAACTTGGACGACAGGCTCAGTCGCGCTGTCGGTCCACCTTTTGCTCATACCAACCCCCACCAGCGCCTCCTCGCAAATATTCTTGGCGGGGGATGGTTCAGCAGTTAACTTGTTAACCCATGTGCCCGTTGGGTTCTTAAGAACTTTCTCATCCACGGGCGCAGAAGTGATCGCGCGCATAGTCATGCGGATGGGAATCACACCAGCCTTAATATAATAAAATTTTTCAGACCAGTCATGAAGGCTTTTGAAGGAAACAGTGCAGCACTTAACCTTCTGACTGCGCGGTATGAATGAGAACCAAGAATCTTGGATTTTTGGCTTGTAAAAATATTGAAAGCGCCGAGGGGTGGGCTCCTCGCGCTGAGCTTTGCACATGAACTTAAAATGAGTCATGCGCACTAGTCCACAAGGATGGACTTGGGATATGTGAATCCCATAAAACTGAAGGAGCGCACCCATAAACCTTGTCATCGAAAGACGAAGGCTACAGTGAGTGAAAAAGTGAGAGTATAAAGAGATATAGCCGGTGGGCGGATCTGCCGCCGTTTGCCCGGCCGCCGGGAGCAGACAGCTGTACTCAGGGAGAAAACCCTGAGAGGCGATGAGATTGCCGAAATCAGACTGTTTCAATTTGCAAGGAATCTCATCCCATCTCTTCACTGTTTTTTTCTTCCCCACCTCCTCCGACGAGGCCTCGGCAGCCCGTTTACCCTTGCCGGTCTTCTTCAAAGTGGACATAACTAACGATTTTACACGGCGTTTGCTGGGGGAAATTGTGGTGTCTGGGTTATCAGACATACAATTGTGAATCAAACAGCGGTTACTTTAAGCACGGAAATCTGGAAGCAAAAGACAAAGGCTCTTAATCGGAATGAAAATTGAAGGAGAAAGAGCTCTGAAATAACAATGAAGATGAAGAAAAACCACTCAAAAGGCTTGCTTTTATAGGCCCAGGAGAGAGAAAGAAACAGGTACTGATCAGAGTTACGCTCACGCGCCCCCACTCGCAGGTGCAGGCCAACATGAGCGCGACACGTGTTCCTGACACTGTATGAGGAGACATGAAAGGCCACTATAGCACCTCGAGCACACGAAAAGTCTGACACATAACGTCTCCATCTCTGACGCATGTCAGCACCAACCAACCACGTACATGGACGATTCATTTCAACCAAAATGATAGAATTTCGCGCAACGCACATATGAGAAATAAAAAAGAAAAGACAAACCCCATTAAAAGAGCAAACTATTAAGTCTAATATCTATCTTACCTCGCTCGCGCGAGACAAGACACACATTAGACTGGGGGGGCTTGAAGAGGTATGCACCCGCCTTAACATAGAGCGGGGCGGGTCAACCCACAAGATATAGACAAGAGGCTTGAAATCAGGATGTCATGAAGACACAAAGCCAAAACCTATGCGCGTGGCGCATATCACATATGCTCACGCATATCACATATGTTCACGCATCGCATATGCTCACGCGTCACATATGCTCACGCATCATATATGCTCACGCATATCACATCTGCGCGTGGCGCATCTGCGTGTGGCGCGTATCACATATGCTCACGCATCATATGCTCACGCATATCACATCTGCGCGTGGCGCATCTGCGCGTGGCGCATATCATATATGCTCACGCATATTACATATGCTTGCGCATATCACATCTGCGCATGAAACATCTGCGCGTGAGAATAAAGAGAAGACCTCGCGCATCCCCAGGATAGGCGCATATCACACATGCACATAATCAACCACGTCCTTATCCAAATCAGGATAAGGACAACCATGATTGTGCTCATCAGACAACCTTCCAGAATGTATCCTTTAAGGAATAAAGAATATGCTGATGTTGACAGCTGCCAATGAAGGGTGGACAACTCAGCAAAACCCATGTGCTACCACGTGATTGCACATGGGTCAGGTGAAATACCTTGGTCAGAGAATAATCAATGAAAAAGCACCAGGTGTCCTAAGGACACGTAGCGAAGCAATAGGAGGAAGCCAAAAAGGCCCTAATTGGGTCTGAGCCCAATCATTGGAAAACCTAACACTATAAATACCACACCACCTCCACAAGGGGAGGTAGGCAAGAAAATACATTCTAAATCCTTACTCACTTTCTGATTATTATCTTCTCCTACAATATCTTATTCTCACACCGGAGGGTTACCCCAAAGAGGACCCCTCTGTCCCTTTCTGAGGGTTAAGTTCACGGTGCTGCTAGTTTTGTAGGTGGAAGAATTCATACTCCGGAAAACCATCGGTGATATAGTACAATCATACCCGAGGAAAGTTGATCGTCTACTAGTAAGTCGATCCACGTTTCTTCAAGTACCATAACAAGAGAAGCATTTGAATAATCCATCTCCATCATTGGATGTCATAGCTGCAATAGAACATAAATGAATAACTCATTTTCTCCCGAACTAAAGATTAATTTTTTTGACACAAACTCATTTTGACTCATACTAAAATAATTGGTTTTAACACAAACCCAACTTGACCGCTTATCTAACCGACCCGACCCTTCGTTTTGTGTCGAAAATCATATTGTTAAAACAATTAAAAGTTAAACAAAGTCACCATGCAAAAAACAATAATGCATATTACCTGATTATTCGAGGCACGAATACAAATTCATAATAGACAGTTAGACATGTCATTTTTCCCTTAGCAGTTCCCTATAAAAACTCAAGGATCCTGCATCAAATTGACAAAAATGCCCTTTTGATCAGAATTTTACAAGTTGAAATTTTTTATAGTATCAAATGAAATCACTTCAACCCGACACACCAACTCGTTTTGAGGCATAATAAAAAGTGTAACCCATATATTTTAACTCGATATCTAGTTTTTTCCACAAACCAAACAATTTTCATAAATGTGGTGCAACTTGTCAGACAAAGATATATTTTTTAAACAATCTGGCGTCGGAATTGGAATAACCGACATAACTAAACTGAAATAACCAAACCCAACACAAAAGCGTGGGTTTGATTTTCGTCTTCTCAAAATCCAAATTTTCCAGTTCAGTTTCGGTTTTGCATGTACTTCTCTCTGAAAAAATTCAACCGAACCAAAAAAAAACTCAACATTGCCTATAATATTGACATAAGCTACTTTAAATGTTTACTGAGTATTTATTAAGAAATAAAAAAAAACTAAGTAGATAAGTTTTAACAATTTGAGTTCAAATTGTAAATGAACTAAACGTTCAAAGATCATTCCGCGGAAAGTTTGTTAATTTATTAAACGAACGGGCACAATCTAAGTGAAATGAAAATAATGCCTTTTACTACCTTGGGTTCCAAGCTGGATCGACCTCCCTCAATAACATGATCAGCCTTTGTAAGTGTATGTGCAGGCCACGCGTTGGAATGCAGAGAGCCATAATTAGCAGTCTCTACAAAGAATAATATATTTGTTCAATTAGTTTCTTTTATAAATGTGTTGATTAATGTGTGCGTACACGCGCACGTGTTTGTGTGTGTGTGTGTGAGAGAGAGAGAGAGAGAGAGAGAGATTATTTACCGAGATGAGATCAAGCCCATTTGCATCCAGTTCGGTGCAACGATGGAAACCTGCTTAGGTTTCCATTGAGGATATTCATGCCAATTCTAGAGCTTACTTACACCTAGCCAAATTTCTTCATTTGGTGTACTCAATAACCTGGTCAAAACCACATGTCAAATTAAATCAAGAAACAATAAATGAATTTAAATCCAAAAGGTTGTCATTTATTAACCTGAAAATAGGTAGCAACAATGATTGTATTTGGAATTGTGACCAATTCATCAAAAATGGCTTTATTAGAGATTATCATCATAGACCTGAAGCTCTAAAGTTATCAAACTTTTTGGCAAATTTTACTCAATATCATGAAATCGTAGAATTATTTCAATGCTATAGGTTTATAAAAGGTAAGTAACATAGTTCCATTGATCACAAGGATGTTGACTTTTTTCTAACAGTGACTCGATTACACCAATCTTAGTTGAAACCTTCGACCGACCAAAAATGGCAGCAAACGGTTTACAGGGGGTTAGATACAGCTCCAAGCCGCCAACAATGTAATCAAGCTCCTGAAACATAACATTGTGTAAATAACATATCACAAGCTCGTTTAAAATTTAATAAGATACCTTTCGTATGAGGTGGCGTGTAACAGATGATTTCAAGTACTTTTCAACATAAAAATTGATACCAACACATGAAGCTAGCGTTTTTAAGCAACAATATATCATGATTAAACATAATAATCAACAAAGTAATCGATTGATATCGAAATCTTGACGAGAATACCTTAGATGATATAGATCTAAAAGTTTTGGAACGTTGTCGACACCTGTGGTAGTCCAACATCAGTGGGGAGTGGCGTCGAGCGGTTTACAGATTTGTTGTTGAACCCTAATTACCAAAATCGAGGTCTTCTAAAACCCTAATCAACCTCGTCCATTGTTGCTAGAGATCCATCTCAACCCTAGCCAGAGAGTGGCCTTTGACGACGTGAAAAGGCCACCACAGAACCCGCGTTGCTAGAGAGCAGCCCTCGTTATCTTCATCATTGCGGCGACTGAGAAACGTTGTCCGGGGGAGCTCCTCTTATCGTGAATGTATGTTTGAATTTTGGATTTAGGAGGCAAAAAGAAGAAAATGAGATGGGGAGAGAGATCTGCGGAATTGGTTTACTTCGTTTGTTTGAATAGAGTGGATTCAAATTTCAAAATCCTGTTCTCTACTACAATCCCTATAGATTTCAAAATGGGTGTATTTTAGATTTTATGTTTTAGATTGATATACGTCTATTTATAATCTTGGATCCTTTGTAAAGTTATGTTTATTTAAAATTTTAAGTTCGTTTTAGTTCGTGTTTTGGTTTATCTTTTATTAATTTAGGTTTTGAGTCAAGTATTTCATATATTTACATGTTTTATATCGTTTGGTGTCTTGAATGTTAAGCCTTAATTCTTTCTATCTTTTCATGCGAAGTTTGAGTTCGTTTTGTTCGTTAATGACTACATGATTATTCCACTTAGCGTTTCGATTTGTTTTCATGTAGATGGTGGTTTGAAAGTCAAGGAAAAGATGATCTAGAAGGTTCTTAACGTTACTTTATGTTCAAGAAAGAGATCTAAGATGATTTAATAACAAATAACAAGCAAAAATTCGTAGGCTACTCATATGGGCGCCGCACCCCGCGAAGGCAAAGGGCCAAGGCGGTCGCGGGGCGCCTAGGCCTTCTAGTCAGCAAAAAAAAAAAGCAAGCCGCCGCGCGCGAAGGCAAATGCTTAGGGTGGGGCCGCGCGGCGCCTAGGCATACTGGTCTGCGCGTTTTTGCAAGCCCAAGCCCGGTATTCGCTTATATAAACATTATTATGTCCCTAGCCGAGAAAACAATTATTCCAGCCAGTTTTGGAGAGGTTAGAGCCAAGTTGAAGGTGTTTTTGGAGCTAGGAATCAAGGGAGATCATTGAGCTTTCATACGGGTGTTCAAGGATCGATTAAGAAGGGTTCTTTCGTTCTTTTTCTTTGTTCTTGTCCACTATCTTTCATGATGTTTCCTTTTGTTTCTTTGGTTTAGTTATTTGATTATAACTATGCTAGGCTAGACTTCATGTCTACCTAGGTTTGATGAACATGTTTGATGCATGATTCTTGCTTTGGATAATTGTTTGATTATGGATTTCGTTATTTAATAGTAAAGACTTGATTTTGTTTTCATGATGCATATTAGTATTTATTATCTTGATTGATTGTTAACTATTGCTTCACATAGATCTTTTATCTTTTGATTGTGTTCTTTAGATTTAGGGTTTATGTTTAACTCATTACTTGGTGTTTTGATTATTGTGATTAAATGGGCCCATTAGATCATAGAAGCTTGTTGATAGTTGGTTAAGGTTATGAATGCTTTGCCAAATTCCAATAGCTGTAATGTGAGGAGTTGTTCATGTGTCTTGGTCAATTGCATGCTAGGATAGTTAGTGACAATATTCTTGCTTATTGTGTTGATCCATGTTCATGATGTCATGTTAGCTTATTAAGTTATCTAGGGTTTAGTGTTTCGTAAGATTGCTTGCTTTAGATACTATTAATTAACCCTAATTGATGACTTTGCGGAAATCAATAATACTGATTGCTTAATAATCTAATAATTGTTCTTTGGGATTTCATTTGATTCAGTAAAAGGTCCTTAGGGTTTTGTTAGATGAATATGTTTAGAAATCAGTTTTCATAATCATGTTATTTGTCCATTGCTTGATAATTGTTGATGCATGGGATTCTTACCTAGGTAGATTCCTTCTCTTATTGGTTTCAATCTTGTGATTTATCGCTTGTTTCTCGTTTACTTGTTTATTTATTTTATTAGTTTAATATTAGTTTTATAATCCCCCTTAAAACATTAATAATAAATAGTCGTGTCGTAAGTCGAGTCTAATTAGTTAATTAACGTAATTTATAGAGTCCTGTAGGTTCGATATTCCGGACTTACTTAGATTAGTACAATTGACCGGTTCACTTGCCGGTGTTTTGTTTAGTTGAGTCTTAGGTCTAGTTTTTATTACTTGTTTAATTTAGTTAATAATTAATTAACTGTTTTGAGAATATCATAGATGCTTGTACTCCCTGCATGAGTTCTAGTACCTCTAAATTTTTCAACATCTCAATCTTCTCTTTCTTATATCCATTATATATATATATATAGGGTAGAGTTAAATAAGAAGTGGAGTGTGTGTAAAAAGTGTAAGACCTAATCTGGTGCGTTAGATATGTTTATCTGATGGTGGATATGAAAAGTGTGTTAATTGTGCGTTGTGTTTTATTTTAGTTGTGGTGTGTTTATTGTACAGTGTGTTTTATTAGATTTTGTAACATCGTGAAAATATCGGGTTTAATTTATCAAGTTTCCAAAGTCAAAGGACCTAAAATGCCAATATCCAAACCTAAGGGTTAAAATTGAAAGTTTTGTTTTCCTGACCCATCGCGATACGTGATGGATCAGAAGAGAGACCCATCGCGTATCACGATGGGTTGTCTGACAATGAGACGCGTGGCATGACGTTTGCCACGTGTCCCGCCACGTGGCACACCGTCCACCATGTGTCAACACGTGGCACACCGTCTGCCACGTGGCAGACCTATATGGTGACTGGCCGTGGCTCATCGCGATACGCGATAGGCTAGCTTAAGGCCATCGCGTATCGCGATGCCCTGCTAGATTTTGCCTATAAATAGCAAGCTCGGGTGTTCACAATTTTCATCCCAAAATCAGTACTTATTTCTCTCTCTAACATCTCACTAGAATCCTATAATCATATTATTGATCCACCTCGAAATTCGTGCCAATTCTATATCATTATTTCGATTTCTGTGCCCATTCCCTCGTTGTTCGTGCCATCTTCCACTGACGTATCAACCAAGAAGGCGTTTGTTATATCTCTACATCATGGTGGTTAGTCTCGCAAAGCGTGCCGATGATTTGTGAAGTATTGTTGTTCATCGTGTTGCGTGCCAAGAGATAAGTGTCAAGAAAAAAGGTTGAACAAGAAGATAAAGAAGGAGAAGTAGCGTTGAGGTGCTGTTCAAATATTTAGGATTTATAAGCCAAGAAAAGGTAGGCATAATGCCCGAATAAAATAATAATAAAATATTATATAGGCTTAAACCTTAAGTCGAGGTTATACTCGATACCTCGATAAAATACAAATACGCATTACATGGATCAAGATATCACTTTGAAACATGTATATAATAAATAAACATCATATTACATATGCGCATTACATGGATCAAGATATCACTTTGTTGTTCAACAAAAGCATATTGCAATAGATTTCTAGTATAAGTGCCATAATCTGATGTTACGTCTGCAAATGATCTCGCATATGTTAGGATATTTCTTTCTAATTATTACATATATGTAGTGCTAATAGTAATACACATATGCAATACTCAAAACTAGGTATTAAACGTACACAATACCCTGTTTATGCATATATAACAATGTAATATTGTACATCAGGGTATTTTTTTTATTATTATTACTTACATGTAATATTAACAGTATTACCCATATGCAATACTCTGTATACCCATATGCAATACTCTGTATACCCAGTTGCAATACTTATTTATCTCCTAATAATCTATTAACTCGTGATTAATCAACTAAACTAACAAATCAACACATGAAACGAACAAATTATGTTTTTTTACCTAGAGTAATAGCCGATTTTGACCTAGAATCAACAAATTTTGGCCGTTTAGACCTTGAATCACTAAATCCGGGACGCTTTTGACCAACAATCACCTAATTCTGGACTTACAGTATAATTATTGATTGTAGATCTTGCAGATAAAGCAATATCTAATCAATTTAAGAGGGAGACAATGAAATCAGTAAAAAAAACACGTGAATTAGGAAGAGTTACCTTCAATTGTCATATTCAATGGTTGAATCCAAGATGGAGATACGATTAACAGAGGTGTATGCGTAATTACACATAGGCAGAGGATCGATATTCAATAATTTAGGGTTCTTAATAATCAAGATGCTTCTATTCACGATCTGTAAGTTTCTAAAATCTATTGAAAAATCAAATTTACAATTATAACCTTAGAGTTAGGAGTTACTTAGTTCTCTACTAATTGAGAGTTCTCTCTTGATCCTTTCCCTATATATATATATATATATATATATATGAGCGTATCTTTTCAATTTGCACAATGCTGTTATGAATTATGATCCTCTATTTTTTCGAAGACGACCCAGTCTACTAGCCATGGAATACCCAAGAACGCCCTTGCGTCCTTAGAAGAGAAGAAAAGGTCAACATCGAAAATAAACTACACCTTATGAAAACAAAACAAGTTTTAATAATACATATTAAAATAAAAGTAAATACATATATGGCTACTTGCCACTTAGCCCACTTGCGTATTAGTGAAGTCCCAAGACAACCCCACAAAACATAAAAATATCAAAGGTACATGTACTTACTAAACATAGTTGTTGCCGGCGTCGGCTTACTCGGTTTCGTGCGTTTGACTGCGACCCGGTCTTTAGTCAAAAGTCCCCCCGCGAACCGGGTTTCCACGAACTGCTCGTGATGCACTATTACTTGACAGTTGACACTCTTTCTAATTACCCTTTTTTCTTTTTTTCTTTTATATTTATGTCATGTATAATTCTTCTTAGGGATTTTTTTTATTTAATCATGTTAACAATATGCACTATTTGTTAATAAATTATTAAAGATTATAATAACCTGTAGATAACTGTAATAGCAGTGGAGGCTTGGAGGGTGTGTGAGCCGCATCATCGGCCGGGGCACATAAGTTTCAGGAGCACAATCTTTTTTATACATATTACACATATATGATTTTTTGTGTTAAAAATAAGGTTATTTGTAATACTTTATGAGATAATTTCATGCTCATTTTGGTTTGCGCTTATAATATATCGGTCAATAAAAATTTTATCTATATACATTAGCAAATAAAAAATTTTCCTTAAGGACTACGGGCCTTTTTTATTTTGGCTCGGCCGGGGTATTTAAATTCTCGGAGACGGCCCTGTGTGATAGCATGTGATATGATTAAGCTTAATAACTTATTGGCTTTTGTATTTCCTAACCATACCCGGTAAATTCATATAGAAACATGTTTATATACAAAGGGCTCTTAACGAACAAAGTGTACAAATGATTTAATATAGGTTGCGTAATGCTTAATATAGCTAGGTTGTGTAATTATTAACATAGGTTGGGTGATTATGATTATTTTATAAGTTGCATAACTATTAACATAGGCTGGGTGATTATTTTATAAGTTGCATGATAATTTATTCATGTTGCGTAATTAGTCATATTTGTTGCTAGTTATTTAACTTTTCGAGTATGTGGAAGTGATTCTTACGTAGTTGCGTGTGTTGTTGATGTTTTTCTATTTTTTTTTGTATTGTTTGAGTTGCTTGTTTAAGTAAAATTTCTTTTTTCATTTTAATAATATTGGTCTTAAAAAAGTTAATTAACCTTTATGAGAAATTACTTGTAAATATTGACAAGTTATTAGCAAATCAGTTTATCGCTCAATAGACTTTTCCAAACCCTTTTTAGAATCTTCTTTGAACATGTCCTTTACCATTTAAAGTTGCTTTTGTACTTCTCTTGCTTCGAGAAAGTTACATGAAATATTAGTAAATATAATTGACTTAAAAAATCATTTATGCCATTAAAAACCGATTTCATTCGATTATCAATTACATTATCTTGAAGAAATTACGTATTATCTATATCTATCCTATATATAAAACATGAGTAAGGGAGCTCTTAATTTTTAAGAGGTATCTATACTATATATAAAGCATGAGTAAGAAAGCTCTTAATTTTTAAGAGGTATCAAACTTGTTGCTTTTAGTACAAACTACAATAAATAAATTTAAGACATTTTAAGGGCAATTTTGTCTTTTGACAATTTTGTCTTTAACAAGAGTAAAATCATACGCATTTTAAATTCAAAATTAACTATAAGTTTGGTTCTTTAACTTTAACCATATTTTGTTTACTTATATAATAGTTACATATATACACCGACCCCTTATTTTAAACTAACTACCCCGACGACGTTTAAACGTTTATAATTTTTTCACACGCTAATATTTTTTTAAAAACATTATACCATAAAAACGAGTATTTTATTATCTTTAATTTAAGTATGGTATTGCTATACTTTTTCTATTTTAAAAACTTAACGTGTTACCTGATTACCATTAAAGACCGGCAAACGAATCGGTTGGGTTCGGGTCATGGGTCTACAAGGTTAAGGTTGGAATGAGTCGATACAAAAAAGTTAATTTGGTTTGGAACGGGACGGTTTTGGGTTAAAAGGGGTCAAGTCATAACGAATTTCGGGTTAGAACAGTGTCAAACGGAACTGGTTGCGGGTCAAGACGAGTTCAATGCAGCGGTTAAGTGCGCATCGACACCTGATTGCACGTGTACAATCATTGTGTGACGTGCTTACTAATACCGGATAAGATTACAATACCGAAACACGAACATACTATCTTCGGGTTATGCATATACTATTGTGAAGTCACGCACATACAGAAACAGTAACACTGGTTACGCATCCGATGACATGTTTGCATGCATACCGCGCCGCATCGCCAGGGCCGGCCCAACCTTTTTGGGGGCCTAAAGCAAACTAAAAGATTGGGGGCCTAACCATGAAAAAGAAAACAAATGTATAGCTAGACTAGACGGGCAATGTAACAGGTCATAAAAATGTCTGGTGTAATAGTTTCTTTTGATTAAAAAAGATCAAGTAATTACCAATTCAGCTCAGCTCAGCTCCCTACATAAGTGCAACAATCCCAACTTTTATCCTATAAAATAAGCTAGTATATGAAAATATTAGATTTGTTTTTTAAAAGAAACCAACAAAAAGTTGTTGAAACGGAACATGAAAGTAACTTCTTTGAAGATATAAAAAACATTTGATAAACAACACCGGACATCGAACACTTTCATCACAAGCATTAACAATTATAATGTACATATATCATTCTAATACTAAGAAAAAAATGAACATCTTAACTAATATATATAATGTTGAGTGTAAACTTTCTAAACACGAAAACAATTTTAGCTACAGAGAGGAACATATATATATACACTTAAGTTATTAATTTAAACTTTTGTTTTAAGATAAACAAGTACTAAGTACTTGAAGTAATAAATAGAATGTAATGAATTTGAAGAAAATAAATATAAAATACTTGAGTTTTGTTTGGAACTTTGGGCTGCTGAATTATATTCTTCCAGCCTTTCCCTAAGAAGGAGAGAAAAGAAAAAAAACTAAATTGATGGGAATGGGATTTGATCCTTGGACTACAAAGTTAAATGTTCAGCCTTTTAAGGCTACACTAGAACAACTGTTTAATAAAGCATCGACTTAGAACATATATATCATAGATAACTTTTAAAAATAAATGGGGCCTTAAAAAATTTGGGGCCCAAAGCCCTAGCTTTGATACACTATGCATACGGGCCGGCCATGCGCATCGCACGAGCATATAGTTAGTATAATGTAAACATAAGTTTATTAGTTAACAAATAAAAGTAAGTCTTATATTTATACCATGCAAGGTGTGGACAGGAAGAAGAGGCTTCATTATCGATTCTAGTCCATTATTTTTGGGTTGACTAAACCCCAAGAGATTCCACCACTTTGCACTCACGAAAAAATCAACCCCTAACTTCCCATCTCTATCTGCTTTATTAAACTAGTAATTATAATTTTCTTTTTAGGAACAAACCGGTTATATTATATAATATATTTAAAGTGATCTAATATTGTGGTCTTTGTTTTGCTTCTCTCATTCTCAGTATTTCGCACCTTGTAATTTGATCGGAAAAACTAAGGAAAAAGTCAAAAAGAAAAATAATATGACCTTAAACAATGGAGTGACATAATTTTTTTGGCACAATGTTGTGACATGCTAGTTTAGATAAGTGTCATTTCATGCAAAGTGTGTACATGTATGAACATCGCAATTGTAATTTATAGTTGTCTAAAGTAAATATTCTTCTTGGACGATCTTTGAAGAAAATATAATTTAGGTTCATCACTTGTATAATCTAGTCTTTACTGATCTTTAAAAATACAATTTAATTAGGGTGGAGAGGAGGCAACCCCGCCTACACCTGTCGACCCACCAATCACCGGCCACCACCTCAGACATTGCCCTTGAACCCGTTGGACCCCCAATTCACTGGCACTACACTACCCACCCAACCATTGGCTCCCTCCCTCCCCTACACGCACAAACTTGCTCATGTCTCCTCTCCTTTCTTCGGGTTGTATCACCCAGAATCGATACCCAACATGGAAAATGGGGAGGGTGGTGGCGGCGTACCCGGAGTACCTGATGGCACTACCTGATGCCCGCCCACTACCTGATGCCCGCCCTATGTAATTACTTGGGTTACTAGGTAAGAGTTGAGAGAAATAGTATAAATTGACTAACTGCTCTGAGTGTAAACAAAGTTATTATCACTCTAAAACATAAACTCGTTCTTAGTTAGTCATATGATTCATCATTATACATTTGTTACGCGATATTTCTCCATATTTGCATCTAAAACTAAACCTCGAAAATATATTAGATTATTAACAAAAAAAAATGTAAGTTAATTATTGCGTACCTATTAATACACACTTGTGACGTAAATATATAATAAAATCACATTCTAATAAAAGAAGATTTCCCTAACTTAATTAAGAAAACAAAAACCAATTTTCAATAATAATAATAATAATAATAAAGTAATAAAACGAAAAAAACTGCCTACTTTCGTCAAACTTGTTAGACTACTCCCATTCATGATCTTGGATTGTAATCTTAGAAAAAAAGAAAAAAAAAGAAAAATGGCAATAAAGGGGGCAATCTGATCGATTTTGTGATTGGGATTGCAATCCCTATTTTTCTCAATCATGTACACTTGTCAACATATTAGTGGATGTATTTTTATTTTATTTTTTCTTTTTAATTCTCACCAATTAATTATATATACTTTTTGGTTTTTGTTTTATAACTTATTATTTTTGACTTTTTAAAAAAATCTAAAAACACAGTCTTAGTTTTTTTTTGTGAGCATTCCGGTATAAATTTCGTTAAAAATAGAGTTTGTTTAAAAAATCGTATTTTTTATATAAAATTTTATTTTTTCCCATTATTGAATTATTTAAAGTTTTTTATATTTAAAAAAAATATAATTACTTAATTATATTTATATAGTTAATCAAAACTAATTATAAATTGAATTTATTTAATAAAAAAGGATGAGATTGGGTTGTTAATGGGAGTAAAAGATTGGAACGGGTTAAATTTTATAGATTGAAGAGAGAGAAATTAATTTTATAATGTAAGATTAAGATTGTGAGATTGTTGATGGAGATAGTCTTAAGCAACTTCCTTGAACCCACCACTCCACCGCCAACCATCCTTATATTATAAGCCTCACTCACCCACACACTCTTCAATTCAATTCTTCACTCAACAAACAAAACAAACTCTAATGGCAGTTGAAGCTTTAAACTCCCCAACAACAGCAACCACTCCTTTGTTCCGACAAGATTCCGGCAACCACTTGAAGTATCTAGACTCATGGACCAAAGGCAAAAGATCAAGACGACCTCGTACTGAGGAAGAGTACCTTGCCTTTTGCCTTATGTTACTCTCCCGTGGCCACCCTGGCACCGACACCTTACCTCGTCCCCACCAAAACAGACTCCTTCAGACGCAACAACCAGCGGCGGCTGTTTTTAAGTGTACCGTGTGTGATAAATCATTTGGGTCGTATCAAGCTCTCGGTGGACATAAAGCTAGTCACCGGAAAAATATTCCGGTGGAGTTTGAACTGCCGACAACGTCTTCCACTAGTGGGACTGGACGGAATCACGAGTGTTCTATTTGCCACCGGTGTTTTCCGACCGGCCAGGCGTTGGGTGGACACAAGCGCCGCCACTACGACGGTGTTATTGGTGGTAGAGCTGCTAGCGGGATCACCACCTCCGAAGGCGTGGGGTCCACCAATAGTCAACGCGGGTTTGACCTTAACCTACCGGCCATGCCGGGATTTGCCGATGATGAGGTTGAGAGCCCGCATCCCGCCAAAAAGGCTCGGACATTTCCGGCTGTGAAGCCGGAAATTATCCCACAAAATTAAAGGAGAAAGAAAAGATTACTGAGTTTTTTCTTTTTCTTTTTATTTCCTCTTTTCTATTATAGGGGATTTATTATTGGAAATCTGTTAAGAGTAACATTCTTTGATAGTTTGATACAGAGATGATTGATTCTTTGTAAATAATTGTTGAATTTAATGGGATTGATTTTTATTTTTTCTATGATTTAGAGATGATTAATTATTATTTATTTATTTATTTTTCTCAATTCAAATATTCTTATGATGATTGCTGGCCGGAATCTTGTACTTTACGCAACCGGTGGAATCGCGTGGCGTGAAATAAATTAATTATCGTTATCTCAACAGAAATTTAGGTCAAAGGATAAGAGAGTAACTTGTGTTCTAATCTTACCTCATCAGACTCTTCAATAACTTGGGGGCAGCTATTAGCTACTTTCCACCCTAACTAACTTGTCATTCAATTGTCTAGAATTGTCTTTCCATAGGGTGTGAAAAAAACCCGAAACCTAACAATGACGGCTGTAAATTCATTTTTTTAGTTTGATTACCGGTTCCACAAATCTGCTTATTTAGATAACTAACTGAACTCTATGGAATTTTAGGAATAATAAGCGATTTAACTGGATGACTTAAACGGCTAAATCGGTTGAATTTGGTTTGGTTAGATATATATGAATTTGGTTTGGTTAGATAAATTTGTAGTTCGAACCGCGGTTAGGGGAAAAAATCAAACTTGTATAAATTGATATTCGAACATATGAGCATACCTAGTATTTATGTATTTATATTTTTGCTTAATTAGTTTTCATGTTTATTATTTGATCTCCCAAGAATGGGAGAGGTGAATCTAGGCATCTTGGTTAAGTGTTAATAATATATCAGCTAACTTATTGGTTAAGAGAAAAAGATTGATGGATATTTTAATGTTAGGTATGATGTGTCGTGATATACAGAATTGGACGAGCAACCAATGGCTCATATTGATGCCTTCGGAGGGTTTCTTGTGGAGGTTGAATTATAGGAAGTGTTGGATATCTCTTGTTTATACATATGATATCCATCTAAGCATAATTTTAGGGCAAACAGTTGTCATTGGTACTTGACTTGTTATTATTCGCTTTGTAGGTTTAATCTTATTTGATTGAAGATGTGCTAATACAGAAAAAACAAAGCACCTTTCATTCTTTCAAGACATGTGTTTATGGCCAACTTTTAGGTGTGGCAATGATGGGCCATCTTAAGGGCCCATTCCAAGTCATACATATATTATAACCAAACAAATATATATTTAGCCCAAGCTATACATAATATGTAACCTAACAATAATTAGCGCAACACACATAATTTAACTTAACATTCAAACCCAACAAATTAAGAGCATTTATAATAAGGCA
This sequence comes from Bidens hawaiensis, assembly GCF_021521415.1. Taxonomy (NCBI): domain Eukaryota; kingdom Viridiplantae; phylum Streptophyta; class Magnoliopsida; order Asterales; family Asteraceae; genus Bidens; species Bidens hawaiensis. The sequence continues at coordinate 525,202 of NW_027492176.1, forward strand.
CTGAAAAACACTAAAAAACATACATAATCATCCACTAGGCCATAAAAATATCATTCTTTTAGAAAAATTCAAATCTCATTCAATAAAAGATCTTAAAAATGCAAAAATATATTGTCACATCATTACCACTTTTAGCACCCAAAACCCCCCACCCGACCCCACCACTAGCAAAAGGGCCCCCCATTTCCATCATTTTTTCTAGTTCTTACCCAAGAACTTATTCTAAAAATGAGTCTCAAAAATCATGCCACAATAAGTAAAAACTAATGATGTGTTAAAACACCCGAAAACAACCCTCGAAAACACCTTATTGTGTTTGCTCTAATAGTTGAAACGTTATACATACATACATACATACATACATACATACATACGGACACACATGCACGTATGCAAACACACACACACACGAATACATGCATTGTCGATTTCCCCACGCTTTTATCTCTTCGCAACCAGGACTTGTAAATTGAACATGTATCGTCTTCAACGGACCTGCAGATCAATTGGCGGTTTCAACGAAGCCACCTAGACCACCATATCTCGCAGGGGAGGGCGAACTCAATGAGGAGGCAATTTGAGTGGGTTTGTACTTTGTAGGTAAGTTCTAACGAGAGATGAGGAACATGTTGAGCTAACTTTTATCTTAGGGCATGTGGCTTTTTGAAAAAGACAGTGGTGGTAGTGGCTCACAAGAGAAGGGAGCGGTGGCGGCGGTGGCGCTGGGTATTGGGTTAAACATATTCTAATATGTAATATATAATAAGTTTGAGTTTGTTGGTCGTTCGGAAAGGGAGTAAGTTGATCTTTTATTGATGGAAATTTCTCAGTTTTAGCTCATTAATCATTCAGATTCGTGGTTTTGGATCTCGATGTAGATAACGAGCTTTTAGGCAAATCTATTAGGAAGCATACGCGATGAAATAGATTGGTTCCCATAAAAATAAACATTTTGGGTTGATGCATTTATCATAATCGGTTGCCTTTACGAACCAACTTGGTGAATAAGGGTATAGATGTCCCTTCAGTTCTTTGTCCTTTATACCTTAACTCGGAGGAGTATTCAGATCATGTTTTTAGTGTTTGTGGGGTAGCTACTAGAGTATGGGACACCATATGTAAGTGGCTTGATTTTCCTTCGATACAAGACTTTTCTGTTTTGGGCATCTTGTTATGGCGTGACATGCTTTCAGTTACTAATAAGAAGCGGAAATTAATTCATGATATTATTCTCTTCGTGTGGTGGATCACCTGGATGGCTCGGAATTAAGCTGTTTTTCAAGCGCAAGTTAGCCGAAAAGAGCTTATTTTCGACTCTCTTCTAATTTATTCGTTTTCATGGACTACAATTATAAAAATATTATTAGTTGGACCAAGTGGCTTAAAAATCCTCTTATTGTAATGTAATTGTTTCGTTTTTTACTTCTAGCTTTAGCTAGTTTTGTTTATATAAAAGTTGTTCTAATATATATATACACACACACACACACTAGTTTTAAAGCATGTGTAACACACAGGATTATCTAAATTATAAAATTACAAGTAAAGAAAATAATTACATAAGGTATATGAAAAAATATATTACATGTATACTTGTGTCTATACTATGCGTATATAAATTGATTTTATTATGTCACAAAATGATTTTTTAAAATAAACTTAATAAAAAAATTCACGTGAAAAAACGTACCCGAAAACGCTCCTTTTATTGAAACTTTCATTGTCAATATGATATATGTATAAATGAAAGAATGCAGGAAGAAGACTTCTCATACAATAGTCATACAATAGTAGTTATGACCATTCAACTTAAATACTGAAGGAGCGTTACCTTTATTGATATGTTTATGAATTTGCAAGCCATAGAAGGAAATGAAAATATTAACAACGAGTATTCTTTAAAAACTATGTTTGTCACACCCGGCCCTGAGCGGCGGAAACAGCCGGGCGCGCTCGAGTGGGGATGGATAATTAAGCACGGGCCATTGCAAACATTCAAAGATTTTCATTGCGCATGAAATGTTTAATACAATACCTTACATTGTTTAAAAATTACATAAAAACATCCAAGTATAAAAACTGTTGAAGATTTCCACGCCATATCCCCCATGCGCGGCGGGAACAACCACGCGCATCGAAGGGATAGAACTAAAATCTTCTAAAAAGCTAGTTTAGATGTTCAGCGTGAGGTGCTCTAAGTGTGACTCCATGCGCTACCTAGTTATCTCCTGAAAGACACGTAAAAACATTTGAATCAGTATAAACTGAGTGAGTTCACAAGTTTTAGTAACTTGATAAATCGTATTGCATCATAATCATTCTGAAACATAATTCTGGTAGCATCATTAAAGCACAAGCTTGGTAAAACATAGTTATATCAACATATTCTGATAAAATCGTTCCGCGGGTTACGCGCGAACATTTCTGGGAACTGTGCTCGTCTGTGTAAGTGGCGCTGCCACTACGAGTGAAACAAGTAATACTGTCCCGCGGGTTACGCGCGGACACTTCTGAAAAATCGTGCTCGTCTGTGTAAGTGGCGCTGCCACTACGAGCGAATAATACCGTCCCGCGGGTTACGCGCGGACGTTGTGCCGGAAAACAAGGCGCTTGTCTGCGTAAGAGGAGCGACCTCTACAAGCGGGCTCAATCCCATAGTACTGCCCCGTGCTAGGCACTCGTCTGTGTAAGAGGTGCGACCCCTACGAGTGGGCGGATCAAACCAGCAGTCCCTACCCTTAGAGTTCCAATGGTAAAGTGATCACTTACTCGTTCTTGCGCACTCATATCGAAAACCATAGATAACTGTTTGCATTGCTCGAAAATTACCATAATGAATTATAAGTTAAACACATAATCGCTTGCATTGTTCGTAAATATACCATGATAAAATGTAATTTAAACACGTGTCCCTCGCCCCGAAAACAGGTTAAAAACAGTGAAAATAGTGAAATGGGGGCTGTGAGACTCACCTGAGGTTCTTGTTAAGGGATTAATCGAGATTCGGGTTTTCTTGGTGTTGGCCTCGGAATCGAAGGTCTAGAATACGATTAAATAACAAGTATATATATTAAGATCATGAAATAGAAGAATATAAGGGTTGGATAGTAGGTCTCAAGGTTATATTCTCGGCTTACCTAGTAACAGGATCGGAGCTGGAAACAACGGATGCTTGGGAGAGGATTAGTGCAAGTTTGTAGTTCTTTGAAGTGTGTTTTGGGTGATAATTTAGGTTACAAATTTATAGGCAAACTCAAGGGAACACAATCCCTTGCTTTAGGGGATTGAAATCTTTTCATAACTAGGTGAAATGATGATAAAGTATGGAAATTATTATTGTTTATTGTTTACTTAAGAGTGGAGGAGTGGACAAAAGATCTTGATTTGATTTGGACAGGACATGCAGGTCTGGGGTTGGTGAGAATAGGGTGGCTGACAGTTGACTTTTCATGTTACAGTGTGTTTTTTCAGGAACTTTTGTCAGTGTACAGTAAAAAGTGAAAAATCTCTGAAACACGCTACTGTTTCCTTTTGGGCGGGAGTAATCTCCTTATAACTGGAGAATAGACTTAAGTGTTCTGCGCGTATAACTTTGTGCGCATAGCTTTCTGCGTGAAGGACATTTCTTTGCTGCGGGTAGGTGCGTAACCTTCTCGCAGTTAGGGACATTTGAGTTTCATTTGTAGATTCTCCAGGTGGTCTTGGTATTTCAACATAGTGATCAGTCATGTTGAAGTCAATTCCATCTTGGAGCTTCAGACAAACTAGTTCTCAACGTTCCCGCCATGCGGGGAGGCTAGTTCCCTTCCGCACGCGCATAAACGATGTAGGATGCACCCGCCTTAGCATTATGCGGGATGGTCAACCCATAGACAACATAACGTTAAATTACATGAAAACATAAAGCCAAAACATTCACGCATGGCGCATATAACATACGCTCACGCTGGTTCTTAACATGGTGCGCTCGCGCAGGGCGCACATAACAAATGCACGCGCTTAATCTTTACAATCACCTAATTATTAGGTTGATTACTTAGCTTATGGGTTTGGGAATTTACCGGTTGTCACATTCTCCCCTCGTTAAACGAATTTCGTCCCGAAATTTAGGAGACGTTGCTGGCAGAAGCCATGCTCTGAAAGAGGTGTGGGTATTTCTTGCGCATCTGGTCTTCTCTTTCCCAAGTGAACTCAGGCCCACGCCTCGAGTTCCATTGAACCTTTACTAACTTGATTTTGCTCCTGCGTAACTTTTGTTCTTTCCAATCGGTTACTGCTATGGGTTCTTCTACGAAGTGCAGCTGTTTGTCGATGTGAATCTCTTCCAACGGCAAAATCAACGTTTCGTCAGATAAGCACTTTTTGAGGTTGGACACATGAAACGTATCATGAACTCCACTGAGTTCGGCGGGTAAACGGAGCTTATAAGCAACCGGACCGATCCTTTCCAGGATCTCAAATGGTCCAATGTAGCGTGGATTCAACTTTCCTCGCTTGCCGAAACGGGGGACTCCTTTCCATGGAGAGACTTTCAATAGTACTCTATCCCCTACTTGAAACTCCAATGGTTTCCTTCGCACATCTGCGTAGCTCTTCTGTCTGTCGCGCGCTGTCTTAAGGCGATCCCTTATCTGAAAAATCTTGTCTGTTGTTTCTTGGATCAATTCTGGACCAGTCATTTGCTTGTCACCCACTTCAGCCCAGCACAGTGGGGATCTACACTTGCGCCCATACAAAGCTTCGAACGGCGCAGCCTTAATGCTTGTGTGATAGCTATTGTTGTAAGAAAATTCAACCAATGGGAGATGAGTATCCCAGCTACCTTCGAAATCGATTGCGCACGCGCGTAGCATATCTTCCAATGTCTGGATTGTTCGCTCGCTTTGCCCATCCGTTTGAGGATGATAAGCTGTACTCATATCAAGGCGAGTACCTAGAGCTCCTTGTAACGATCTCCAAAATCTTGAGGTGAACCGACTATCTCTATCAGAAATGATGGACACTGGGACTCCATGTTTTGAAACTACTTCTCGAATATACAGTCGGGCTAACTTTTCCATCTTATCGGTTTCCTTGATCGGCAGGAAGTGCGCTGACTTAGTTAGCCGATCTACAATAACCCAGATCGTGTCATAACCCCCAGGTGTCCGTGGCAGTTTGGTGATGAAGTCCATAGAGATTTGTTCCCACTTCCACATGGGAATTTCTGGCTGTTGAAGCAACCCTGATGGTTTCTGGTATTCAGCCTTTACTTTTGAACACGTCAGGCACTTACTGACATACGTCGCGATGGCGCCTTTAAGATTGGGCCACCAATACAGCGTTTTAACATCTTGGTACATCTTGTCTGCGCCAGGATGTACGGAATACCGCGTCTTGTGAGCTTCGTTCAATACCTGCTCGCGCAATCCTCCCTTGAGAGGGACCCATATGCGGTTAGCGAAATATAGATTGCCGTTCTCTTTCAGTTCCAAATTCTTAACCATACCCCCAAGGCATTCGTTTTTAACAAACTCTGGTTTCAAGGCTTCTTGCTGCGCGTCTCGGATGCGGGTAGAGAGATCTGCGTGAATGGTCAACCTTAGAGCCTTGACTCGCAGCGTTTTTATTCGCTCCTTCCTACTTAGCGCGTCTGCTACCACATTCGCCTTTCCAGGGTGGTACTTAATTTCACAATCGTAATCGTTCAACAATTCAACCCATCTTCGTTGCCTCATGTTTAAATCCTTTTGATCAAATATATGTTGAAGGCTCTTGTGATCCGTAAAGATTATACACTTTGTACCATAGAGGTAATGGCGCCAAATCTTTAGCGCGAAGACAACCGCTCCAAGTTCCAGATCATGCGTTGTGTAGTTCTTTTCATTGGTCTTGAGTTGGCGCGAGGCATACGCTATGACTTTGTCTCGCTGCATAAGGACACATCCGAGTCCCTGATGTGAAGCGTCGCAGTAAACGACGATGTCATCCGTCCCCTTGGGCAGAGACAAAATTGGCGCACTACATAACTTCTGTTTCAACATTTGAAATGCTGTTTCCTGATTTTCGCCCCAAACAAACTTCTTGTCTTTCTGAGTTAGCGCGGTCAGTGGTAGAGCTATCTTGGAGAAGTTCTCAATGAAGCGTCGATAGTAGCCAGCTAGTCCTAGGAATTGCCTCACCTCAGTTGGGGTTTTTGGCGCTTCCCAGTTTTCGATGGCCTTGACTTTGGAAGGATCAACGTGTATTCCTTTCTCGTTTACAACGTGACCGAGAAAATGAACTTCTCTAAGCCAAAACTCACATTTGGAATACTTCGCATACAACTTTTCTTTCCTCAACAATTCCAAAATCAATCTCAGTTGTTGCTCATGCTCGGCCTTGGTCCGTGAGTAAATCAGAATGTCATCTATAAACACAATCACAAACTTGTCCAAGTATGGTTTGCACACGCGGTTCATCAGATCCATGAACACAGCCGGCGCATTAGTTAGCCCGAAAGGCATCACTAAGAACTCATAATGGCCGTATCTAGTTCGGAAGGCTGTTTTCGGCACATCTTCCTCATGGACCCTAAGTTGGTGGTATCCTGACCGTAGATCTATCTTCGAATAATAACTGGATCCTTGCAACTGGTCAAATAGGTCGTCAATCCTCGGTAAGGGGTACCGATTTTTGACTGTCAGCTTATTCAGCTCCCTGTAGTCAATACACATTCTGAACGAACCATCCTTCTTCTTAACAAACAGTACTGGAGCTCCCCAAGGTGAAAAGCTTGGGCGTATGAAACCCTTATCCAATAGTTCCTGTAACTGATTGGATAGCTCTTGCATCTCAGATGGAGCTAGTCGATAAGGCGCTCGAGCTACTGGCGCAGCTCCTGGGACTAAATCAATACGAAACTCGACTTGTCGCGGCGGCGGCAATCCGGGCAAATCTTCAGGAAAAACTTCTGGAAATTCGCGCACTACAGGTAAGTCTTCAATTCTTCGCTCATCTCCTTTCTTCTCTACTACATGCGCCAGGAAGGCGTAGCACCCTTTCCTTAGGCACTTACGCGCCTTTAGGCACGAAATCAGTTTCGTCGCAACTCCCCTTCTTTCCCCTTGAATTACCAAGGTTTCTCCGTTCAACAGTGGGATCCGAACCTGCTTCTCATGGCAAATAACTTCCGCGTGGTTCTCGACTAACCAATCCATACCTACCACAATGTCAAAACTTCCCAAGTCTATTGGCAACAAATTAATATTGAACCCGTGACCTCCCATGACTATTACACATTCTTCAGTTCTTTCGTTCGCGCATAACTGCCTACCATTGGCTAGTTCTATAGTATAAGGCGTGTCTAGCCTACTGGTTGCTAAGCCTAGGGAGTTTTTAAACTCAGCAGATATAAAACTTAGGTCAGCGCCAGTATCAAATAAGACAGATGCAAAATGGCCGTTAAGCAAAAACGTACCGGTTACCACATTCGGCTCTTCTTTAGCTTCGCCTGCGCCGATCACAAAAGCTCTCCCGCGAGCTTGGTTCCCCTTTTGCGGGCAATCCCGACTGAAATGCCCTGGCTTTCCGCATGCGTAGCAGTTGTCGCTTGCTCCAGCTTCTTTAGCACGGCAATTCACCGTCTTGTGCCCTGGCCTGTTACATTTGGCGCACGTGACGCTCGCGCATTCACCCTCGTGGTGAAACTTGCATTTGTTGCACCATGGGTAAGGCCCACTGTATCCTTTTCGTGGTGGCTCCGCGGCCTGAATCGCGTAAACCCTTGCGCTTTCCTGCTTCTTGAACGGTGGCTGCTTGGAGTCGGACCCTCGGTGGTGAGAGTTCCATTTCCTCTTGGGATCAGAGGTTCGCTGCTCGGTTCCGCGCGTAGTTAACAAACCCGCACGGACCGTATCCCTTGTAAGGGTGATGGCCCGCGCTACCCGCCTCATCAAAGGTTGGAGGCGCTGCGGCGTTGAGCGGAACCCTAACAACAGGAGGTAACCCAAAAATATACCTCTCGATCTTCTTTTCCTCCGTGTTTGCCATGTCTGGCACCAACTGGCAAAGCTCATTGAACCGGTTGTTGTAGGCGTCGATATCCGTTCCTACCATTGTGTGGTTCCAGAATTCCTGCTGCAGACTCTGGATTTCTGCGCGAGAGCAGAACTTTCTCATCATCATTTCCTTCAGTTCCTCCCAGGTCTTGTGAAGAGCAACTTCTCGCCCCAAAGTCTTCACTTGAAGCTTCCACCAAGACGAAGCTGCTTCTTGGAACATGCAGGTCGCGTAAAGAACCTTCTGGTTCTCACTACATCTGCTAATGGAGAGAACTGTCTCCATCTTGTCAATCCAGTTGTAGAGCCCAATGGCCCCTTCGGTACCCTTGAATGGCCAAGGCCTACAGGCCATGAATGTCTTATAGGAGCATCCTTTGTCCAAGGCTCCTGATTCGGGTTCTGGGGTCTCATTCTGACGACCCTGACTTGATTCGGCCTTGCTGGCCTCATGTGTCGCAATCGCCTGCGCGATTATTTCCGCGAGTTCCTCGGGTGTCATGGTAATTCCTTTGGCTTTAGTTGGAGGCATTCTCGCTTTAAAAGAGAATGGAAATATATATCAGACTTAGCGCATGTACTCTGAGCACATAATGTTCTTTATTTACTAGACTGTGTGACCTGTGTTCCTAAGAGTGTGTATAGTTTCTTTTGAAAATATTCTTTGAAAAATATTTCATGCGATTCCCCAACGGTTATAGTCTAGGTTAAAACTTCTTTTCCTAGTTCGCTATAACCAGTGCTCTGATACCAATCTGTCACACCCGGCCCTGAGCGGCGGAAACAGCCGGGCGCGCTCGAGTGGGGATGGATAATTAAGCACGGGCCATTGCAAACATTCAAAGATTTTCATTGCGCATGAAATGTTTAATACAATACCTTACATTGTTTAAAAATTACATAAAAACATCCAAGTATAAAAACTGTTGAAGATTTCCACGCCATATCCCCCATGCGCGGCGGGAACAACCACGCGCATCGAAGGGATAGAACTAAAATCTTCCAAAAAGCTAGTTTAGATGTTCAGCGTGAGGTGCTCTAAGTGTGACTCCATGCGCTACCTAGTTATCTCCTGAAAGACACGTAAAAACATTTGAATCAGTATAAACTGAGTGAGTTCACAAGTTTTAGTAACTTGATAAATCGTATTGCATCATAATCATTCTGAAACATAATTCTGGTAGCATCATTAAAGCACAAGCTTGGTAAAACATAGTTATATCAACATATTCTGATAAAATCGTTCCGCGGGTTACGCGCGAACATTTCTGGGAACTGTGCTCGTCTGTGTAAGTGGCGCTGCCACTACGAGTGAAACAAGTAATACTGTCCCGCGGGTTACGCGCGGACACTTCTGAAAAATCGTGCTCGTCTGTGTAAGTGGCGCTGCCACTACGAGCGAATAATACCGTCCCGCGGGTTACGCGCGGACGTTGTGCCGGAAAACAAGGCGCTTGTCTGCGTAAGAGGAGCGACCTCTACAAGCGGGCTCAATCCCATAGTACTGCCCCGTGCAAGGCACTCGTCTGTGTAAGAGGTGCGACCCCTACGAGTGGGCGGATCAAACCAGCAGTCCCTACCCTTAGAGTTCCAATGGTAAAGTGATCACTTACTCGTTCTTGCGCACTCATATCGAAAACCATAGATAACTGTTTGCATTGCTCGAAAACTTACCATAATGAATTATAAGTTAAACACATAATCGCTTGCATTGTTCGTAAATATACCATGATAAAATGTAATTTAAACACGTGTCCCTCGCCCCGAAAACAGGTTAAAAACAGTGAAAATAGTGAAATGGGGGCTGTGAGACTCACCTGAGGTTCTTGTTAAGGGATTAATCGAGATTCGGGTTTTCTTGGTGTTGGCCTCGGAATCGAAGGTCTAGAATACGATTAAATAACAAGTATATATATTAAGATCATGAAATAGAAGAATATAAGGGTTGGATAGTAGGTCTCAAGGTTATATTCTCGGCTTACCTAGTAACAGGATCGGAGCTGGAAACAACGGATGCTTGGGAGAGGATTAGTGCAAGTTTGTAGTTCTTTGAAGTGTGTTTTGGGTGATAATTTAGGTTACAAATTTATAGGCAAACTCAAGGGAACACAATCCCTTGCTTTAGGGGATTGAAATCTTTTCATAACTAGGTGAAATGATGATAAAGTATGGAAATTATTATTGTTTATTGTTTACTTAAGAGTGGAGGAGTGGACAAAAGATCTTGATTTGATTTGGACAGGACATGTAGGTCTGGGGTTGGTGAGAATAGGGTGGCTGACAGTTGACTTTTCATGTTACAGTGTGCTTTTTCAGGAACTTTTGTCAGTGTACAGTAAAAAGTGAAAAATCTCTGAAACACGCTACTGTTTCCTTTTGGGCGGGAGTAATCTCCTTATAACTGGAGAATAGACTTAAGTGTTCTGCGCGTATAACTTTGTGCGCATAGCTTTCTGCGTGAAGGACATTTCTTTGCTGCGGGTAGGTGCGTAACATTCTCGCAGTTAGGGACATTTGAGTTTCATTTGTAGATTCTCCAGGTGGTCTTGGTATTTCAACATAGTGATCAGTCATGTTGAAGTCAATTCCATCTTGGAGCTTCAGACAAACTAGTTCTCAACGTTCCCGCCATGCGGGGAGGCTAGTTCCCTTCCGCACGCGCATAAACGATGTAGGATGCACCCGCCTTAGCATTATGCGGGATGGTCAACCCATAGACAACATAACGTTAAATTACATGAAAACATAAAGCCAAAACATTCACGCATGGCGCATATAACATACGCTCACGCTGGTTCTTAACATGGTGCGCTCGCGCAGGGCGCACATAACAAATGCACGCGCTTAATCTTTACAATCACCTAATTATTAGGTTGATTACTTAGCTTATGGGTTTGGGAATTTACCGGTTGTCACAATGTTTTTCAAAGATAAACCATGAAAAGATTTTGATAAGTTTGACAGCATAAAAAATATGTTAACCCATTTTATTTTGTGAATATTTTGCTTCATTTGAGCATAGTTTTGCATGACATACTTCTCATATAACGTTCTGATCACAATTAAAGGAAAAACTAATGCTTATACAAATGCTTCAAATTTGATACAAGTTAGAAGAAAAAAGTATTCTTAAATTTACCAAATCTATTCTTAAGTGTTTATAATTTCAAACCGGGGGGGGGGGGGGTGGCATATCGTAAGTGTTTACAATCTATTCTTAAAATTAACAGTCGAGGGAAAAATAGTCAATTTACTAAATCTCAAAATTTTTGATTTTTTCCAAATATGCTCTTGAAAATAAATTAAAAACCAAAATCGTGTTTAAAATTCCAACTTTCATCCGTTTGACATTTTAAGTCAACACTTTGAACCCATAACAAATTTGATGATAAATCTATTTGCATTCTTAAACTTTTAAAAATACTTAGATTTCTCATTTTTAACCCAAATGTAGTTAACTTGTACCAAACAATCTATTTACCAATATTTACTGTAACAACCAAATTTAGGTTCCACAAAACCTGAAACAATCATTGATAAAAAAAACATATATAGTTTACTAAGTTAACCGAAAAAAATATATAGTTTACTATATTAGCTGAACAAATATATTGATAGATTTAAAACATATATTTAAAATTTATAATTTTATATGATAATTTACAACAACAAAAACAAATGAATGAATTGATTTAAAAAAAAATTGATCAACTTTTAAGCATAGATTTATGAACTAATAATTAAAAAAATTACAGTACTTTGTATAATGAAAGCATGTTCGAGTTTTGTTTTCTTTATAATTTTCAACAATATACATTGTAAAATATTTAATGATAACATCTGAAATTGTATATTATTTTCAATCTGTAACAAACATGTTTTGTTGTTAATTTTTGGATTTCATCAAGTATTTTGGAATATATATAGTAAAATAATATGTTAATATTTATTTTTATAAAGACGTATAAATATAATATAAATAAAATATAAAAGGAAAGTGAATATGAACATGTATTAGGGTCGATTAAGATATTAGTTTTGGAGAACTTTAAAATAGGTGTATATATATGGGTGAGTTCATTGAGGATAAATGAAATTATCTAAAGTAGGAGGGGAATAAGTGTCATTAGATAAGATGTTAAACATGAAACCTTACCCTCTTCCTATATATATAGCATCCATCTCATTGATGACCATCCTTGCCACCACACATCAAGAAAACACACACTTATTCAATTTCCGTATTGAGAAAAAATAACCCACAAAGACACGACTATTCCTGGAGATCTAACCGTCGGACCGGTCTCAAATTTTAACAGATTGTTCATGGCGTGAAATTGAAGCCTTCCACCGATTCGATCTTTGATCAGAGATCAGGAAGTTCAATGTTTATCAGCAAAACCGTAACAACTAAAAATGGAATTTTCCGGCCACTATTCAGCTTTCCGAGGTCTGTAGCGGCGGTTTCCGACGACAGAGAGCTGATGGGTTTGTAGATCTGGGAGTGACGGTTCCGTGGCCACTTGAATCATTCAGATCCGAGTTCGTTTGATATGGTTTTGGTCCATTCGAATGATTCGAACATAAACATCAAAGTTACGTTTTAGTTAAAAAGGTTTACTTTTCGTGTACGGATTTGCATGAAAATTGGTAGGATGATAGAACGGGTCACTATTATTTATTAAGTAATGAACTTGACAGTAAACGGGTTAGTTAGTTCGTTTTGGGTAAAATGAGTAGTGTTCAGTTCGTGAAAAGGACGGGTAAACGAAGTCGGTTTTGCATGAAACTTGGAAGAAATCATTTATCTCAGCTGACCCAACATTTTAGAACCCGACACCGCAACCCCGTGATGCCGAATGAGCCGTTTGAATCTAGATCTAGCTTATTTCGGGTGTTTAATCAACCAAAAACGAGCTTAAGGGCCACCTTAGCTTAGATATGGACACCCCGAAGCTACCTAGGTCATAAACGATCAATCAACGACGAACCATGGTGGTTAACAGTGGCTGACGGAACCGGAATCGAAGAAAAACCTAAAAAACGCGAAATAAGAAAACTGGTATGAACTTTGCGCCGTATAAGTATGTAGCTCAATGTATATGGCGTATATGTATTTACCTGTATAAGTACGTATCGTATATGTACGTGGCGTATATGTATATGTAAGCCGTGTATGTATGTAGCGTATATGCATGTGGCGTATATGTATATGCGAGCCGTGTATGTATGAAGCATATATGTATGTAACATGTATGTATGAAGCGTATATGTAGGACTTATACGCTGAAAATCTTATACGTTGAAAAAGGACTTATACGGCCAAGACTTATACGGGTGAAAGTGATTTTCCAAAATAAACGAAAGATAAACAGCGTATACGTACGTAAACGATATATATGGACTTATATGATATATGGGCTAAAGATAAGCAATTAATCAATAAGGAAATGTAACGTTTAAAATGGGAAATGAATTAGACATACGATATAATTAGGAGTAGTTAAGTGATGCTTGTTAATTGATACACAGTTACCCGTGCATAACTCAAGAAGGGCATTACCGTAAACTCAGAAAGGAATCGCTTACATGTGAGTTTCTAGCCCCATTTCCTTGTTATGTTTTCGGGGCTGTGTGCATAATCGATGTGTTTGGTTATCCCACTTACCTTAAGTGGTAAGTGTATGCCATATATGATTTATGTGATAGTTATTGAAGTGATGAATGAATGCTTGTTGGTGCGTGAATGATCTTCGGATATTGCACGTATCGACAGAGAGAATGTAATCATTAGAAGATTAATATGTAAGGATGAATTTATATAATTTTATGAATGTATGGTTGTACAAGTAAGATGGGAACATACCCTAATAATATATGCGAATGTAGGGAACATACCCTAATAATATCTGCGAATGTAGGGAACATACCATAATAATATATGCGAACGTAGGGAACATACCCTAATAATAATTGCGAAGGTTATAGGGCGAAATGCTCTTAATCACGTATAATTATGCATGTATGTATGTATGAAAGAAAGAATGAGAGTATGTAAGTATGTAAGAAAGGTAAAAGCTATGTATGTTATATGTATCTCGGGATAAGTATATATGTAAGTATGTGAATGCATTGTATGTTACCTGATTAACTAGAACTCACTCAGGGTAGCTGACTTTTTGTATGCACACAAGTAAATAGATTGAAGCAGCTGGCTTGTGGGAGAGACACACATGATATGATTTGAAGGGACTGGCATCAAATGAAGATTTTTCATGATGTTTTAATAAGATACTTTATGTTATGTTTTAAAGACAAGTTTTGAATGCTTGTAACGAATGGTTGACTTATATTATTTCTTGAAAGTTTTAATTAACTCTGATATCTAGAACTGTGTTTATGAGTAAATCCAACGTCAATGTAGGGCACCGGGAACGGGGCCTTACAAGTTGGTATCAGAGCATAAGTTCGAGAGAAATAAGCAGCCTACATGCTTAGACTCGAACAGAGAATTATACTTAAGTAAGAAAATAAAGAAGATGCTAGTTCAAGAATGTCATGTGTCGCTCAAGCAAGCTCAAGAACGATAAAGTACATGATTAAGTTCATGTAATGATTTAGAAGTATATGTAGTTGCATGTACATGAAGGTAGAAGAATGTATGATGTTAGCTTAATTGCTAAAGAAAGAATGTTTATATGCTAGCTTAATTGCTAGGGATAAGAATGTAGGTTATATGTATGTGTGAGAAGTAGAAACTAGAAAAAGTGAAATCATAAAGGGAAGTATGTAGAACCTGAGGAGTACTGTAAAGAGTTAATTACACTTGGCCACCGTCATTAACTACTTACATTACAAATCAGGTGCTAAAAAAATTCCTAGAGTGATAACATCTGTGTTTCCTTAGAGATAAGATAGATGATTGATACAAAGGGACGAGCACGAGGCTGTCAAGACATGTAGAATGCCTGCAATAGTTAACTCCGTAAGGGAACTTGCTGAGATTGTGAGTGACGAAGCGAATGTTGGGAAAATAGAGATGATCAAGAAGTATATGTGATTGTTAAGGTATCCTAATTGAAAAATGCATGAAAGGATGAGGCTACATAGTGTAGCGAATATGAAAGGAAGACGCTAAGAAGAATGTAGTTGTGGACCTGAGACTTTATGGAAGAGACCACTAGCAATACTTTTGTTAAAGTATGAGAATGATTAAGAATTGTAAGGTAGAACTAGAGGAACGTGAGTTCCTTGTTTGACCTTAAGAGAGTTCGATTTCGTTTGGGAATGGATTTGCTATTGATTTTGAGGCTCATATGGCATGTAATAGTAAGTTGATAAGGTGTAACACCCCGGCTTTAGCGGAATACGCCCGGGTGTGACGTATAGATTGCCCAAAACACTTGTGACACTATTAAGTGACAATAATATCATTAATTCATTCAAATCCCAAGTACACAAGTTGTTCAATAAGACAAATATAAAGGAAAACAATAAAACACATCTTCTTGTTTATTCTTTAAATAACTTAACTTCTAGTGTCTTTCGCCATTTCATCCTCTAATGTAAGTACCTGTAGCATATATGTAAAATAAAGTCAACTAATTGAATAGTTGGTGAGTTCACGCAAGTTTGATACAAGTACATAAAAACCATACAATTCCATGAAACTTGGTGTAGTAATAGCGCAAGCATTGTCTTTTCCATTCGGTAACAACCAAATGTACTCGGATCGGGGGTCCCTATTCCACCCATAACATCGAGGTCCTGAGTGCATAGGGGGGGCGTATGATCATACTTATTGAGGAAACCATGAGCAATTAGTCTTTGAGCAAGTAAGCAAATAAGCACACAAGTCCATGTAACGAATTATAGTTTGTAATAATAAATAAACGAAATTGAATTGTTGATATGATATATATGCTACCCCCAAAATAGTAAAAAGGGTAAAAAGGGGGTGTGAGAAACTCACATTTGAATTGGGATGACAAACTTGAAAATGAAACGAAAGCGCGTTATATGAAACCAAACGATCGAATCTCACGAGCTAGAAATAATAAAAACACAAGAATTACTAACTAATTTTATGGAAAATAAAGGGTTGATTTTAATGTACATGCATTATTATTTATATATACTTTTACCCATTTTAAAGTATTTTTAATAATTAAGTTTAACGGATTTTAATAAGTTATAATATTACTTATAGGGTGAATATAATAATATTTACGGAAATTTAGCGTTGCCGGTATCGTTTTATTAGTATAAGCGTTTTTCGATTTAGGATTTATTATATATATTATTTATATAATTATTATACGAGTTTTAACGAGCGTTGTCGGGTTTGTAAAAGTTGATTCTTGATCGAAATTGCTAACGGAAGTTAAAACATCTTTTGTTTAACTATAAAAATAATTTTATTTATTTTTGTATGATTTATAAATATATATTTACTTTATTATAACTAATAAAAATGATTTTCAAAAAAATAAAATAGGTTTGCTGTGACCCGGGTTCGAGCCCGGGTCTCCATGCCCACACAACACATACATACCACTGGAGCAAACCATTATTATTATTAAAAGATGGAAACTAATAATTATAAACAACAACTCAACTTCATCTTCTACACCAAAACCCTAGGTTCTCAATTCTCCAGATTCGTTTCATGTTTGATTAATTTGAGTTAAGGGTTTTGTTTGTCGGGTTTAAATGAATCAAAACCATGTATTAATTACCTTAGTTGGTGTCGGAATGACGGCGAACAAAGCTTGGCAGAAATCGGGATTATAAGAACCGAATTGGTTATATAACGAGTTTGTAAGTGTAAAATTATGTTTGTAGCACGTTTAGGAAGAGATTAGGATGCTATTTATAGTCTCAATTGATCCGTTGGATAATTATTTCGAGTTAATGAAACTTAATTTTTATCCGACGGTTAGGGTTTGAATCCGAACGTTGTAGGGTGTTATTACGCATAATGGATCTTGATTAAGCTTTAATATTGTGGAGAAACGAGTTTGTATCAAAAAAATGGATTAAAAATGGTGTTTTGATGCGTTTTAATTGTCGCCGGAAGTCCGCCGTCGCCGGCCGGAAAGTGCCTCGCCAGAAAAACGTGAGGAAGAGATGAGGAACTGGGCTGGGTTGTTTTATTATTATTAATATTTAAATAATTTACATATCAAGCCCTTGAACTTTGAATATCTTTATAATATGTTTTTAAACTTAATTTACACTTTAAACCTTGCACTTTATAACTATACATAATTAGATTAAAACATGTTATATCTTAATATATTTAGATTGTTTACGTTTTGTACTCAATAGATTTAAACTTTGATTATTTGATAGACTTTATAGCTCGGAGATTCGTTATTTGAACTAAACGGATAGAAAATGAACGAATAATAACTATAAATCATCGTAATTAATATTAAATGATAAACGACAAACACGAATTTATTGAAACGACATAACGGGTCGGTTTAATGAATACAAATACAAATACAAATACGAATAAAAATTGACAAATGTCACAGCATTCCCTACTTTTGAGAATTTCGTCCCGAAATTAAGTAGAAGAATCCGTAACAAAAAGATGAGGATACTTTGTTCGCATTTGGTCTTCCCGTTCCCAAGTAAGTTCAGCGCCACGCTTGGATTCCCAGCAAACCATTACAAAAGGTATAAGGCTACATTTAGTTTCCTTGTCTTTGCGATCCATGATTTCCACCGGTTTCTCGACAAAGTGCATTGTTTCATCAATACGCACTTTGTTGAGTGGTACATGGAGATTTCCATCAGCAAGACATTTCTTCAGATTTGAGACATGAAATGCCGGATGAACGTTAGAAATTTCTTGAGGAAGTTCGAGTGTGTAAGCAACGCTACCAACACGAGCAATAATCTTGAAAGGTCCAACGAAACGAGGAGATAGTTTGCTTTTCTTTCCAAAACGAACAACACCTTTTCAAGAAGATACCTTGAGAGGACACGGGCACCAACAGTAAACTCAAGAGGGCGTCGCCGGTTATCAGCATAACTCTTTTGACGACTACGAGCGGTTAAAAGGTTTTGTCGAATTTGAGCGATTCGATCAGTAGTCTCTTGAACAAGTTCCGGACCAGTGATTTGGGTTTCACCAATTTCACTCCAACAAATAGGTGATCGACATTTACGACCATAGAGTGCTTGGAAGGGAGCCATATGGATACTCGAACGATAACTATTATTGTACGAGAACTCAATCAAGTGAAGATGAGAATCTCAGTTTCCATCGAAATCCATGACACATGACCTATGCATGTCCTCGAGCGTTTGAATCGTGCGCTCGGATTGCCCATCTGTTTGAGGATGATAGGCGGTGCTAAGATCCAATCGAGTTCCCAACGCCTTTTGAAGCGATGACCATAAATGAGAAGTTAAACGACTATCACGATCGAAAATGATACGCAAAGGTATACCATGACGAAAAACGATACGCCGAACATAGATATGAGCGAGTTGATCAACCGAAAACTTTTCATTAACCGGGATGAGATGAGCAAATTTAGTCAAAAGGTCAACAATAACCCATATACCGTCGTGACGGTGTCGAGTAGTCTGAAGCTTGAATACAAAATCCATAGAGATATCTTCCCATTTCCAAACAGGGATATGTGGTTGAACGAGCAAACCAGATGGTGGTTGGTGCTCGGCCTTAACTATAGCGCAAGTAAGGCATTTTCCCACATACAACGCGATGTCTTTCTTCATACCAGGCCACCAAAATATGGTTCGTAGATCAAAGTACATCTTATCCGCACCAGGATGAACGGAATGTCGAGACTTATGAGCTTCGTCCATGATGAATGTGCGAAGATCGTCACGATCAGGAACCTACAAATGATTTAGGTAATACAACAAACCATCGTGCTTAGTTTCAAGTTGATTCTCAGCACCACATGACATTTCTTCGTACATATTACCCTCGGTGAAAGTGACATGTTGGGCTTCAAAGATACGAAGTTGGAGATCGGTTTGAACGGTCACACAATGAAGCAGAATTGATTTCACATGGGTCTTTCGACTAAGGGCGTCGGCTACAACATTCGCTTTACCAGGATGATAACGAATTTCGCAGTCGTAGTCGCTAAGTAGTTCGGCCCATCGTCGTTGCCGCATGTTTAGATCTTTTTGGTCGAAAATATGTTGAAGACTCTTATGGTTGGTGAATACCACTCACTTAGTGCCATAGAGATAGTGTCTCCAAATTTTCAGCGTGAATACAATGGCACCGAGTTCGAGATCATGCGTTGTATAATTCTTTTCATTAACCTTAAGTTGTCGTGAAGCGTAAGCGATAACTTTACCTCGTTGCATAAGGACACAACTGAGACCTTGATTGGAAGCATCGCAATAGACAACAAAATCCTCATTGCCCTCGGGGAGTGCAAGGATCGGTGCATCGCAAAGCATGCGTTTAAGAGTATGAAATGCTTCATCTTGCTTTGGCCCCCATACATAAGGTTTATCCTTATGAGTTAGAGAGGTTAGGGGCAAAGCGATCTTGAAAAATTAAGAATGCAGCGACGATAATAACCCGCAAGGCCAAGAAATGAATGAATTTCGGTAGGAGTGGTTGGAGTTTTCCAATTCTTGACGGCTTCGATTTTGGATGGGTCAACGTAGATACCCTTTTCGTTTACTATATGCCCTAAGAACGGAATTTCCTTCAACCAGAATTCGCACTTTGACAACTTAGCATAGAGTTGTTCCTTCCTTAAGAGATCAAGGACGGAATGAAGATGTTTCTGGTGCTCGGCTTTGGACTATATAAGAATGTCGTCAATAAAAACAATTACGAATTTATCTAAGTATGGTTTGCATACACGGTTCATGAGATCCATAAACACCGCGGGTGAATTGGTTAACCCAAAAGGCATAACCATAAATTCGTAATGCCCATAACGAGTCCGAAAAGCGGTTTTGGGTATGTCATCTTCATGCACGCGTAGTTGATTATAATCCGAACGAAGATCTATCTTTGAGAAGCATGAAGCTCCTTGGAGTTGATCAAAAAGATCGTCAATAAGAGGCAAAGGATAACTATTCTTGTTTGTGAGTTTGTTGAGCTCACGGTAATCAATGCACATACGGAAGGATCCATTTTTCTTCTTGACGAAAAGACGCGTGCGCCCCAAGGAGATGAACTAGGGCGAATGAACCCTTTATCCAAAATTCTTGGAGCTGGTTAGACAATTCTTGCATCTCGGAGGGTGCAAGATGATAAGGAGCCTTAGCAATCAGGGTTGCGCCAGGCACGAGATTGATTTGAAATTCCACATCACGAATAGGAGGAAGACCAGAAACATCATCGGGAAATACCTCAGAATACTCGCGAACAACAGGAATATCCTTAATTTTTCGTTCCTTCTTTTCCACCACATGGGCTACGAATGCTACATACTTCTTGCGTAAGTACGTTTGAGCTTGAAAACAAGTGATAAAATTTAGGCTTGAGGAAGAAGGCTTTTCACCAGAGACATGAAGGATTTGACCATCTGAAAGCGGAATACGAATGAACTTCTCGAAGCAAACAATTTCAGCACGCTGAACAGATAACCAGTCCATGCCTACTATGATGTCAAAACTTCCCAATTGCATAGGAATGAGGTCGATTGAGAACTTGTGGCCATTTAGAGTTAATTTGCAATCTCGAATAACCAAATCAATTGTTACAGATTTACCATTAGCTACCTCAACAGAGTACGAGTTCTTAAGCTTAGATCGGGTTTAGCAAGTAAAGGCTCAAATTCAAAAGACACAAAACTCATATCGGCACCAGTATCAAATAAAATGGTTGCAAAGTGGTCATTCACGAGAAAGGTACCATTCACCACATCGCCGTTTTGCTGAGCTTGATTGGCGTTAATCATAAAAGAGCACCCACGATTTTCTTGAGGAGCTTGAGCAGCTTGAACGATTTGACCACCTTGTGGTGCAGGAGCTAAAATGGCGGGATGCGGCTGAACTTGAGCTTGGTTAGCCAACAATGGTGGAACCTGTGGCTGATAAGCTTGCTGGGTTTGATATGTTTGAACCTGGTACAACGGAGCTGGAGCAAGCTGAAGTGTATTCACATGTGCGAGTCGTGGACACGCGTTGCGAAAGAGGTTAGGGTCACCACATTTATAGCAAGCTCGCAGTTGGTTAATAGGTTGAGCATACGGTGCAGGGCGAGGGTTGGGTTGAGCAAACCGTTGAGGAGCAGTAGGTACAATAGCAGTCTCACGACAAGCGATGCTAAGATGCCCAAACGGTTGCAACGAGTGCATTGGCGGCAAGCGGCATTGGCAGGGTGATGACGCCGACAAAAGTTGCAATCCGGATTAGGTCCTTTGTAGAGTTTCTTGGGTGGTGATGCAAGGTTAGTTTGAGGTTGAGGTGCGGGTTGTTGAGTTAGCGCATAGTTCCTGCGCTTCTTGCTATGGTGGTGTGAGGAGAAAGCAGGCTTGGATGACTCGGGTTTTGATTCTTTGGACTCGGTAGCGGGTTTATCAGCAGGTTTCTTCGATCCCTTCAATGTCAAAGTCCCGGCTTTAACATGATTATCAGTTAAAGTTGAAGCAAGGTTGATTGCGTCACCAAGTTCTTTGGGAGAACTACTCAAAACACTATCTTGGATTTATCTCGGTAGTCCCCGAATGTACTTATCGATCGCACGCGAAGTTGGGGTAACAGGGTGAGGTACCAGCACACTGAGTTCATTGAAACGAGAAGTGTAAGCTGCATGTTCACCACTCTCTTGTTTGAGGTTCCAAAACTCAGCTTCCAAACTCATAAGCTCACTTGGAGGCAAGAACTGCTTTGTCATCAGTTCTTTCAATTCGTCCCATGGCATAGCCATGGCAGCTTCGGCATAACGATTTGTCTTTTCCTTTACCCACCAGGTAAGTGCCCCTTTTGCAAAGACACTTGTAGCAAAGCAGGTTCGCTTGTCATCGGGACACTCTATGTGGAGGAATTTTCTCTCCATTTGTTCGTACCTCTGAAGTAGGGAAGTGGAACCTTCAATCCCGTCAAACTCTCGGGGTTTTGTGCTGGTGAAAGTCTTAAACGAACAGTGATATGGTTTAGGCTCGCTTGAAGCAGAGGCGATACTAGCTGAAAGGTTCTGGTGAATTTGGGTCATCATATCGGGAATGACCGTGGCTAGTTGTTTGGTGATTTCAGCAGTTAACTTGCGGCTAGAGGTTTTGGAATAACGACGCTTGTTGAAATGG
This sequence comes from Bidens hawaiensis, assembly GCF_021521415.1. NCBI lineage: Eukaryota > Viridiplantae > Streptophyta > Magnoliopsida > Asterales > Asteraceae > Bidens > Bidens hawaiensis. The sequence continues at coordinate 547,487 of NW_027492176.1, forward strand.
ATAGACATTCTACGAACAATAGTAACGAAATTCGTGAGACTCGGAATTGGGTGTGGTATAAAAGAAATTCCTTGTTGAAGTTTGATTTAAAGAAATAAATAAATAGGTAATAAATACATAAATAAAAAAACAAAAAAATAAAAAAAAACATAACAATGGTAATAAATCTTGGGTGGACGCTTACAGAATTCCAGTTTAAAACTGTTTTGGATAAAAATCAGCTAAGGATAATGTATCCAAATATGTTAAATTGAGGAATAATGCTATGCTAAAAATATCGATTAAATGAATGAGAATGGAGTGAACACTGAGATTTGTTTCGAGGAAACACCCTTTGATCTTGTTCAGATCAAAAGAAAAAAACCCCGGGTGATGACAACTCGTCGATCACCAATTTATTAATCACAAAAAAGGTTACAAGGGTTCAAGTTGTTGATCAACGATTACAATCGAGCTAGGTGTGTGTGATGTTAGGGCTTGAATTTTATGCTGAGGATCCTTAATCCTTAACTATATTATGGATAGATTATCCTTGATATGTGTATCAGGTTATAAAGGATCAACGATCCTCGGTATTATTTGTTTACTAATGATTGCGTTTAGTATGGTGATGTGTTAGACAAGTGTAACAATTTTAAGACGTGCTGGCATCAATTATCCTCGTGGAGTATTCTCTAGCTGGAGTATGGATCCAGGATCCTTATTCAATGTAGCTGTTAATGGATGATTTCATGTGAAGATTTATGTTTAAATATCACCAACAGCTCTTAGACTTATTCTTCCACTTATCTCACTACTGGACTTATATGGCACGTGGTCAAAGTCATGGGAGTGGCTAGTGGAGGACTTGCGGATTATTAGGAGTTTCGGTTAATTGTATTTTCTATATATTATTGAGTTATGATTGATTAGAAAGACACATGTACTCTCACACACATTAGAGCAGAACCAAATATTCTCTCTATTCACTAGCTTACTTTGTAACATCGATCATCAACTCCACAACACTTGTAATCACCTTTTACCATTAATAAACTTGACGGTGATAGTTTTCACCATCCGGGGGTTTTTTGTGCCGGATATTACTATAATCACGTACCATCCGACCAACGATTACATTGTTAATCCTTGACCGAAGCAATTCGACCAAAGATTACCTTGCTAGTTTTTGACCGAAGTAAGATTATTGTAATTAAGGGTTTTTTTCCCTCGTGATCAAATCATTGTGTTCATTAAGATTTCGATTATACATTCATTATCATCATGTTAGCATTATACCTCACTTGACAGATTTGGATACATTATCCTTAGCTGTTTTTTATCCAAAACATGTGAGATTACAGAGAACTTGTGAGCTAAAATCTGCAGTAGTAAACTAGTGAACCATCCTAGGGTTGATCACAACTCATTGTTTATAAAGGAAACAAAAATAACTAACTAACTAACTACTAGGTCCTAAAAATCCGCTAGTCTTCCACTCTCTTCCATCGTGCTCTTTGACCACGTGCTAGTAGACGTTTAATGAAGAAGTAAGTGGTACACTAAGTCTAGGAGCCGTTGTTGTTATTTAAATATCAGTCTTCATACGAAAATCGTCCATTAATAGCTATGTTGAATAAGGATCCTAGATCCAGACTTCAGCTAGAGAATACTCCATGAGGATAATTGATCCAAGCACCTCTTCAATGATAACATATATTGTCCTTAGTACTTAGTAATTGGTCTTATTATTCCATTACTTCTTTCTTTAGCTTAGTCTTCAATCTCGACCATATGCTATAGATGCCTTGTAGTGAGATATACGGTAGACTTGATCATAAAGTTGTTATACCTGGCTAACACATCATCACTAAAAATGCAATCATTAGTATACAAATAATACCGAGGATCATTGATCCTTTATAACCTAATACATATCTTAAGGATAATATATCCACAAGATAGTTAAGAATAAAGGATCATCAGCATAAAATTCATGCCCTAACAAAAACACATTGTAAAACATAAAGGAGTGCAAGCATATTCTTTTCACAAAGAGAACACGATCACGATGAAAACTTAAAGTTGTGATTCATATGGCGTTGAAAGTGGTATGCTTTGGCCTAATAGGATTCATGCCCTTTCCTAACTCTCCAGGTAAGCAACCGGGTCCCGCGTCTGATTGAGATTTATACGCATTGCTTATCTTTAGGTTTCAATAACCTTGGTATGATTTGGCCTAATAGGACTCAAATTACACTTGATTTGGGTGTTTAGACAGTTAATTAGTCTTAGTTATTATTAGTGTGCTGTTTTGGTTGAATTTGGATCAATTTCAGGTTAATTGAATGAATTATGGACGAGTTGGATTGGATTTGAGTTTATGTGAGTATTGGTAAGGTATTGTGAGTTGGAATTGAGTTTTAGATTGATTTTGGATTGTTTCGGTACTGGTTTGGTTTGTGGCCGAAACAAAGTCGATGTTTTGGGATAATTGAGCTAGTTATCGGAGATAATCGGTTAAGAGGTTTGGTGTATTTGATTCGCGACCGTATTACGAGTGTTTTGATAGGTAATTTGTGGATTTTGGTTAAGAATTGAGAGTGTATTACGAATCTGAAACTTCTGGGTTTCTGGGTTTGGTGTTCATCATTTCAAGATTTCTGGAAATCCTTGTTGAAGATTTGAAGATTCAAATATGAACATGATTCGCTACGTTGATTCGCTATCCTGTTCACTTTGATTCGTTCATTAAGGTCGTTAACTCGTTTTAAATTTCAAGTGATTCGCTTGCCAGTTCGCTTCAATAGTTGATTCGTGTTATCTAATTCGTTAATTGTGTTAACTGATTCGTGTGACACGCGTCCACTTAGGGATTTGTGTCATAACAACCTTTGCCTCGTGACATAAGGTGTCAGAGTTTGTTACAAATGGTTGTAACAACCTAATTCGTTATAGTTGATTTGCTAATCAACTGTAGCTGGTTCGTTATCTATTTCGCTAAGTTTTTCTTAGTGATTCGCTACTGAATACGTTCTAATTCGTTAAGTTTTTCTTATCAATTCGCTAGCTAAGTCGTTAGTCAATTCGTTAGTTTGATTTATTGTTAAATCTAATTCGTTGACTTTCTGATTTGTTAGATTGATTCGTTAAATTCAATCGTGATTCGTTATCTGATCAATCTTAGCTTCGTTAAGATTTGATTCGTTAATCTACTGTTCACAGTTCGCTACAACTGTTTACAGTTCGTTACAATTCTCATTCGTTAATCTTATTTGTTAGTTGATTCATTACACCTCCAAAATATTGGAAACTTGTCAATAATGGCCGGTATGTATGCATTAGCATCTCAAAACATGTTGATGCAACAAATGTTGCAACTTGATACCGAGATAGGTTCACATTCGAAATGTCCAAGATTGATGAAGTTCAGTGACTTTGCCAAATGGGAACCTAGATTCCATGCTCATCTAGGATCAGTTCATTCTGACTGCTCATATTGTTTAGATGAAGTTTATACTGTTCCTATGATTGGAGATGAGACTATCGGATTCAGACCTAAAGCTATATCTCAATACTCACAAGAAGAGAAGAAGGCACTAGAGATAGAAACAAAGGTACATTCTACTCTAACCATGGCTCTACCTGAAAATATATTTCACCAAGTAGGTAGTATTAAAATATGTGCTTCTTTGTTTCAACATATCCGAATGAGAAGTATGGGAAACACAGCTGAATGCAAAAAGGTGATACTTAAATTTCAATTCAAAAACTTTAACTTACTTAAAGGTGAAACGGTTGAAGAGATGACTACGAGATTCAATCACTTGATTGCAGAATTGCATAAAATGAAAATGGAAATTTCTGAGATTGACAAGATTGATACTATTAAGAGTGCATTACCAAGTTCGTACTCTACTTTTCTAATGGTATTAAAAGAAAACAGTTATTTCAATGAAGACTTGACTGCAAGTGAGTTCTTACAAAAGATTGAAGCTCGTGAGTATGATCTCAAGTGTCAAAAATCATCAAAGGAAAGTCAAGATCCTGCTTTCTATGGTGGTAGCATGCCTTTAAGTTCAACAATTTCACCGATCACCGCTTTTCCGACACAAAAAGCAAAAGAGAATGAAACAACTATTTATAGTGATCCTAGAGCATGTTTTTATACTGCTGGTGACTCTGGATCACCAAATGTTTCTGCTGGTTCTGGAAGTTCGTCTTCAGCAAATCAATACTCATCACCTCCAAACGTCGATATGAAAGAAGCTGAACAAAACTTTGCTTTTCTATCCGCTTTCATGACGTCATATGAAAATCTGGTTAGTAGCAAAATTGCCACTAATGATTTAACTGATGAAGACTATGATCAGATTGATCCAGATGACTTAGAAATCATGGATATAAAGTGGAACATGGCAATGATTGTTCAAAAGTTGAAAAGATTCATGAAAAGAACTGGAAAAGATCTTCCCGCTCTAAACAAGAAGTTGGGATTTGACAAGTTGATGGTAAAATGTTATAATTGTCAAGAATTCGGTCATTTTGCAAAAGAATGTGACAAACCGAAAAAGGAGTATAATGGTCCTCGTGGTCAAAGTTCAAATTCGTCAACACCACGAGGTAATGATGCTGAGAAGAAACCATCAAGTTCTGGGTCACAAGCAATGTTAGCTAATGGAGATGATTGGTCACAACGATTACTGTGCAACGATAATCAAGCTAATTTGGCTTTGTTCGGGTTGACTCAAGATTTCCATGGAAGTGAGGTGTCTTCTGATAATGACTCTGGATCGGATTCTGATGATTCATGTGACAAGCCTACAACAGTCTTTGCATGCATGGCTAAGATAAACGAGGTTAGTCATTCTATTTCTGCTACATCATCTGTTAAAGTAAATTGTGCTGATTGTGAATCTAACAAACCTAAGTTAGAATCTTTAAAGAATCATAATGACAATTAGTGAGAGAAATTGCGTCTCTAAAGGATACTTATCGACAATCTCTCGAATCTCAAGTGAGATCTCATGAAAAGATTGAAGCATTGTCGACAAGTAATCATGATCTCAAAGCTGAGTTATCTGTGAAAATGACAATTAATGACCAAAAGTTTCAAGAAATTTTGAAACATCGTTCAAAGATAACCGAGCTTGAGAATGAGGTTTTTGAGTTAAAGAAAAAATTGGGTAACTTTCGAAATTCATCTTTTCTGTTGAATGAAATTATCGAAGTTTCTGGAAAACAAAAGGATTCAAAGAAAGGTATAGTCTTTGTTGAAATTTCACCACCATTTCACAATGATTATAAAATTAATCCTTTCGCTCCAACTGAGGAAGATGTTATTCTTAAAGAGCCTGTGATTTCAGACAAATCTAAACCTAGTAAGTCTGAAACTGTTAAAACCCAATCTGTTTCTCAGAAACCTCATGTTCAAAGCAACAAAGTTTTTGTTGAAAATGTTGACAAAGTTATCGTTAAGGATGTGTTTGAACCAGAACTTATACACAAGAACAAGAACATTCCAAGTTCTAATCACATACTGTGTGAACCTCGTGAATTTGAGGAGGCTGTGTATGGTTCGCACACAACTAAGATGAAACAAGATGTTCAAACTAAACCAGTGAAGGCTAAGAAACCAGAAAAACCCAAAATTTCTGATGAGGATTTGTTGCGTTTCATAAATCCTAATGTATCTAAGCCGTCATCTGCTCGTGTGTTTAAGTTAAAAGAGATGGACACAATGTTCACTGAGAAAGACATTCCAATAAGTATCATTAAACCTGAACTGATTGAGAGTGTATTTCACAATGAAACTTCTAAGGTTCGTGAACTTGAACGGTTGTATGCTCATGTGAAAACATCAGCTTCATCTGACACGTTGACTAAAGCAAAACAAGTTTTAAAAAAAGCTAAGAAAATTAACTTTGTGAAGTCAACTGGGAAAGATACATTGAAAAGCTTTTCGAACTGTTCTAATTTAGATTTTTACTTGAAAAAGAAATATGAATTATCTGATGATTTTGCTAAGAGCATGACTAAAAATGTGAGTCATCAGTCATCGTTTGTGTCACATGTTCCAACAAATTTTCAACATCATCATGTTGACATGCGAAGTTGTTTTCTGTGCGGTCAACAAGGTCATGTAGTAAGGAATTGTGGCCAGAAGAATTATCAGAATCTTCATCCTTTTATCAAGGACCACTCAAAACCGGTTCCTTTGGTAAAGGAGATTCTGAAACGACCTGTGTCGTATGCTGATGATACTCATATTATGTTTTCGAATGTACATCCTCGAAAAGTTGTTCATGTGAATGAAACACATGGTTCCGTTAAACCTAAGTTTATTCCTACTGAACCATTATGCAAAAATGTTAATTCAAATGTGGTTCAAGCTGCGTATCTAAGACGAAAGTCTAAGAAACCTGTAACTTATTCTTAAGTTGCTGAACAACAATTGAATGTAACTAAAGTTAACTTTTCCCAAGGAAACCAAAAGGTGCCCAAGACCGAGGCCTGGGCGGCCTTTTTGAACTAACCATTTTGCTTTTGTGTGTAGGGTACATCCAAGACCATTTCTGGTGAAAACTGGATCATGGATAGTGGATGTTCTCGTCATATTACTGGGAATCTCAACCTCTTAACAAATGTGAGAAATATACAAGGGGGTTATGTGGCGTTTGCTGGGAATTCTGGGGGTATGATTACATAAGAAGGTGATGTGTCAAATGGGAAGATTACTTTTGAGAAGGTTAATTATTGTGATAAAGTGGATCATAACTTATTGAGTGTGTCGCAAATTTGTGATAAGCAGTACACGACAATATTTACAGATAAAGAGTGTCTGATTTTGAAACCGGGTTATCTGATTCCCGAGGACATGGTTGTCATGCGATCACCTCGATCAAATGATATTTATGTCTTGAATATGAATTCTAAAGTATCTACATCGATCGAAACGTGTTTTGTCTCGAAAGCAACCGAGAAAGACTCAGTACTTTGGCATCGAAGAATGGGTTATATACATGTTCGAAAGATGAATTATTTAATGGCAAACGATCTGGCAGAGGGGGTGTCGTTAAATAATTTTAAGTTATCTGATCACTGTGTTGCTTGCAAAAAGGGCAAACAGAAGAAGAAATCACATCCCTCTCAGTTATTAAATTCCATTGATACTCTGCTTGAACGACTTCATATGGATTTGTTCGGTCCAGTGAATAGTGCGAGTATTTCTGGAGACTGGTACTGCCTGGTTGTTACAGATGATTATTCACGATATTCATGGGTTTTATTTATGAGTTCAAAAGATCAAACACTGGGTCTCGTTCAAAATCTAATCACTAAGATCGAATCACTTTACAAACTGAAAGTGAGGAGAATTCGAAGTGACAATGGTACTGAATTTAAAAATACTGTATTGGATTTCTTTTGTATCCAAAAGGGAATTCATTGAGAATACAGTGTCCCATATGTACCACAACAGAACGATGTAGCTGAAAGAAAGAATAGAACGTTGATTGAAGCTGCTAGAACAATGCTTGCTGATTCAAAGCTTCCTGTCCAGTTTTGGAATGAAGTAGTGAATACTGCTTGTTATACACTCAATCGTGTTCTAACTGTTAAACGACTCAAGAAGACCAGTTATGAATTATTGAATAATCGTAAACCTAATTTAAAGTACTTGGAGCCATTTGGGTGTCCTTGTACTATGTTGAAAAAGGATGTGGGAAAGTTTAAAGAAAAAGCCATTGAGGGTTATTTCTTGGGGTATGCGTCACCTAAGAAAGGAGTGTTTAACTTTACGTCCGGTTGTGTTCAAGAATGGTACCATGTGGACTGTCAAAAGTACACTACTCCTTCTCAAGGAAAAGGTCCCAACTGGATGTTTGACTACGATGGTTTATTTAATTCGTTTACTCCAACAACTGATCATCCAGATGAAGATTTAGTTCTTGCTTATTTTGAAGAACATTTGGAAATTCCTAGATTTACCAGTTCAAATGATGTTGAAGCTCAAATTGCTGCTCCAACTGAAGAACCTGATAATGAGTCTCCTGTTCATTATGATAATGCTTCTACTTCATCTGATGATAATGCAGTTGTGGATCAAGTCATTGAACTTGACAGTGATGTTTCCTCTCCTGAATTGGGTGAACATTACACTAATTTATTTGAAAATGTTTCTATTTCTGAAAATCCTACTCTCAGGATTCATAATTACCATCCACAAGAAAACATTATTGGAGACCTTGATGTGGGAGTTCAGACACGACATCAAGTTGCTTCTTCAAGTGAAAATAATGCTCTATGTGCTTATGCTGACTTACACTCATACGAAATTGCAACTGTTGCTAAATTCACTTGTTTTCTATCTCAAGTTGAGCCAACGACTCCTCGTGTGGCACTTCAAGATCCTTCTTGGGTAGAAGCCATGCAAGAAGAATTACAACAATTTGCACGTTTGGGTGTTTGGGATATTATTGATAAACCTACTCGGGTCAAGAAGGCAATTCCAACTAAATGGGTATATAAGTGTAAGAAGGACGACCGTAGGGTAATTGTGAGAAACAAAGCACGATTAGTTGTGCAAGGTTTTCATCAGCAAGAGGATATTGATTATACTGAGGTTTATGCTCCAGTTGCAAGATTAGAGTCGATTCGAATCTTTCTGGCATATGCTGCTTACAAGAATATTAACGTTTATCAAATGGATGTTAAAAGTGCTTTTCTCAATGGTGAACTTCCTGAGGAAGTGTTTGTCTTACAGCCTCCAGGTTTTGAAGATCCTGATTATCCTGACTGTGTTTACCGATTAAACAAGGCATTATATGGTCTACATCAAGCCCCGAGAGCTTGGTATGGCACGCTCGCCGACCATCTGACGGATAACGGTTTCAAACGCGGAACTGTCGACTGCACTTTGTTTTATAAGAATATTGGTGATGATCTTCTGCTTGTTCAGATTTATGTTGATGACATAATCTTTGGGTCAACAAACGACACGTTGTGTAAGGAGTTCGAGAAGTCTATGCAAACCAAGTTCGAGATGAGTTCGATGTGAGAGATGAATTTCTTTTTAGGGTTGCAGGTTCATCAGTCTGCGAAGGGAATCTTCATTCATCAGACAACATATGTGAACGATGTCTTCAGCCGATTCAAGATTACTGCCGGAAAAATCCCTTCTACTCCTCTTCTCGTGGGTCACAATTTATCACCGGATGAATTGGAGGATACCGTTGATCCGACCCTCTATCGTGCTATGATTGGTTCTTTAATGTATTTAACTGCTTCTCGACCCGACATAATGTTTGTTGTTTGTTTATGTGCTAGGTACCAAGCTAGTCCCCGAGTGACTCACCTGGCAGCGGTCAAGCGTATTCTGCAATATCTAAGGGGAAATCCTGACATCGGGTTATGGTACCCCAAAGATGATACTTTTGATCTTACCGCTTACTCAGACTCAGATTATGGAGGACGCAAGATCAATTTCAAGTCTACTACAGCGGGATGTCAGTTCTTAGGAAGCCGGCTTGTTTCCTGGCAGTGTAAGAAGCAGACAACGGTCTCCACTTCAACCGCCGAAGCTGAGTATGTTGCAGCCTCGAGTTGCTGTTCCCAGGTTTTGTGGATACAACAACATCTTCGCGACTACGGTTTGAAGTTTCTTAGTACTCCCATCTTGATTGATAATTCTGCTGCTATTAGTATCACCAAGAATCCCGTACAACATTCTAAAACGAAACATATCGAAATTCAATATCATTTTATACGGGATTGTTACGAAAAGAAATTAATTGACATTGAGAAAGTACATACTGATTTTCAAAAAGCCGATCTATTTACCAAAGCCTTTGATAAAACACGTTTTACCTTTCTGCTTGGTTTAAATGGATTGAAGACCCTTGTTGAGATCTTAAAATTAGAATAATTATCTTTATTTTAGTTTGTTCTAGTTTAACATTTATCTTGTTTTTTAGGTTTTAGGGGGTGAATCTTCGAAAATACAAAAATATTGTGCTTTTAGTTTGTATAGATAAAACCCAAAAACATTAGAAAACTTTGAAAAATCAAAAATATTGTGTTCTTTCTCGTTTTATTTTAATATTTGAAAAACCAAAAACATTTTAAAATTAGAAAATACCAAAAAGACTGTGATTTTTGTTTGTACAGAAAATTTTGAAAAAGTCAAAAAGATTGTGAATTTCTCGTTTTGTAAAGAAAAATCCGAAAAGACAAAAAGATTGTGTTTTTATGTTTGTAAAGAGAAAAACCAAAAAGATTTTTGCTTATGTTCGCTGAAAATTATGTCATTTGCTTCTATTTTGAAGGACATATACTTGTATATGTTTGGTCCTGATAATTTCTTGTAAATATTTGGGTTAGCCATTTACTAGACAAATGGAAAGTACTTGGGGCGTTCGTTAAGCTTTCTATTTTTTTTAGCTGAAAAATTAGTCAGTTATTTAAGTTTGTGAAGCATGCTTGCATGTATTGGTCCTGTTATCTACTTGTAGATGGATAGGTTAGCCATTAGTTTATAAACTTAAATTAACTGGGGGAATTAAAATCATTTTGTTTTATGGTCCTCAAAATTTTGAGTTTTTGAAGCAAAAAGAGAAAATGATAGTACATTGATTATTTGACCTCAAATCCAGAAAGAAATAAGCTTAAAAGACTGTGTGCTTAATCATTGGTGCATTGAAGGTCTTAAACAAGCTGTTAGAGTAAAGTAAGTGATATAAACTTAAAGAAAAACCAAATTGAAAGAGGTGTTAGTCTCTAGCAAAAGTCTCGGTGAAGATTGCAGAAATGTAATAACCGGTCATACTCAAGCCTTATAATTGTTGATCACCCAAAAATATAATAAAGCAAATAACAAGCGTTAGGATTCTGGGTATTCATAAGCATGAATATTTCACTCGCTTTCTAGAGCAAACCCAAAGTCATTAAACTTGATCACTGCTGTACTCCGTACAATCTAAATTACTGACTTGATCAAAATACACTGTTAGTCATACAAATTGTTCCTCCCTTGCGTGCGTCTCAATACCAATAAGAAACGGACCCCAGGGGTTACAATGTATGTAAGCCGACAGATGGACTCGTGCATACTCACTCACAGTAAAGGAAACTTGATGCATTGCTCAGAATTTCAATAATTGGTATCAAAATTTTGATCAACACTATAATGGTTTAAGTCAAGTTGGGGTGATTTGGCAAAAATCAAATTAAGCTTGAACCGAGATTAGGGGATGATAGTTTCTGATATTCTGTGCGCTAATTGAACCATAAATCATATCACAAAAATGCTCTAAGGTTTGTTATAAGATTTAAGTGGACAACAATATCAATGACCGACTTAACGCCAGTCGTAATATCGCTGAAATATTAAACTGTGATGGAAGGGCATTTTGGTCAATATGATTCTCTGCTCAAACTCAACAAAACACAAAAATATGTACTGCTTTTGATAAATCATAGAAAAATACAAAAAGATTGTCCATTTTTAATGTTCGGATGCTTTTTTGTAAATACATTCTTTAATTTTTTACAAAATACCAAAAATATTTTATTCCTTTTACTTTACATATTATTTAATGATTTTAAGTTATGTTTCGTAAAATTGAAACGTTTTTTTAAGTTAGTCAATTATCAGGATAATAGATCCTCGGTAATTCGTTTTAAGTTAAAAATTCTTCAAGTTAAAAATTAAATAAATTGATTATTATTATTTTTTTAATTCTTCAAGTTAAAAATTAAATAAATTTTAATTTGCCACATATGGATAACAAATTAGATGGTTTCTAAGCGAATTAGTCTCTAGTTCACTCTTTATTTCGCTTCCGCACTTTGTAACGAACCACTTTTAATTCGCTATACATATGTAACGAATCAACACACGATTTATGTTTGGTTCGCTATTCTGGTATAACGAATTGGGTTAAAGAATTGCCTGATTCGTTATCTCAGAATTAAAATGAATCTCTTGATTCGTACGGAGAGTACCTTGGGTGGCGTGCTAGGCTATATTAGACAGAAACACGAACAATCCTTCACTGTTCATCATCTTTCTTCAACCTAAAGTCACCTTTTTTCAAATTTTTTCTTTGAATTTTGACTTTCAAATTTCGACATTTCAAGAATATCTTTGTGTTACTAAGGTATAAACGATCACAGCGATGTGATTTTCGTCAAAAATGACGGTGTAGTAGTAGACTAATTATGGGTTTTTGTGTTCTAAGAGTTTTCTAAGTTCAAAACCTGATTTAGTTATGATATACTCTGTTAATGTAGCTTATTTATGATTCAATGTGATCGGAATGCGATGCCGATACCCTTGGTAGACTTTAATCGATGATTGATTATCGTTTGCCGGGTCGATTGAATGATTATTGTTTCCGAATTTTAGACTCTGTTTAATTTACTGAATGTTCTTATTTAGGGTATGGTGCTTAGCCTCAATTTTAGCACCATGTGCTTCAGATTGCAATTCCGAGTTGGACAAATCTGTAGTTTTGATTACAGAATGATTAGCATGAGCTAATTGAGTCTGGTTTTGTCCAGTTGACCATCGGTTGTTCATATTAATTTTGACTTTGACTATGCGTGTCAAAGATTAAGTCTAAATTATTGACCATTCGTTATCCTTAGCGAATTGGAATTGTCTCGTGTCCAATTCGTTAAGGAAATACATGAACTAGCTCAACGAATCAGTTTCTTAACGAATCAACTATGGATTCGCCAAATCTATAACAAACTAGACTTCAGTTCGTTTAACTTTTATAGGTGATTCGCTGCGTCTCTTTCGTTAACCTATTTACATGATAGCGACTCGCTTGATTCGTTACTGGATGGTAACGAATCATAGTGACAATCACACGAATGACAATTATATTTAATTATTTAATTAAATTTAAAATTACCTTTTAAATTCCTTTTTAAATTAAATAAAGTATTTCAACCGTCTAAACGCGTAAATACATTAATTACACACGACATACTGTATTATTCCTTCACATTACTCATACCTGTTTTAAACTCTATTCAGTAAACATGGCTGATCAAGTAAATCAAGATCCACTGATTGCTGACCAAGGACAACAAGAACAACCACCACAAGAGCAACCACCTCAAGCACAGCAGGAAGTTGTTATTTTGTTACCATATGACACGAAACACAACATCTGTGCGTATATTGATTAAGAAATTGCTGACGTTGACGTATTCGGAGACATGTTAGCATTCTTAAGACGTTCAGTGATACGTTATGCAATCACTGCTCGACCCAGAGTGTCTTTGAGTATTATTAGGCAGTTTTGGGATACTGCTGAGGTTGTTGAGGTGGAAAATCATATTAGAGCCATGATTAATCAAACTGCTATTACAATTGATGTTGGAGTGGTTCGCCGTGTGCTTCAATTTGGTGACAATGATGACAACACGAGTGAATTTGACAAGCTGTTGATCAAGGGTTTGTTTACTCGTCTACGATATGGTGGTGATATTGATAAGTCTATGTTGAACAAGAATGGTTTATACCCACCGTACAAGTATCTTCTTCATGTTTTAATTCATTGTATGAGTGGTCGTCGTGGTGGATTTGACAAATGTAGAAGCAGTGTGCAATCAGCTTTCGTTGCTCTTATCCTCAACAAGCCATTCAACTACTCCGAGCTTGTATTTGATCATCTGAAATAACAAGTTCAGCAAACACTTCAAAAGAAGAAATTTTTAATGTATCCTCGGTTTCTACAGCTGATCATTCATGACTTAATTCCCAATTTAGTCATTGATCAAACTCAGGTGAATGATATGCTTCCTATGGAACACATGAAAGCTGATACCGTACATAGGATGTTGGTTTATAGAAAGGAGAAGCCAAAGGATAAAAGAATGATTGGTCATATAATTAATCCGAACTATGTCTGTCATCCTAATGAACGCTGGATCCACGACGACTCGGATTCCGAGAAGGTGGGAACGATGATGATGGGAATGATGATGGTAATGATGGTGATGGTGGAGCTGGTGATGCTGCCTTTCAAGAGCAACAAGAGGCAGTAAATGCTGCATTAGCTTCCACCATTGCAGCTCAACAAGAACGAAAGAGGAAAGGGAAAGCGGTGGCAACTGGAGAGCCATCGAAGAAAAGATGTGTTTCAGCTGGGGCTGGGATAATTATTGGTGTACCACCACCTCGTCAACCAACGCCTCAACGGTCGGTAGTGCTGCCTACTGTAGGTTCCCTGGACGGATCACACGAGATATCTCGGTCCACTCAGGTGCGGAATCCCTGCGTAGATCGTTACGAGCGTAGAATACAAATCAAACAAACACACACGAATAACCGAAACACGTTATATATTAATAACCGAATACACGTGATATGAATCACTGATACAGACTTAGATCAACTCGATCGACTCAAACGACTCACTGAACAACCACCACAAAACAAGCCGTAACCTATATATAAATACACGACAACTTCGCCTGGCATGTTCAGGCGAAGTTGTCCATAACTTCGCTTGTTCAACAAGTTCGCTTGTTAACAACTTCGCTTAAACAAAAACATAAATAACATTACAGACTCGATTACAGACACTAGACTATGAACTACTGACATTTATGCACCAACAGACTCCCCCTTGGCAGTAGCTTCATATCTTGATCTTTAAGCACTTGTCTTGTAATCTTCACGCATGCACTCCTTCTCTAACACATACCGTGACTACTCGCTGATACTTCCTCGCTTCGTCTTTCCAAGCAGGAATATAGAATATCTTCTTTTCATTCAACACTTGCAGATCAGCTTTCGATAAGTTAACAAGATGCATCGGATCATACACCCTCAGCACTTCTTGTTCGTCTTCGTCTTCCATCACGACTTCAGCAGTCTGGCAATCAACATACCACCATTTATGATTCTTCAACACATCTTGAGGCATAATCTTCATTGGAACCTCCTTAATGCATCGAATCGGTTTGTACTTCATTACCATCCATGGCTTGCCATCTGCTCTCATTCCCCTTTCTTTATCTTCCACTAGCTTTCCCTTCTGTGGCTTTAATAACTCAAACTTCTTCTCTTTTATACTTTCTTTCCACACGATCTTCCCAATAACCCTTGCCATGTTGTCGTCGCTTCTATTGATCAGCCCCAATCTAGCCAAATCCTTCACCTCACATTCCGGCAATGTATTGAGAGATCTCAACGTTCTTTTAAAATACTGAATCCCATCAAAACGTTTCACCACAAACAACTTTATCTGTTCATCATATAGCCAACAAATAATTCCTTTCTTCGACTCAGCATAGCCTTTGATATTATAACTCTTCTTGAACATGGTTGGAACAGCAGGCTTCTTAGTTTTAATAAACCAATGAGCACAGCCTTCCTTCCACCTAGGCTGCTCCTCCCACTCAGTCTCATCTTTTTCCATCTCAGTACCCATATCGGCTTTCTCAACATCTGGGATCTCGTGTTCAACATTTTCTTCAATTATTTCACCTTCTTAAATCTCATCTTCAATCACAATCTGTGCTCCAATCTTCTCAATCTCCTCAATAGGCAGCACATCATCATCAAACATCACATCATCCTCTAGCATATCATCATCCAATTCTTTCAACGCATCGATCACATCATCATCATCATCAACCATCACCACCTCATCACCACCAACTGCACCTGCAGACTCCCCCTGAGCTGTGGAAGTCCCAAGAGCTTGAGTAGTTCTTGGCAACTCACCACCTGCACCTTTCGGTACATTGGGATCATCGTCTCTGTCATTTCTCCTCTTTGTCCTTAACTCGTCGCCTCTACAGCCTGTCTCCCCCTGAGATGCCAAGAACTCCTTCATAGCTTCTATAATTCGCCCATGTTCAACCAGGAGGGACGACTGTAGTTGATTCTCTGCTACAAGGCGCTGAATAGCCTGGGTCTGGATAAAGTTTATCCTCGATTGCTCTGCCACGACCCGTTCAAGTGCAGCTATTCTCTCCGAGTCTGAGAGGGTTGCATCGAAATCAAACCTCATGTTAGATGTATCTGGAGTATACTCAGCAGGGATCTCGAATGTAACCGGGACATCAGAAGCAGTTGTGGACGTAACCGCAGGTGGTATCGTGACCGACAACCCTGCAGTTGCAATGACGGTAGACTCTACAAATTGTGCCACCACCTCTGAAGGAGTAAACGTTGGAGGTGGTAACGACACAATCTCCGGAGTCGTCGTCTGTAGTGTGATGGATGGGATGCCGACAGCTGATGTAGCCACCACGGGAACATCCGCGGCGCTTGTAACCTGTACAGAAGTAGGAACAATCGACATACCTGACAGTGCGGATGGAGCGAACCGTACAACTCTTGAAGTCTCTCCAGCTCCCATACCTGCACCTGTCCTTTCACGTCTTGATCGTCTAATCAGCTTGTGAATATCCTCTTCTTCTTCTTCTGACTCAGTATCATCAACTGTCCTCTTCCTCTTCCCCAACGTCCTCTCACGTCTCACCAACATCCTTCTCGCCTCATCCATAACATCATCAAGATCTGAGTCAGCCACCGTCGTACCTGCTCTAGTAACACGCACTTCCCTAACCTGTGCAGCAGAGACCTGCACCTCTTCTTGTGGATCAAAACGGTCCATGTCGAAGAATCCTTGGCCGCCAAATGCAGCATCAAGGTCTACATCCTCCTCAGCCGACACCACAGGCACAGTAGGTACATCACGAGTTGCTCCTGCCTGTTGTGGTTGAGGGTCTCTGAACTCATCCCCCCGAGCTGGCACATACCCCGGGTTTATTAAGAACCCAAAGAGTGGAGTATGCCTTGGACGACGTTCAGGCTTGCTCCTCGCACTCGAAGTACGGCATTGAGCAAAGATACGTTTGCTCACACTCTCCACGTATCGTATTGGGCGTCGTTGAGGCAAATTCGGAGCCACATGGTTCAAGATCATCTGTATGAATCTTGGATACATTATGAACCGCTCACGAGCCATTGCCCTCCTCTGTCTGCCGATCTCATAAAAGACCATCTGACTAAAGCTATAACGTTTGTTATAAGTCAGAGCAGTCATTGCAGACTGCATGGTCGCACCCATTCCGTCAGTACCCGCCTTCCTCCCAGACATACACACAATCATGACGTGCATGAGGAATCGCAACTGATCGAGCAGGAACCCCTTCCGTCTCTGGGTATCGCCCAAGGGACCAGAATATCCCATTCGTAGGAATGCTCCATCACGAAACGGAGCCACAAACTCTGTAGGGTCATTCCTAGTCTCCTCACCGAAACGTAACGCCACCCGTATTTGTTCAGATGAGAACTGAACCTCCTGATTGTTGACGGTTGCTCACATAACCGGGGGCTCAACGCGGCAATCGTACTCCACAGTCTGCCAGAAATCCTCGATATTGGGTAAGGATATCGGCAGAGTCGTCGTGATAGCGTGGAATATCCTCGAGCGAATGAGGAATGTGATGATCTCACAGTAGTCTTCAACTCCGCTCGTTTCCGGGTCTAAGGTGATGAACATGTTGTGACTCGGGAAGAATAGTCTCTGATTATCTCCGTCATCGCCTCCAACACCTCCAGCACCTGCTACTGCAGCCATATCTGCAACAAACGAACCAAGTTAGATAACCGTTAAGGCGTACCACAAGTTCGCTTGTTACCATGTGCGAAGTTGTGATAAAATCTGTATAGGCGAAGTTAAAGTTGGGGCGAAGTTGGGAACAACTTCGCTTCATCTTTAAGTTCGTCTAACAATTAAAAAATTAAAAGGTCCAGGCGAAGTTAATGTTAACTTCGCTTCACCACAACATCGCCTCAGGCGAAGTTTAGACTCAGGCGAAGTTACGGATAACTTCGCCTAAACCTTAAGTTCGCCTGAATCTGAATCGGCGACAGTGAGATCGATTCAAACATCGAAAATCTGGTGTTTCGACCAATTTAGACGATTAAGGAGACTAAAACACATGGTATTAAGGCAGTCCGGACGATCAGTTTGCTCATGAACACGTAAAACAAGTTTTGAAATCGGGTATAGGTTTTGAACATCCGAGGTCGCTAACCGGGTGTCGAAACAACCTAGGTTTAACAACATCGAACATCGAGTATAAGATATAGAACCCAAACACACCTTGAAAACTGATTGAAATCGGAAAAAAGACAATCGGATGAAAATCGGATTAAGTTCGCTGTGATAATCGAGGATAAGTTCGCTGATATTTCAAATAATGAACTGATGACCTTTGAAAATCCTTATATAGGGGCGAAGTTATACCTGCGAAGTTACGGTTAACTTCGCCTAGGCGAAGTTATTCACAAGTTCGCATGTTTAACAACATCGCCTATATTTACAAAATCAACCCTTAAAATTTGAACATTTTGCAATTAACTTTTAAAACTTCCCTTTAAGAATTAAATAACACGATCAAGTCCAAGTAACCAGTTATAAAAGCATACAACTACATAAAAAGAAAACTTTAACAATTAAAGTATAAGGGATCAAATTTCAGTCTCGATAGGGACTACTACGTTTTAGAAACGATCCGAACAGGAATCATACTAACTACGTGACTGTCACATAGATCCGTGTTTAGGTGTATTATGACATATAGAGACAGGTTGTAAGCAGGTAAATAACTTAAGATGGTTTTCATCGTTTCTGTGATACGAGTTAGGTTCAATTAAGCTTCAAAATTTAAGTGGGCAACAACTCAGAGATTATGATGCCTCCTATCTATTCTCAAAGCGTATTTGGCTTTCCCCAAGTCACCCCGAATTGACTTCGACCCTTAGTGTCTGATTAAGTTTGTAATTACTCTTCATCTCCTTCCCGTTCTCTTTCTTACTCCATGATTAAGAAGTCTTGATATGTTGAACTCTAAAATGTTTCAATAACTCATAAGTTTTTTTTTTTATGATAAACATTTACATAGACTTCAGAGTAGTAACCAACTGCAAGTCCCGAATCTGGATCACTGCAGTTTCTTGAAACGCTATCTTCACGGGAATCAGAACACTTACGGGCTCGTGTATGACTGGGTAATCGCTTTTCTGCCTATCATTCGGAAAGATATATATGAAGGCATGCAAAACTCGTAAGGAGTTTCCACGTAAAATCAAGTAGTTTTAGTTTGTATCACATCTACTTTTACGCACCATAAAAGTTACCATGACATACAATGACTGTCCTAAAGCCTTTTAAGCCTAATAACTTCACTAGTTAAGCACACAAAATCAGTATATATATCATTTTCCAAGGTTGGATCAATTTTCTGTTAAACATAGCTAACGAACTTCTTACGAAGTAGTAGACTTGAAAAATAATTTCATTTCCCTAAAAAATTTTAACATTAATCGCCCCGACCCAAACAAAGTCTTCAGGTAAACGGCTATCCCGAAGATCCAATGGATCAGCTGGACCGACCACATACTAGTATGTGTCCTTCTAACTAATTAATATGATCGACTAATTTTAAGCGAAAGAATGAAAACTCATCATAAACCGCCCCGGTCACTTTCAGTCATCTGGTTAATGGCTATCCTCATATTCTACAAGTAGAATTGAGGACCAAACATATCCTAAGACATGTCCTTCAAACTGTGGTAACCGACATACTTTTAAGCGATAGTGATTATTTTTTTTTTAAATAACTTGAAAAGCATGGTTACTCGGGATTGATCATCCCATTCAACTCAATAAGGTTTTGAAATCTCGTTTTGTCAAACGCTTTAGTATATAAATCAGCGAAATTATCAAGCGTATCCACCTTTTCACGCACAATCAGTTTCTTCTCAGCACAATCCCGTATAAAATGATGACGTATGTCAATATGTTTAGTTTTACTATGCTTCACGGGATTGTTAGTTACTGAGATAGCAGCTGTGTTATCAATGCAAATAGGTGTAAGTAAGAAATTCAGACCATAGTCGCGCAACTGTTGTTGAATCCAAAGAACCTGGGAGCAGCAGTTGGATGCTGCCATGTATTCTGCTTCACAGGTTGAAATTGCGATCGAAGTCTGTTTCTTGCATTGCCACGACACCAATCTGCCACCAAGAAACTGACATCCTCCAGTTGTTGACTTCCGACTCTGATTGCACCCTCCAAAATCAGAATCTGTGTAAGCGACTAGCTCCAAGTCTCCTCCTCTCGGGTACCACAACCCCAGCTTCGGTTTGCCCTTGAGATATCGCAAGATCCTCTTCACACCCTTCATGTGAGATTCCTTTGGGTTTGCCTGAAAACGAGCACAAAGACAAACAGCAAACAATATATCAGGCCTAGAAGCAGTTAAGTACATTAAAGAACCTACAATAGCCCGATACTGAGTTGGGTCCACATCTGCATCACCGTCTGACACAGCACCCAATTTGTGATTGACGCAGATTGGAGTGTCGAATGGAGTGCTGTCCTCCATCTTGAAGCGTTTGAGCACATCATGGACATACTTGGTCTGATGAATGAACATCCCATCCTTCTTCTGATCAACATGCAATCCTAAAAAGAAAGTTAGTTCACCCATAGCACTCATTTCAAACCTTTTCTTCATGACGGCCTCAAACTCCTGACACATGGAGACTTTAGATGCAGCAAAGATAATGTCATCCACGTAGACTTGCACCAGCAGGAAGTCGCTTCCTTCTCTCTGAACGAACAACGTGCTATCAATCTTCCCTCTTTCAAACCCATTTTCAAGCAAGTAATCTGATAAAGTTGAATACCAGGCACGAGGTGTCTGATGTAGTCCATACAATGCCTTGCTTAACTTGTACACGTGATCAGGAAAGTCTGGGTCAGGAAAACCCGGAGGTTGCTCAACATACACTACCTCATCAACTTTCCCATTCAGAAACGCACTCTTCATATCCAACTGAAATACCTTCATCTTCTTATAAGCAGCGAACGCCAAAAACAATCTAATGGCTTCCAACCTTGCGACAGGAGCGAACACTTCATTATAATCAATCCCCTCTTGTTGATTAAAACCTTTAACGACTAGCCTCGCCTTGTTTCTTATGATAATCCCTTTCTCATCTCTCTTGCATTTAAACACCCATTTTGTGCCTATCGCATGCACATGCTTCGGTTTTTCAACCAAAGTCCAAACTTCCATTTTCTTGAACTGAGCCAACTCTTCTTGCATAGCTTCGACCCACGAGCTGTCCTTGAGAGCCATTTGATAATTCTTCGGTTCAATCTGGCTGATAAAGCAGGTGTACAAGCATTCGTTGATTATCCCTGTCTCCTTGATGCTTGTGTAAACACAGGTGTGCTCATTCAAGCTACGTCTTGTTTGTACACCGGAGGACACATCACCAATCACATTCTCCAAAGGGTGATCTTTATGAATTCTCGTGGTCGGAACTGTCTTCCAAGTTAGAAGAAAGCTCGTCAATGGTTGTTTCATGCTGAGAGTGAAATGGATTGAAAAATTCTTCTTCAGTCGAGGTAGCGGGGGTATCGACAGCATTTGATGAGGAAGGTTGACATTTATCGATCAGCTGTCTTTGCAATAGGTTTTTCTTCCTCATCAAGGATCATCTTCGTAGCAACTCTCTCTTCTTCTTCAGCAATATCCAAATACGGTATGTTAAAAGACTTAAAAAGTTTAACATAGTCGAAAAATTCAGCAGGTCCGTTGCTTGGTTTTGGCGGTTGGTAACTTGTGATGTCGGTGTTATACACCACCTCAACCTTGCAGGTCGATGTATTGAAGACACGTCTGTTGGGAGTCCCAACAATATAACCAACTAAGATTCCTTCATCGGCTACTTCACCAAATTTAGAATTTGTCTTCAAAATCGAACACGGGGACCCGAATGGTTCAAGACCACTCAAGTTGGGCTTTCTCCCATGCATAAGCTCATAACACGTTTTACCAAGTCTTTTAACAGTTAAGACTCTATTCAGAACATAACAGGCTGTAGCAACAGCTTCAGCCCAAAACACCACAGGAAGCTTCGAATCAGCCAGCATAGTTCTGGCTCCTTCAATTAATGTTCTATTCTTCCTTTCAGCCACTCCATTCTGTTGCGGTGTATACGGAGCGCTGTATTGGTGTTCAATCCCTCTCTGAAGGCAGAAGATCTCCATCTCAAAATTCTTGAACTCCGTTCCATTGTCACTCCTGATGAACTTAACCCTTTTATCCATAACGTTCTCAACTTTGGTAATCAAATTCTTCACCATCTGAGCCGTTTCGTCTTTTGATTTCAGGTTATACACCCACGAATATCGTGAGTAGTCATCAGTGATCACCAAGCAATAAGAAGTTCCTCCTAGACTTTTTGCATTCACGGGACCGAAGAGATCCATGTGAAGCAACTCCAGAGTACTGGCAATTGAATTGACTTTCTTGGTGAGATGGGATTTCTTGTGCTGCTTTCCCTTCTTGCACGCTATACATTTATCTTCAAAATTGAAATTCTTCAAGGGAACGCCCAGCACAAGTCCATTCCTGACAATGTGGTTCATCTTCCGAAGATGAATGTGTCCCATTCTCCTATGCCACAATTCGGACTCTGATTCACTCGCTTTTGTCATAAGGCATGATTCTGCCGTGGCCATTTCAGTTGATCTCATATCCATAATATATGTATTTCTTTCACTTGGAGCCTTCATCACAATCCACTCCTCTGGTATCTGAAAACCAGGTTTCAACACAATCGCCTCATTCTTTGTAAAGTGAACGGTGTACTCCTTATCACAGATCTGCGACACACTCAGCAGATTGTGCTTCAATTCTTCTACAAAGTTAACCTTCTCCAAAGTCATCTTTCCGTTTGACACCGTTCCCATTCCAGTAATCTTGCCACCACTTTCACCGGCAAAGTTCACTCTCCCTCCTTGAACAGGTTTCAAATCGTATAACAAGTATTTGTTACCCGTCATGTGCCGGGAACAGCCGCTATCTACAACCCAAAGATTGTTGGCAGCCCTGTTCAACTGTTCCTGCACAATAAAGCAAAAGATTAGAATTTAGGGACCCAAGACCAATTGGTCTTGGATCTATACATCCCAAACTTTGGCTTTCCAAAGTTAGTATCTCGAAAATTCCTGTAAGTCCTATTAGGAAACCTCCTTGAAAATTGATTGTGAGGCCTTCCAAACCTTTGTGAATTGAAAGAATTATAGCTTGTGGTTTGGTTATTAGCAGTGTAAAACTGAGATTTGTTTATATGAAAACCTGAATTAGTCACATTTTTGAATTTTAAGTGGTTTTCATTTTTAGCAGCATGATAATTACTATTAGGTTTATTCTCAGCTTTAGTAGGCCTCACACCTCTGAATCGCTGCTTCAGAGGGCAATTTGCAACAAGATGTCCTAATTGATTACATCTAAAACAACACCTATGCTCAACATTTTTATCAACCGGTGTTTTAGATGTCGAGGCTATATTACCGCCCGTTCGTCTCACATATGGTGGGACGTACGGGTTTAGTGGAGTACTCCTTTTATTTGTTTTATCTTTTTCTCCACTCTTGGGTAACACTACCTCCTCTTTTGCCTTACCAGACTCGGATGACTTATCCGAATCTGACGAGACTGAACTTGTTTCGCCTCTACTAACATTCGGTTCTTTAACAGTTACTTTAATTGGCACTGTCTGAGCAACCTCAAAGTCAACAGATTTCTGAACACTAGGGTTAAAAGTGTAATTGTGATTGTACGGTGGTGGAACCTCATGATAACCGATTCCTCCCCTCTTGACAGAGGAACCTTGATCACTAACAAGGTGATCAAGAATAGCAGAGGAATTTCTGAACTGCTCTAGTTTTCGATTCAGTTCCACCACTTTCACCTGGTGGTCAGCAATCTGTTTTTCTCTCTCAGCAATTAGTTTAATCTTTTCTTCCAAAACTTCATAGCTTAAATCAATCACTTCAATTTTTTCAGCAAGTTTTGTTTTTAAACTTTTAACATCTTTTTCACAAGCTTTTATTTTAATTTTATAATTATTTTCTCTTGATTTAATAAAGTGATGATCTTCTTTTAAGGTTTTAAATTCAGCATCCAACCTAACATACTGATCAGTTATGGTTGCTAGTTGCTCAGACAAGTTCTCACATTTTGAACAAGTTGGTTTAGAACATACCTCGGAGAGCTGGTCATTAACGTCTGCCATAAGAGCTTTTTCCTCTCCGGTAACCTTCTCACTTTCTTCAGTTTCTACCTTTGCCAAATTTGCCTGCTCAAAAGTTTCTTTAGAAAGTAGGTTCCAGTTGTATTCACCATCTTCTCTGGACATCATGGCACTATAATCTTTTCTACCCTCACGTTGCTGTGGAGACCTACCCTGACTTCGTTCCGCACGCTCATTCCTGCATTCCTTTGCAAAGTGACCGTTTTGTTGACAATTGTAGCATCTCACCTTTGCCTTGTCAAACCCCGGCTTTCCACCGACAAACTTCCTTCCCGTCTTTCTCATAAACCTCTTTACTCTTCTCACGATCATGGCCATTTGCCATTGTAAATCCATTTCTTCCATATCGTCAGCATCAATCTGATCGTAATCTTCATCCAACATAGCTGGATCAACAATCTTCCCTTGAATGTAGTTCTCATAGGAAGCAATGAAAGAAGCATAAAGACCAAACTGCTCTTCAGCAGACTTGACACTCATAGGCATCTTGGAGTAGTTGTTGCTGGGAGAACTTGGAGAGCAACTACTCTTGCTTACCTGGGGTTGAGAACCACTCGATCCAGCTGCTACATAGCAAACATCCCCATTTGTGTTAACTGACACATGCCCCTCATGTGATGAGTTGGGGCCCGACTCTCCCTTTGTGTAGTAGGCAGCAGATTCAGTCTTTGATCCTGAGCTAGTGTTGACTTTAGCTCCATACATACCTGGATCTTGAACCCGATCCATAGGTGTCTCTTTTCTGACCATGTTAAGCTCAAAGGTTCTGAGCTTGTTGACTGCCGTTTCAAGATCATATGTGGGAAAGTCCTTGTCTTCCCTCATCAGCACAGTGTACATCTCCCATTTTGGTGGGAGAGCATCTAGAAGCTTCTCAACTATTTCTTCTTCTCGGTAGGAAATTGAATAGTTGCTCAATTCAGTCATCAGATGGTAATATCGAGTGATAATATCATCTAAGGATTCATTCTTCAAATACTTGAAGACTGAGAACTGGGTTTTGAGCAATTTTATATTCGAAGCACGGATTCCTACATTCCCTTCAAATCTTTTCTCAAGAGCTTCCCAAAGCTCTCTTGCTGACGTATACTTTCTGAACGTATGAAGGATTTCTTGAGGAAGAGCCATAGTAATAGCAGCATGAGCCTTGCTCTCGGCTTCATACATCTTTTTCTCTTCTTCTTCCATTTTACTATACTTTTTAATTTGATCACGACATTCATACTCCATAACTGGTGGAATATAACCATCCTGGATGCATACCCACATCTTCGCATCCTGGTATTTGACGTATTGTATGAACCGATCCTTCCATGCAACGAAATCGGTTCCCTTCAGCAATCTTGGGGCCTTGGTAGCTGACCCTGCTTCAACTTCCATCTTCATTAACTCAGAGATGTTGATCGACGACATCTTTCCCGAAAAGCAAGAAACCTGAAAAATTAATTTTTTTTTTTTTTTTTTAAGTACTGTAGGCGAAGTTACGGATAACTTCGCTTGAAGTAGGCGAAGTTGTAGAGAACTTCGCTGAATAACTTCGCTGATAACACTGCTGATTAACTTCGCTGATTCTTAACTTCACTTGAGGTAAGCGAACTTAAGAGGTAGGCGAAGTTGTAGAGAACTTCATTTGAGTTAGGCGAACTTGAGAAGGTAGGCGAAGTTGTGGATAACTTCGCTTAACCTTATATCGTCGCCGAAACCCTACGCACAGTGACAGCAACTTCGCCTGATGAACACGGAAGATTTGCAGATCTGTAAATCGGATTTTAACGAGGTTTTTGACGGTGTAAAGGCTTGAACACGATGGTAGGAGGTAAGAATGATCAAAAACACAGAAAACACGTCCCGCGAATAGTCGAAACGGGACGATTTCTACACCCACGTGAATATCCCGAACCACACAATCGAGCAAATGCTCTGATACCAAATGTAGGTTCCCTGGACGGATCACACGAGATATCTCGGTCCACTCAGGTGCGGAATCCCTGCGTAGATCGTTACGAGCGTAGAATACAAATCAAACAAACACACACGAATAACCGAAACACGTTATATATTAATAACCGAATACACGTGATATGAATCACTGATACAGACTTAGATCAACTCGATCGACTCAAACGACTCACAGAACAACCACCACAAAACAAGCCGTAACCTATATATAAATACACGACAACTTCGCCTGGCATGTTCAGGCGAAGTTGTCCATAACTTCGCTTGTTCAACAAGTTCGCCTAGGCGAACTTGTTAACAACTTCGCTTAAACAAAAACATAAATAACATTACAGACTCGATTACAGACACTAGACTATGAACTACTGACATTTATGCACCAACAGACTCCCCCTTGGCAGTAGCTTCATATCTTGATCTTTAAGCACTTGTCTTGTAATCTTCACGCATGCACTCCTTCTCTAACACATACCGTGACTACTGGCTGATACTTCCTTGCTTCGTCTTTCCAAGCAGGAATATAGAATATCTTCTTTTCATTCAACACTTGCAGATCAGCTTTCGATAAGTTAACAAGATGCATCGGATCATACACCCTCAGCACTTCTTGTTCGTCTTCGTCTTCCATCACGGCTTCAGCAGTCTGGCAATCAACATACCACCATTTAAGATTCTTCAACACATCTTGAGGCATAATCTTCATTGGAACCTCCTTAATGCATCGAATCGGTTTGTACTTCATTACCATCCATGGCTTGCCATCTGCTCTCATTCCTCTTTCTTTATCTTCCACTAGCTTTCCCTTCTGTGGCTTTAATAACTCAAACTTCTTCTCTTTTATACTTTCTTTCCACACGATCTTTCCAATAACCCTTGCCATGTTGTCGTCGCTTCTATTGATCAGCCCCAATCTAGCCAAATCCTTCACCTCACATTCCGGCAATGTATTGAGAGATCTCAACGTTCTTTTAAAATACTGAATCCCATCAAAACGTTTCACCACAAACAACTTTATCTGTTCATCATATAGCCAACAAATAATTCCTTTCTTCGACTCAGCATAGCCTTTGATATTATAACTCTTCTTGAACATGGTTGGAACAGCAGGCTTCTTAGTTTTAATAAACCAATGAGCACAGCCTTCCTTCCACCTAGGCTGCTCCTCCCACTCAGTCTCATCTTTTTCCATCTCAGTACCCATATCGGCTTTCTCAACATCTGGGATCTCGTGTTCAACATTTTCTTCAATTATTTCACCTTCTTCAATCTTATCTTCAATCACAATCTGTGCTCCAATCTTCTCAATCTCCTCAATAGGCAGCACATCATCATCAAACATCACATCATCCTCTAGCATATCATCATCCAATTCTTTCAACGCATCGATCACATCATCATCATCATCAACCATCACCACCTCATCACCACCAACTGCACCTGCAGACTCCCCCTGAGCTGTGGAAGTCCCAAGAGCTTGAGTAGTTCTTGGCAACTCACCACCTGCACCTTTCGGTGCATTGGGATCATCGTCTCTGTCATTTCTCCTCTTTGTCTTTAACTCGTCGCCTCTACAGCCTGTCATGTTCAGGCGAAGTTGTCCATAACTTCGCTTGTTCAACAAGTTCGCCTAGGCGAACTTGTTAACAACTTCGCTTAAACAAAAACATAAATAACATTACAGATTCGATTACAGACACTAGACTATGAACTACTGACATTTATGCACCAACACCTACTACTAGCACTCCGATGTTTACATTGACAACGACGTTGGTGTTCCATGAAGGGCTTGGTTTAATCCCTCAAATGGCGTTATCTGAAATACCAAGGCCTCCCAGTGATGTCTCTTTTATAAGAATTACTCGGCCTCAAGGACCGATACAACTTGTTCATCCCTCATTGTACAATCTGCCACCAAACCGTCAGACTGAGATGCTGTTGAATCTTCTCCACCTTTATGAAAACCAAATGGCAGCTGACCGTCAGAATCAACAACGTCTTATGAAGAATCAAAGACGGATGATGAGTTATATCTCATTTTGTCAAAAAGAGACTAAAGCGCTGCGGGCGATTGTTGAGTCTCAGGGGGTGAGAATGAAGGAACAAGAAGAGTTAATCTTGCAGTTGACTTGCAAAGAAGATGCCCTAAAGAAACTCAAAAATGACGATCAAGATCCTGATGAGTCTGGTGCAGGAGGTGAGCCTAAACAATCGAACGGCTCTTCTTCTGGTGCTGGTACAAGTGGCGGTGAGGACTCGGGTAAACAAATTATTTTATATCAGGATCCAACTGCCGCTAAGCCAATTGAGTTAATTGCAGCTAATACTGTGATATTTATGGATGGATCGGGGATGGTTAGAAGTGTGGTGAACATAGATGAGATAGAGGTTGGTGAGTTTGTTGACAGGTCTCTGACACAGGAGCAGATTTCCATACTGCTTGGGTTGAATGACGATCAGTTGACTGTGGTAGAGGCCGAGGACCAGCCATTACCTAGCACACCACCGAGAGTCTACAAACCTAGACTCCCATTTCCTGGGAGAGTCCGCAGGGAGAGAGATGAGGAGCAGAACACTAAATTTCTTGATCTCCTGAAGCAACTTCACCTTAACATTCCATTCCTTGAGGCACTAACTCAAATGCCGAAATATGCAAAGTTCCTTAAGGATATTCTTTCTAATAAGGAGAAGTTAGCTGAGGTCTCTTCCATCCTGCTGAGTGCTGGTTGCTCTGCATTTTTGCAGAGAAAGTTACCGGAAAAGATGTCCGATCCTGGGAGTTTCACGATTCCCTGCATCTTGAGTGATAATACGGTTGTTCATGCACTGGCAGATCTTGGTGCCAGTATTAATCTCATGCCGTATTCCGTGTATCGCAAGTTGGGACTAGGCGAACCGAGGCCTACCCGTATGAGTATCCAGCTTGCTGATCGTTCTGTGAAATACCCCCGAGGGGTGGTCGAGAACATGCTAGTTCGTGTCGACAAATTCATCTTCCCGGTGGACTTTGTCATCCTGGACATGAACGATGATGATAGTGTCCCAATTATCTTAGACCGACCATTCCTTGCCACTGCACAGGCGTTGATCGACGTCTGCGAGGGTAAGTTGATTCTGAGAGTTGGGGATGAGAACGTCACCTTTGACGTTCGACAGTCACTGAAACTGCCCAAGTCTGCTGATGACTCCTTATACTTCGATACCATCATGGAGCATGTCGGGGAGTTTCTTAGTGAAATTTGTGGAGGATCTGCCTCCGACACCCAGATTCTCGATAGGGAGATTCCGGAGATTGAAATGGTTGTCGTAACCAATCAGTCCTTAGATGACGACACCGAGTCACATACCACTGAATCTGGCGTGTCTGCTGAGATCGTACGAGACGATCCGATGGACCAACCTTCGGTCGAGAGCCCTCCTCTCTCCTTAGAGCTTAGGGATCTGCCTTCCCATCTTGAGTACGCATTTTTAGATGAAGAGAGGAAGCTTCCAGTTATCATTGCATCTGCTTTGACGGAGGTCGAGAAGGAGAAGTTGTTGAAGGTGCTACGAGAGCACAAAGAGGCGATTGCTTGGAAGATTATTGACATCAAGGGTATCAACCCTTCATTTTGCACTCATAAAATCCTCATGGAGGATAATTTCAAAACTGTCGTCCAGCCGCAACTGCGGCTTAATCCGAAAATGCAAGGGGTCGTGAAGAAGGAGATTATCAAACTCCTTGATGCGGGGATCATTTTCCCCATTTCTGATAGTGCTTGGGTGAGTCCAGTCCAAGTGGTTCCTAAAAAGGGAGGTATGACTGTCGTCACCAACGAGAGGAACGAGCTGATATCCACGAGGACCGTGACGGGATGGCGAGTCTGCATCGACTATCGCCGACTGAATGATGCCACCAGGAAAAACCACTTTCCTTTACCCTTCATTGATCAAATGTTGGAGCGTTTAGCGGGTCAGCAGTACTACTGCTTCTTGGATGGTTTCTCTGGGTATTTCCAGATTCCCATTGCTCCCGATGACCAGGAGAAAACCACTTTCACCTGCCCTTACGGCACGTTTGCCTTCAAACGTATGCCGTTCGGACTGTTTAACGCTCCAGCCACATTCCAGAGGTGTATGGTGGCCATTTTCCATGATATGATCGAGGACTCCATGGAGGTATTCATGGACGATTTTTCCGTATTTGGGAGTCCCTTCGATCATTGTTTATCTAATCTTGAGAGGATGATGTCCCGTT
Organism: Bidens hawaiensis; assembly: GCF_021521415.1. Lineage (NCBI taxonomy): Eukaryota > Viridiplantae > Streptophyta > Magnoliopsida > Asterales > Asteraceae > Bidens > Bidens hawaiensis. Next base: position 577,819 of record NW_027492176.1, read on the forward strand.
GCGTTGATACCAACCTAGTCCTTAACTGGGAGAAGTGTCATTTTATGGTTCGTGAGGGCATTGTTCTGGGACATCGGATCTCGAGTGCGGGGATAGAGGTTGACAAAGCAAAGGTCGAGACCATTTCTAATCTTCCCCCACCCACCTCTGTGAGATCCTTTCGTAGTTTTCTAGGTCATGCCGGGTTCTACCGCCGGTTCATTAAAGATTTCTCAAAAATCGCGAGACCCATGACCAAACTTTTGGAGAAGGATGCTCCATTTGTTTTTTCTGAGCAGTGTATCGTGGCGTTTGATCTTCTAAAAGACAAACTCGTTAACGCCCCGATCATGGTTGCTCCCGACTGGTCGTCACCATTCGAGTTGATGTGTGACGCGAGCGACTTCGCAGTCGGAGCTGGTCTTGGACAACGGAAGGATAAACATTTCCATCCGATCTATTATGCGAGCCGGACCTTAAATGGCGCACAGGAAAGCTATACCACCACCGAAAAGGAGCTTTTAGCTGTGGTGTTCGCTTTCGACAAATTTAGGTCCTATCTGGTTTTGTCCAAAACGATTGTTTATACGGATCATGCTGCTATTCGTTATCTCTTCAGCAAGCAGGATGCCAAACCTCGTCTTATCCGTTGGATCTTGTTGCTTCAAGAGTTTGATATTGAAATCCGTGATAAAAAGGGGGCCGAGAATGTTGCGGCCGATCATCTTTCACGTCTAGAAGGTGCTGAGTTAGGAGATTCGGGGGGCAGGATCAACGACCGTTTTCCGACGGAAAGTCTCATGTTCGTTAAGGCACAGGAGGAGGGTTTTCCATGGCTCGCTGACTTCGCAAACTATCTTGCTGATGGATACCTCCTGAGGATGTCTTACCAGCAAAAGAAGAAATTCTTTGCTGATGTTAAGTTCTACCTAAGGGACGACCCGTATCTTTTCCGTGTTGGTGCTGATCAGTTAATTAGGAGATGTGTAGATGCAAAGGAGGGATGGCAGATTTTGAGCCATTGTCATGTGGGACCGACAGGAGGTCACCACGGTGCGAGTTCGACAGCGAAGAAGGTATTTGACTCTGGATTCTATTGGCCTTCTATTTTCAAAGACGCACATGAGTTTGTTAAAAATTGTGACTGATGTCAACGTGTTGGTAATATCTCATCCCGGAATGAGATGCCCCAAAATGCGATTCAGGTATGCGAGGTTTTTGACATTTGGGGTATCTATTTTATGGGCCCGTTCCCGTCGTCTAGAGGGAACAAGTACATTCTTGTGGCTGTTGATTACGTTTCCAAGTGGGTAGAGGCCAAAGCATTGCCCACTAACGACGCCCGAGTTGTAGTGAGATTTTTAAAAGGTTTGTTTTCTCGTTTTGGAGTCCCGAAGGCCTTGATCAGTGATCGATGTACTCACTTCTGCAATGCGCAGATGGAGAAGGCGTTGCAGCTCTATGGGGTCACCCACCGGCTTGCGACCGCCTACCACCCACAGACTAGTGGGCAAGTAGAAGTGAGTAATCGGGGAATCAAACGTATTCTCGAGAAAACGGTTGGTTCAAATCGTCGGGATTGGTCCGACAAATTAGATGACGCTCTGTGGGCCTTCCGTACAGCCTACAAGACTCCGACTGGTTCCACACCATTTCGGATGATTTATGGGAAGGCATGTCATCTTCCTGTTGAATTGGAACACCGCGCTTCATGGGCCCTTCAGAGGGTTAATCTTGATTTATCCGTCGCTGAGAGTACACGTTTCCATCAGTTGCACGAGTTGGAGGAGCTCTGGGATCACGCATATGCACAATCATTTTGGTATAAGGAGCGGACGAAGGAACTGCATGATAGAAAGCTAAAGGGTAATAAGCAGTTCAAGTGTGGGGATAAGGTTTTATTGTATAACTCCCGGTTGAGGTTATTCACGGGAAAGTTGAAATCCCGATGGTCGGGACCGTTTACGGTCACCGAGGTTTTCCCGTATGGCACCATTGAGATACAAGATCGAAGCGGGAAGTTTAAGGTGAACGGCCATAGACTGAAGCACTACATTGGAGAGCCGATAACTGATCAGACAGTCGAGGTGTTCTACCTTGACTCATTCACCGAGGATTAGTCGTGATGGATGCATCACTCGGGAGACAGCCCGAGTTGTAGAGTTTGTATTATGATTCTTTTTATTATCTGTTTTTTTATTTTGTTTTATTTTTATTTATAAAAACATTAAAATACAAAAAGAAAAAAATATAAATATTTAATAAAAATAAAAAAAAATTAAAAAAATTCAAAAACACAAAAATATGTTTATTTCTTTTGTTTCTGTTTTCTGTTTTGTACGCCGCTACATGCGAGCGAGTTTGAGTTGTTACAGGTATTATTATGCGCATGGTAGCTCTGATGGCGTTTTGGAACTAGTTCACCCGAGGTTGCGGCCGCGAATGTAATGCTATACGGTCGTTAGTTCAAATTATAAACAGCTAACGAAGAATTTGCATCTAAACCAGGGGAGTAACCCGTTCTCTATTTTAATTTCTGTTCTTTAAAGTTTTAATTTTATGCTTTACGTTTTATTTTTAAATTTTATGCTTTACGTTTTATTTTTATTTTATTTCTTTTCCGTGTTCTCATCGAGGACGATTTCGTTCTAAGTGTGGGGATGGGAATTTATTTTACTTAGTTTTAGAAAAAAATTTAAAAATAAAAAAATTTAAAAAATTTAAAAAATAAAAAGTTTTCACTTGTTTTTCGTTTTCGTACGTTGTTTAAGTTTAAAAAAAAAATAAATAAATAAATATAAAAAAATTAAAAAAAAAAAATAAATAAAAATGTCCCTTGTTTTTAGTTTCTTTTGCGTTAAAGTCGGAGATGATAATTTTATTCGGAAATCAGTTTTTCAAACTACTAATAATATGAGATAAATAAAAGAAAACACACTTAACTTGGGATGTGTCGGTAGGCTCAGCCTTGAAAATGAAAGGGCAAATTTGATAAAACGGTTAAACGAAAATCTTTTGGGGGTAAAGCGTTTTGTCCGTGGAAAATAAGCAATGAAAGGTCGGGCCATACTCAAGCCTCAAATTTTGGTATGAAAAAGTGGAAATATCATGAGTTTTTAAAAATCTGAATACGTTATCATATGATGCTTGGGTAGGTTTAACGTTAGAGTATGCCGTGTAGCCTGTGATATAAATATTAAAATGCTAGTTTAGTGTTTTACACCTCATCGGCGTATGGTTTTATAACCTTAAATCCTGTATTGATGGGATGCTTCGGGTCCGGAGACCATGGGTCTGTATGCAATCTATTTAGCTGGGTATTCACAATTCCTAAGTGGGGTTGTGTATATTTAAAATAAAGCCAAAGAGCAAACCCTTATAATTCTATAAACATGATCACAAAAAGTACGAAAGTACAAATACACTACAGACTTGATCATCCACGCTGTTAGTCATGTGGGGTCCCCTTGCTCGCGTCTCATTACCATTAAGAAACGGACCACAAGGGACACGCTACATGTAAGCCCTACAGATAAAATTTTGCATACTCACCTATGGTTATGGATTTGGGGTATTGCTTGATAACGGGGGTATGTCATGTTGTGGGGAGCACTGGCTATAAATAATTGAACCTTATTCATATCTAATGGCTGCTTGGTAGACTTTGATGCTTAAGCTTAGGTGGATAAACAATACCCTTGATCGTCTTAACTATTCATAAATATTGAGCAATAAAGTTTTAATTCTGCTAACTTTGAGGTTTAAGTCAAGTTGGGGTCGTCTGGTCCGGTAAAAGCAGAAAATAAGCGGTTCTTATTTGTGTAAACCACTAAGTAATATTATTGTCGGATCTTATTTGTCCCGGTAAAGATTAAGGCATGGGTTTAGGTGGACAACAATATCGATGATCGCGGTTTTTGCGTTTTTCTGAGCTTTAAAATATAACCTATATGTTTGATTTAACTTTGATTTTCCGATTCTGATCCAACTGCAGTAAAATCTTTTTCAGGGACGAAAAAGTCTTAAGTGTGGGGATGTTTGATGTGTTGAATAACACACTTATATTTCCTTACAATTTTATAATGTTTTAATGATTTAATATCAAATTTATGTAAGTTTAGGGGGTTAAGTGCAAAGTTTTACAAAGTTGAAATGTTTTGTGTAGGTTATGGAAAGATGTGGAAAAAAAGGCAAGAAAAAGAGAACTTGGAGGGTTTAAGTGTCAAAGTTTCAAAGTTTAATCAAGGCCCGACCCAAGCCCACATCTTAAAAGCCTTATATTATATTATATTATGATAATAACACAAGTAACCAGCCATTATTCATCACTAAGAGCCGAAATCACTAAACCCTAACCCCATCTACAAGATTCCGATCGGAATCTGTCAACCGGCAGCAAAGAAAGAAAAAAAAAGAGAAATCTGTGGCGGCTGGTGTCTTGAACGGCTGGAAAAGAAGAAGGAGGATCTTGGGCAGCAGCTAGGGGCTTCAACCAATCTTAAATCTCAGCCATATTACTTAGTATACATCTTTAAACTTTAAATATTTGTCAAGAACCCTAACTTTGATTGATTTGGTCTTTTGTTTTACATTGTTTTGCAATTGATTGATAGATTGACTTGTTGTTGATTGAGTTTGGATCTTGAATGAGTTTTATCATGTTTATATTGATGTTTATGATGTTTACTTTGATTGTTTGTGGCTGTCCAAAAGTGATGAGTAGCTAAACTTGTTTGTTCTACCTAGGATAGATGATTGTTGAGTGGTTTTAACTTGTTTAATGGATTGTTAATGTTCAAGACTTAAATTATTGATGTAAAGTTTAACTAAACCATGAATTAGACTGTGTGTGATGGCTGTGTTTTATTTGTTATTACTTATAATCCTCTTGCATTAGTTAATTGAATCGGTTTGGATTAATTGTTTGCTTGTTAAGCTCTTTACTTGGTGTTTTAGGTTTATTTGCGGGAAGTACAACCGTAGGGATAAGTGGGTAATATATCATCTAAAATCAGTTAAAATACACCTTCTTAGAGACCGAGAGGTGATAAGAAGTAAACTCGTCTCATTACTTTTACTTGTTAGATTTAAGATCGCGCGAGATCGGGTTTTGTTCTTGTCGGGTTTGGGTGTTTGAGCGATTAGTTGGTCTAGTTTAAGTTAAGTTAAATTGTTCCTCTATCCTTGGTTGCGTAGTATTCGTCTCCATTAGGATAGTGGGTCGAGGAGACCGAGAGGAGAGTCGATATTTGAACACGTTAATAATTGTTTTCCGGTTTGTTATTTAAAAATCAACTAAAATAAGTTAAAGTTTGTTAGAGAGACTGAGAGGTAATTTGACTTTCTTAAACAAGTTTTGGTTGTGTCATCTTTTATAACCAGTGTCTTGAATATTTTCAATCCATTGTCTTGTTATTTCTGTCAACATGATTCATTCCTAGGTAGACGTTTTTACATATTGAATTTAAATCAAAGTTTTCTAAAATTGTTTTGTCAAACGTTTTCGTTTAGTTAAATTAATTTAAGTAGTTAAATAAAATCTTAAAAATTAAATAAATATTATTTTGGTAAGTCTTGGTTAGAGTTTTCTTAATCATAAACGTTTTCACGTGTCTTTGAGTTCGACATCCGGACTTCCTTGATGCTATACTATTTATGATCGGTACACTTGCCGGTTTTGTGTGGTTTCTATAGGATTTTCGTTTTTATAAATTTAAAGGTTAATTGTGATTCGTTCTTTATTTATATTATACATTTTCACACATCAAGTTTTTGGCGCCGCTGCCGGGGACACGGTTTGAAGCGTTTTAAGAACGACTCGAGTTTGGACTTGCTTTGTTACTACTTGTCTTTCTTGACTGTTTTGTTTGTTAGTTTAAAATAGTTTAGTTAATTAATATTTCTTTTATTTATTTTAATAGTTGTATGCGACGTACTCGATCTCTAGGACCACCAGAAGTTGAAGGATTTCCCGAACCAGAGAGAGAGCTTCTTGAGAGACGTCGTACAAAACCGTCTTCTAGTTCATCTACATCCGTTGGTAATACATTCTCTTCTCCTACTTTATCTGAACCCATCGTTAGGGATAGGATTATGGCCGACGCACCACCGAGGAGGACAGTCGCAGACCGGGCCCGTCCGGTCGATGCTGGCGCGAGATCCAGCATTGCTCCACCAGCTATAGGAGTTCAAACGACCTGGCAGATTCCATCAAACGTTCTGAACACCATTTCCCATTCTGCTCAATTTCACGGGTTGCTTCACGAAAACCAGCATTCACATCTCACTCGCATCGCACGTATTTGCGACACGTTTCATCTTGCCAACGTATCCGAAGACGCCATCAAACTCCGCATCTTTCCTTTCTCACTCGTTGATCAGGCGAGTCTGTGGCTTGAGTCCCTCCCACAGGGATCCATTTCTACTTGGGCTGCCATGCAGACCCAGTTCCTGGAAAAATACGATCCTCCGGCTAAGGCCGCTCGTTTGCGTAACCAGATTCATTCTTTCCAGATGGAGGACACTGAGAGTTTCTACGAGGCGTGGGAGAGATTCAAAAACCTACTTGCTTTATGTCCGAACCACGGCTTGCAGGACTGGGCGGTTGTTGAAAAGTTCTATAACGGAGTGACTTACGCGACTCAGAATATGCAATGGCCAAAGAGCTACAGAAGCTCAAGGATATGATATCCAGTGTTCACGGGGTGATACGACCAATCCCCGAGATACCTGAGGGAAGCCACAAGTTATCCAGATTTGCTCCACCTATCTGTGATGCTAAAATCCCGAAGCGGTTCCAAAATCCCAATATGTAGACTTATGACGGGACCACTGATCCTGAAGAACATGTGGCACAATATAGAGAAAGGATGGAGATCAATCGTATTCCGGAGAGACTCAAAGAAGCTTGCCTGTGCAAAGTCTTTGGATCCACACTGACCGGATCTGCATTAAAATGGCTGCTAAGTCTTCCTTCCTTTTCAATTACTTCTTTTTCTCATTTAGTTAACTTGTTCAACAGCCAATTTTCCTGTAGCAGGAAATTTGAAAAGTTAACTAGTGACTTAGACCAAGTTATCCAACCAAGTGATGAATCCCTTAGGGATTTTTTTACGAGATTTGGAAGGGAAGCCTTGAAAATCCCTAATCTTGATATGGCTACGGCTGTTAAGGCCTTCAAGATGGGACTTCAGAGGGGCTCCCCCTTTTATGATGATCTTGTGATGACTCCTTGCAGGTCCTTAGATAAAGTAAGAAACAGGGCGCTCAGATTTATACGGTTAGAAGATGACAAAAGGATCCAGGATCGTCTTGGGAATCAAACAAAACAAGAATCCTCTTACAAGAAGCAAGGATTCTCGTTCAAGAACAACAACACCAAGCCATATAACAAGTTCAACAACTCGAACGTACGAGCAATCGAAGAGGGAGATGATGATGAAGACTATCCATGCATCTCCGACTATTGTTTCTCTGTGGATACTCATGGCTTAATCTGTACCATGAAGGATCTGGGGGAAAATGCAAGGTTGCCCCGAAGGAATGAGAAGACGACCACCTTCAAAGACAAGTCTAAGTGGTGTGCCTTTCACGAAGATTTTGGCCACAAGACAGATCCTGAAGAACTTCCACAGAAAGCAGCAGCACCACCACCACCAGATGCTCATGTGATCAACTTTGTCTCCAGAGACTACAAAATGTTTCGAGATTCTTGTGCTGTAGAAGAAAATCCCGCAGAAGAATTCGAGTTGGACGATGAAAGAAGACCGCTCATCCCCACTACTAAAGTGACTGATCAGAGAATCTTCTTCAACTCGGGGATCCAGGATCCTCACCAAGATGAGCTGAATGTGCAAACGGTCAATTTCATTTCCGGAGGTTCGGACATTGTAGAAACCTTCCACGGATCTAGCCGCTATGATACATCGATTATACAATACGAATCAAAGATACGTTAAATACATAGTTTATTGATAAATATGGAGAGAATACATTATGGTGGATAAATACATAATAACTTATGGGGAACCTCACATCTCTCATGTGTGTGAACTCACTAAATTATGAGCATGGAACCACCTATTTATAGGCCACATGCTCCATTCGTTAAGTTAAGCGTAATTCGTTATGCCTCCATAACAAATTATAGACTCCATTCGTCAACATTCCATGACGAATGGTGTTAACTTAACGAACTAGCCCTCATTCGTTATGCTTCCATAACGAATGGACTAATACATTAACGAACTAGCTTAGATACTAACGAATGGACCTCATTCTCTATACAAACCATAGCGAATGGGCCATTTACAATAAATATTCAATCTAGACAATGTATAACTTATTCGAATGCTACGGACAACAATTTCGTGCACTAACAGACACCCCCTCTTCCGTAGCTATCGAATACTTTAATCTTGAATACTTTAACTGCAAATCACCAGTCACCAATCCTTGCACTAACAGACACTCCCTTGACTGATGATTTTCGGGCTTGTGCAAACGGACAATATTTAAATCTTTTAAGCAAACCAACAACCTATAGCTTCTCATATCAGATCACCCCCTCAATGTGAGAAACTCTTGGAGATCATCCCGTTCATCCATTGGCGTATGATATGGTTCACTCTTTCAACAATCAGCAACAAGTCATCGGCTATCCGTCAGCACCGGTAAAAGAAAAACATATCTTTACGTTTAACCTCGTCACACATCTTCATGAAAAACCCGATCATTCAACATCTTTCACTTTGGTTTTCCCTCTCTTGATAACGCGTATCCCAAATATACTCTTTGAAGCTCTTCCACATCCCGTTCGCAAAGATGCACTAATGTTTGGGCATAAGATTCAGAGTTCCAACCTCCAATAATAAACCCCAAATGATCAAATTCTTCAATCGAATGACAAGACTCGTATATTCTTCAATAAGATCAACCCGTTCGAGAATCGCCCCCCTCAACAGAAGTAATCCGCCGTATACTCGTAGCCAACATAGTCAGGATCAAAGTCCTTCAGAAAGAAGTAAACGGACAGACACTCGTATCCCACATAGTTAGGTTTCAATCTCAACCAAATCAATCACCAATCGAAAAACAATTGTAGTCTTGAACTTAGTCAAACGTAGCTTTTCAAACACGAATTACCACCCGAATTGCAGTATTTTTTCAAGAAACCTTGCAAACGTAGGAAGATGCAAGCTAAATAATCTCAAATGAAAGTTTTATCTCCCCCCTTTCTTGACAAATTCAGCAAGGTCGTGAATAATCCAAAACTCAGAAACAATCTCCTCCTTAAATTACTCACGGTCTCCCCCTCGGCCAGCCGAAACACGTAAAAAGTTGACCGAAAAATATGTTACCAAAATTTGAGAGAAGAGTACCTAATACATTAGGAACATCCCAGAAAAATTTCGATTAAGAAAATTTTTCCCCGATTTTCCCGCCAAAAAATCACTGAAAATTTACGAAAATTAAATTTTAACCCCAAAATTTTCAAGAATGAAAACTCACTTACGAGGAGTGTTCTAGAAAAAGTTCGCGCAAGAAAATTTTTCCCGCCATTTTTTTTAACGAATAAATTTTTCCCGCCATTTTTTTTCGACAAATAAACTTTTTTAATGAATCACCTATCAATTCGTTATAAACATCCACTCTCAATTCATTAACTTAGTTCGTGCTCTCCATTCGTTAAAAATTAAACTCCAATTCGTTATAAATATCCACCATTCGTCAACCATTCACTATTTCATTACATGCTTAACGAATCTGCTCAATTCGTTATAAATTAAACTCCATTCTAATTCGTTATAACAGTTGCACGAATGGCCTCCCATTCGTTATGATTTCCACTTCGTCATACCCATAACGAATCACCTTAATTCGTTACCAATACCTTAACGAATTAACTTAACGAAATACTTTAATTCGTTATCTTTAACTTAACGAATCTCCTTGACGAATTAACTTAATTCGTTACCTTTAACTTAACGAATTACTCTAATTCGTTAATTTTAACTTAAAGAATTACTTTAATTCGTTAAAATTTTCATAACGAATTGCCTCGTAATTCGTTAAACTTCCTTAACGAATTGCCTCCTAATTAATTAAACTTCCTTAACGAATTGCCTCCTAATTCGTTAAACTTTCTTAACGAATTGCCTCCTAATTCGTTAAACTTCCTTAACGAATTAGCTACAGTAATAACGAATCAGGTGGTTGGATCTGAGGTGTTCGCCGAAAAAACGTTTTCACTGGAAAAATCAGTTACATCACCGGAAAAACTCAGATTTGGCCGGAATCTGGAAATTTGAACTTCATCCATGGTGAAATCATCAAAACACCATAAATTACCATGAAAATCATACCTAAAGTTCACAATTTCACCGCGATTCCAAATCTAGCTTCAATTTACCGTAACAATTACTTATTCATCACTAAATAACTTAAACCATAACATGCTCTTCAATGGTGAAATCTTCAATTCACCATAATTAACCACCAAAATCCACAGAAACATGCGGATTTCAATTATAAACACAAATCCATCATCCAATTAACTTAACACTCATTAAATCATCATAAACCGAATCAAAAGTAGCCATACTCTTCCATGGTGAATTCCTTAATACACCATAACTAAACACCAAATTACACATGAAGTATCATCTTCAATCAATAAACAAGAATTCACCCTCAAATCCACCAATAACACACTAATTTACTCCAGATCTGACCAAAACCCGAAGAACACGAAAAACTCAGATTCATACCTTAATCAAAGTATCGAGAGCAGCTCCTGCTCTGATACCAATTGTAGAAACCTTCTACGGATCCAGCCGCTAATACGATACATCAGTGCAACATTATCTAGCATGATGTCGTCAAGAAGATGAACATTCCAGATTCAGAGATCATTCCTAGAACATCAGTGCTAGTCGGTTTTAATGGAGAAACCAAAAAGACATTGGGGTACATCAACCTCCCAATTTACATCGAAGGGTTAAATTTATACCAGGAATTTTGTGTTATTGATAACCTTTCTTGTTGTAATGTTATCTTAGGTAGGCCATGGCTGCATGGAAAGAAGGTGGTGGCCTCAACATATCACCAGTGCATCAAATTACCTACTCCTTGGGGAGTTGTGAAGATAGTAGGTGGATCAAGCGGAGGCCAGAAACTACTATTCTTCATCAATGAAGCCAACAACCAAACAAACTATAGCATAGCAACTATAGGAAAATCCTAGGGACGTGCTGGAAGCTCGGGAGAAAGACCTTAAAGAAGTATCATTGGACCCCGAGGATCAAGAGATAAAGATGTTCCTAGGATCCAGAATCCCCAGTAAGATCGAGGAGGATTTAGTATCCTTCTTAAGGCGAAGAAAATCTACCTTTGCCTTCAAGCACCCAGACATGACAGGTGTTTCGAAAGAGGTAATTACTCATAAATTAGGCCTTGATTTATCTGTTAAACCCGTCCATCAGAAGCGAAGAAATTTCGCTCCTGAAAGGAACAAGGTCATACAAGAAGAAGTTGACAAACTTCTTAAAGCCGGTATGATCAGAGAGGTTCAGTATCCTCGATGGCTAGCTAATGTGGTCGTTGTTTCAAAAAAGAATGGAAAGTGGAGGGTGTGTGTCGATTTTACTGATTTAAACAAGGCATGCCCCAAGTATCCTTTCCCATTACCACATATAGATTCCATGGTGGATGCGACGGCAGGACATGAAATGCTTACCTTTATGGATGCTTCCTCTGGATTTCAACAAATTCAGATGGAACCGTCTGATCAAGAGGATACAAAATTCATGACTCCCACCGACATATACTATTATACTGCTATGCCGTTTGGACTAAGAAATGCAGGTGCAACATACCAAAGGCTAGTCAACATGATGTTCAAGGATCAATTGGGCAAGACCATGGAAGTATACATAGACGATATGTTGGTAAAGTCGAAGAAAGCTGAGGATCACATCAGAGACCTCGAGGAAGCATTCAATATCCTCGACCAATATAAAATGAAATTGAATCCATCAAAATGCCACTTTGGTGTTAAGGCTGGAAAATTTCTAGGATATATGGTGACTAAAAGAGGAATTGAAGCAAGCCCTGAGCAGATTGAAGCCATCCTCAATTTGAAATTTCCTGCAAACGCAAAGGATGTCCAAAGGCTCACAGGATGAATAGCCGCTCTCAATAGGTTCGTCTCAAGTTCCTCCGAGAGGTGCAAAGACTTCTATGACATACTGAGAAAGAATAAGAAGTTTGAGTGGACGGAAAAGCAAGAGGCTGCGCTCACATCCTTGAAGGATTACTTATCCTCAGCTCCAGCTCTGATGAAGCCTATGGATGGAGAATCCTTATATCTGTATTTAGCTGTCTCAGGAAATAAAGTAAGTGCCGTCTTGGTAAAGGATCATGAAGGTGAACAGCATCCCGTTTATTATGTAAGTAAAAGTATTCTAGATGCAGAAGCCATGTTTTCTCATTTAGAAAAGTTAATTCTTGCACTTATTATAGCTTCTACTAAATTGAGTAAAATTTTTTTGAACTCATCCTATTATTTTGAGAACTAAGTATCCTGTGAAGAATGTTCTTAGAAAACCAGAATTATCAGGTAGGATGGCCAAGTGGGCCGTTAAATTAAGTGCATATGATATCCAATACGAGCCAAGAACAACAATCAAGTCTCAAGCACTAGCGGACTTTGTGGCTGATTTCATTAGTCACATGCAAAAAGAAGCTGACTTGGAGGTCCAACAACTAGAAAATACTAAGGATCCTTGGATCCTCTTCACAGATGGAGCATCCAACGTAAGAGGAACAGGATTGGGGATCCTACTGAAATCGCCACAGGGGGACATATTACCCCAGTCTATAGCCTGTGAGTTTCAAGCGACGAACAACGAGGCAGAATATGAGGCTTTGATCGCAGGTTTGCAATTAGCTAAGTGCATGAGGATCAGATATCTTTAAGTATATATAGATTCGTAATTAATTGCTAACACATTAATGGCTCATATGCTGTTAAAGGAGAAAAACTAATCAAATACCTAGATGTTGTGAAGGAATTAGCAAAATCCTTCGAATTATTTAGCATTGTACAGGTACCAACAGAAGAAAATTCCGGGGTAGACGCTTTGGCAAATTTAGCCTCATCCCTGAAAATTCCAGAAGATACGAAGATTCTAATCATTCATGTTCTCTCACCAGCAATAGGAGAACAAGAAATTGGAGAAATAACAAATGACAAAGAAATTGTACTCTGGGATCCATTATCCTCAAATAACTGAGAATCATGGATCCTTCCGATCAAGAAGCATATCCAAACAAGAGAGATTCCAGCAACAGAGAACCCCAAATCCTTCAAACTCAAGGTATCACAATACATTTTATTAGATGATACGCTACATAGGAAATCTCTTGCAGGTCCATACTTGAGGTGCATCGAGGATCCTGAAATCCAAGAAGTGCTCAAAGATTTTCATGAAGGTGACTGCGGTAATCACACCGGAGGTAGAGCCCTATTTTCCAGGATTCTGAGAACAGGATACTTCTGGCCAACAATGAAGAGAGATGCAATGGAGTATTCAAAGAAATGTGATGCTTGTCAAAGACATGAAAACATCCTCCACCAGGCAGCAGAATCTATGTATCCTATATCCTCAAGTATTCATTCTTGCAATGACGGACTACTTCTCATATCATTTGCTCACAATGGAGGGCAGCAGATTACTAAGAGCATGGAATGCTATCCACCTCATAAAATATTTTTTCTGATCAGGATCCCGTATCCTAAGAGGATATATTATCCTTAAAGGATTTAGGATCCCAAAATCGGTAACATCTATCTGATCGGTTAAACTTTTTGAATTCTTATTGTTAATTTAAGGATCATATATTCTTAACATTTTATCTTTTCCAAGTTTTGAGTAACAATGCAGGATTATAATAATAAACTTGATGCTCAAGAGGTTGGCCACCTCTCCTTTATATTTGAGGTACTATCCTATTTCTCTTGGCCTAGCCCACGTTTGGATATGACCCCCGATGTCCATATCCTCTAAGGTTTAAAGGTTTTCACCTTTATTATAAATAGAGTTTCTACACTCTCGCCTAGAGTGCACGTTATCCAACCTATAGTACGGGGCAGCGGGACCAATACGCTTAGTGGCTGACAATTTCGTTGCTTTCGGCTATATGGAGGATCCTACGAATTATGGTAGACATACCATACCACCTGTTTATAACGTTTTCACGTTATCTCAAGACAAAGATTTCTAACATTTTCATGTTAGCTAAGGTTTTGGCGTTTTCACGTCACTCACGTTTGGGCTCAATCCCGGTTTGGGCGAGTCTCCAGTTAACATCCGTATTTGGGCTTGTTCCCGGTTTGGGCTTGTCCCCAGTTTGGGCTTGTCCCCAGTTCACGGGCTTGTCCCCAGATTACACGGGCTTGTCCCCAGTTGCATGGGCTTGTCCCCAATGTATTATCTGGGCTTGTTCCCAGCTTAATGTGTTTAATCCCACTAACACTATAAGTTGCTTGCAATAGATTTTCTAAGTTCATTGTGAAGATCAAAATTTTAAAGATCCAGAATCCTAAAGTTATTCTTTCAAGTATCACTGAAAATTCAGTACTTATATTAACTTAGGTCTTCTTAGACCTTCTGGTATGATCTCTATTATCGAATTTATGTATTATCTTAGTTGCAGTAAATTTGGATATTTCAATTTAGAGGGTTATCTCTTTGAAGATATTTTATTACTAAAATTTTTACCTATTGTTAAGGATATTTTATACCAAAATTTGTCCTTTAAGGATATTCTATTGTATAACTTTTATCAACCTTTAAGGATATCTTATCCTAGTATTTGTTCTTTAAGGATATTCTATCCTAATTAAATTTCATAAGGATCTTTTATCCTAAAATCTCTTACTTAAGATTATTTTCCAAAACTATCAAAAAGGCTAAAGTCATATCTAACAAACTTTTATAAATAAACAACAGGCAGATAGTCAAAAGATTTATATTAATTAAAATAAGTCACCAGGACTTATCCAAAATTCTTAACCCGGACTTCACCATGCGAAAGATGGACCATCCATCCGGGTTAAGTGAGTACTAATAACTGTTCATGAGTGTAGGAAAATTAAAAAACAGGGGCAACAAAGGCTTCATCCCCACAAATAGAGGATCCCTCCACCTTTGTCACCCCCGCAAATTGTCTTTAGGATCATGAATCCTTTACCCTAGTTAATACTGTGTTTTACAAACCAAAGTTATTGTTCATAAAAACATCATAAAAGCAAAATAAAACGGGCTTGGGCCTTGTCTTCTGTATCCTTCATCGCCCGTTCATGCAGTTGCTTCCACCTCCACCGTTGCCTCATTGCCTCCTTCAGCCTCATCCAGATCCTTCACACCGCTCGTTCTTGCTTCACCTTCATCAACCATCTCACCTTCTGCTTCATCCTCACCTCCACCCAAGTCGATCAAGGCTTGCATCCACTTCTTGATTTCCCATGAGGATTTGTCAAAGGATGGATCATTAGCCTCGGTCACCAGTTTGATTCTAGCTTGGAGGACCGAGTTAGCTGCCCAGACCTTTGCCTCTTCAGTGGCTCGGTTGATCTCGTCCTGCATCTGGACTGCAAGTGTGAAAGCATGGTCTTCTGCCTGTTTTTTCTCCTTGGTCATCTTGGAGAGGGTCTTGTCCTTGGCGGCAGCCATGGATCTCATCGCAGCAAGGGTCTCTTCATACTCTCCAACAGTCTTTTCATAATGGCCTCGAGTAGAATTGATGGCCTATAACAAGAAAAAAGGATAAGTTAAGAAGGATATTGGGACAATGAAGATTAAAATAATAAAGGATCCTTATAGTCGAAAGCATTTCATGGAGCTGTTTCTCAGTATCAAAAGGGTTCTCTGGATCTGAACTCTTCTTCCTCTTGGATCCTGATTTAGCTCGAGTGGTGATTGGACGAGGCTTAGTCAGTGGAGTTGGTTTCGGGGTCTCTTTCTTGGTAAACATGCAATCAATGTCCTTAAGGGAGAACTTGGAAGCATACTTTCCTGACTTTTAAGCACCTGTAAACAGTAATTCATAGATAAGTTTTCAAATATTTATATTTTTGATATTAAAAACTGTTATTCTTACTTGACATGATTGACTCTGAGTTTGATCCTTGAAAAGCTTCTATGAACTTGGCTTGAAAAGTTTTGATTGCAGGATCCAGTGATAGAAACTTCTCAACTCTATCTTCGACTCCAGGTAGATCAAACAGCAAATCAAAATTCTCAACTACACAAGCAATGAAAAATATTAGCACAAGAATAAAGTATCCTACCTTGGTTACCTAAGGATCCTACATACTACCCTTTGGTATCCACTTTTTGGGAAGGTCAGTTCCATCCGGAATGGAATCCCTTTTTACAAAGAAAAATTGGTTCCTCCAGAGGGTACCATTTAGAGTAACTTTGGAAATGTGGGTCACTTGGAGAGGTTTCGATTTGAAGACGAAGCATTTAGAACCATGCGTAACCAGATTGTACAGGAATGATAACTCTGCTAAGCCAAACTCAATACCCTCCTCTATGATTATTCTTTCTATGGTATGAAGGACTCTCCACAGCATTGGCATGGTCCGGATATAACAAATCCCCGTCAAGGTATAGAACCTTTGGGTGAAATCGGGAAAGGGTACTTGTAGCCTATGAGAAACGGTTGGGCCGGAAAGCAAACCCAGTTTTTCGAAATACTGTCACTATGGGATGAAGAATGAAATCGGGAAAGGGTACTTGTAGCCTATGAGAAACGGTTGGGCCGGAAAGCAAACCCAGTTTTTCGAAATACTGTCACTATGGGATGAAGAATCGAAGGGTCGGAAAACTGTGTCGGCTGGAAAGTGTGATCGGATTTCATCGATTTCCGGATCTGTGAATTTACAGATCTCGAAGGAAGGGGATTGAAGGATACCTTGCGACTAAAGATCATCGGGGCCGGTATGATTGAAAGAAGAAGAGAAAGAGGATACAGGAACAGTCGACATGTTGAAAGAAAATAAACAAGAAGAAAGAAGGATACCTGAAAGACGGCTGGATGTGTGGTTATAAAAGAATTATGATGATCACATATATAGGCGGCGTATAATAATGGTTTGTAGATATTAACCGCCTGACACACGTCTAATCATCTTCTTTGTAGAAGTTTGAATTTCAAAATAACAGCTGTGTTCCACTATCACCCTCCATTTTGGGGGCAATTGTTAGGGCTTGAATTTTATGCTGAGGATCCTTAATCCTTAACTATCTTATGGATAGATTATCCTTGAGATGTGTATCAGGTTATAAAGTATCAACGATCCTCGGTATTATTTGTTTACTAATGATTGCGTTTGTATGGTGATGTGTTAGACATGTGTAACAATTTTAAGACGTGCTGGCATCAATTATCCTCGTGGAGTATTCTCTAGCTGGAGTATGGATCCAGGATCCTTATTCAATGTAGCCGTTAATGGACTATTTCATGTGAAAATTGATGTTTAAATATCACCAACGGCTCTTAGACTTATTCTTCCACTTATCTCGCTACTGGACTTATATGGCAGGTGGTCAAAGTCATGGGAGTGGCTAGTGGAGGACTTGTGGATTATTAGGAGTTTCGGTTAATTGTATTTTCTATATATTATCAAGTTATGATTGATTAGAAAGACACATGTACTCTCACGCATTAGAGCAGAACCAAATATTCTCTCTATTCACTAGCTTACTTTGTAACATCGATCATCAACTACACAACACTTGTAATCACCGTTTACCATTAATAAACTTGACGGTGATAGTTTTCACCATCCGGGGGTTTTTTGTGCCGGAGATTACAATAATCACATACCATCCGACCAAAGATTACATTGTTAATCCTTGACCGAAGCAATTCGACCAAAGATTACCTTGCTAGTTTTTGACCGAAGTAAGATTATCGTAATTAAGGGTTTTTTCCCTCGTGATCAAATCATTGTGTTCATCAAGATTTCGATTATACATTCATTATCATCGTGTTAGCACTATACCTCACTTGACAGATTTGGATACATTATCCTTAGCTGATTTTTATCCAAAACATGTGAGATTACAGAGAACTTGTGAGCTAAAATCTGCAGTAGTAAACTAGTGAACCGTCCTAGGGTTGATCACAACTCATTGTTTATAAAGGAAACAAAAATAACTAACTAACTACTAGGTCCTAAAAATCCGCTAGTCTTCAACTCTCTTCCATCGTGCTCTTTGACCACGTGCTAGTAGACGTTTAATGACGAAATAAGTGGTAGACTAAGTCTAGGAGCCGTTGTTGTTATTTAAACATCAGTCTTCATACGAAAATCGTCCATTAATAGCTATGTTGAATAAGGATCCTGGATCCAGACTTCAGCTAGAGAATACTCCATGAGTATAATTGAACCAAGCACCTCTTCAATGATAACATATCTTGTCCTTAGTACTCAGTAATTGGTCTTATTATTCCGTTACTTCTTTCTTTAGCTTAGTCTTCAATCTCGACCATATGCTATAGATGCATTGTAGTGTGATATACGGTAGACTTGATCATAAAGTTGTTATACCTGGCTAACACATCATCACTAAAAATGCAATCATTAGTAAACAAATAATACCGAGGATCATTGATCCTTCATAACCTAATACATATCTTAAGGATAATCTATCCACAAGATAGTTAAGGATAATGGATCCTCAGCATAAAATTCATGCCCTAACAAAAACACATTGTAAAACATAAAGGAGTGCAACCATATTCTTTTCACAAAGAGAACATGGTCACTATGAAAACTTAAAGTTGTGATTCATATGGCGTTGAAAGTGCTATGCTTTGGCCTAACAGGATTCATGCCCTTTCCTAACTCTCCAGGTAAGCAACAGGGTCCCACGTCTGATTGGGATTTATACGCATTGCTTATCCTTAGGTTTCAATAACCTTGGTGTCAAGAGTTTCAGAAAACAAGCACGTCCCCCTTCCAGTTACAACATACCCGCCATAATGAACCATCTTTAAGAAGAAGAAATATCGGAACACCATAATAAAAAACGATTATTGAAAGTGTTTGAAAAATCTTTGCTTTTAGGCTCAAGCCTTGGACTTGTGTGTGCTTTGTGTGCATGAGGCGTAACTGAATTGGCAATAAAGTATTAAGCAAGTGCATTGAACAATCATATAAGGCCCACATAATTTTCTAATCATGCAACCTAAACAATTAAGCAAATAAACAATAACTAACTAGAACACTACGTCTAATGTCATATCTTATAGTCACGACTCTGATACCAATCTGTAACACCCCGACGTTAGCGGAATACGCCTGGGTGTGACGTACAGATTTCCCAAAACACATGTGACACTATTAAGTGAAAATAATATCATTAATTCATTCAAATCCCAAGTACACAAGTTGTTCAATAAGACAAATATAAAGGAAAACAATAAAACACATCTTCTTGTTTATTCTTTAAATAACCTAACTTTTAGTGTCTTTCGCCATTTCATCCTCTAATGTAAGTATCTGTAGCATATATGTAAAATAAAGTCAACTAATTAAATAGTTGGTGAGTTCACGCAAGTTTGATACAAGTACATAAAAACCATACAATTCCATGAAACTTGGTGTAGTAATAGCGCAAGCAATGTCTTTTCCATTTGGTAACAACCAAATGTACTCGGATCGAGGGTCCATATTCCACTCATAACATCGAGGTCCTGAGTGCATAGGGGGGCGTATGGTCATACTTATTGAGGAAACCATGAGCAATTAGTCTTTGAGCAAGTAAGTAAATAAGCACACAAGTCCATGTAACGAATTGTAGTTTGTAATAATAAATAAACGAAATCGAATTGTTGATATGATATATATGCTACCCCCAGAATAGTAAAAGTGTAAGTTACATGCATTATTATTTATAGATACTTTTACCCATTTTAAATTATTTTTAATAATTAAGTCAACGGATTTTAATAAGTTATAATATTACTTATAGGGTGAATATAATAATATTTACGGAAATTTAGCGTTGCCAGTATCGTTTTATTAGTATAAGCGTTTGTCGATTTAGTATTTCTTATATATATTATTTATATAATTATTATACGAGTTTTAACGAGCGTTGCCGGGTTTGTAAAAGTTGATTCTTGAACGAATTGCTAACGGAAGTTAAAATATATTTTGTTTAACTATAAAAATAATTTTATTTATTTTTGTATGATTTATAAATATATATTTACTTTATTATAACTAATAAAAATGGTTTTCAAAAACATATAACAGGTTTGCTGTGACCCGGGTTCGTACCCGGGTCTCCTTGCCCACACAACACATACATAACCACTAGAGCAAACCATTATTATTGTTAAAAGATGGAAACTAATAATTATAAACAACTCAACTTCATCTTCTACACCAAAACCCTAGGTTCTCAATTCTCCAGATTCGTTTCATGTTTGATTAATTTGAGTTAGGGGTTTTGTTTGTCAGGTTTAAATGAATCAAAACCATGTACTAATTACCTTAGTTGGTGTCGGAATGACGGCGATCAAAGCTTGGCCGGAATCGGGATTATAAGAACCGAATTGGTGATATAACGAGTTTGTGAGTGTAAAATTATGTTTGTAGCACGTTTAGGAAGAGATTAGGATGCTATTTATAGCCTCAATTGATCCGTTGGATAATTATTTCAAGTTAATGAAACTTATTTATTATCCGGCGGTTAGGGTTTGAATCCGAATTTGTAGGGTGTTATTACGCATAATGGGTTTTGATTAAGCTTTAATATGGTGGAGAAACGAGTTTATATCATAAAAATGGATCAAAAATGGCGTTTTGATACGTTTTAATGGTCGCCGGAAGTCCGTCGTCGCCGGCCGGAAAGTGCCTCGCCGGAAAAACGTGAGGAAGATGTAAGTCCCGAATCTGGATCACTACAATATGATATCAACTAAATGAGTATTGGTGCGGAATACCAACACTCGGTGATTCAAGAACACGAATAAGAACAATAAAAGTAACACGGGATTGCTTCAAAACACACGTATATTATTGAATATGTCGGGTGCTTAAGCACTAACAATACTTGGGAATAATAAGAATGAACAACCATAACCCTATACATCACATCTCTATATATAGGGATAACAACCAAAAGGCCTGCCCAAACTCCAAAAAGCCCACCGAGAACACAAGAGTGTTCTCGGTTTACATATGCACCCAAAACCCAAGCCCAATAACTAGAACTAAGTACAAACAAGCTCAAACCACAAAACTAGGCCCAACAATCTCCCCCTTGGTTTGTAGCTTTGTCTTTACTCTTCCTCCATGTAATCAATATCCGCATCCTTCAATCCTCATTCCCAAAACTTGTTATTTATGATAGATGCCACCATGCTCGTGTATTCTTTGGCGGCTGTTTCAAAAATACCATCAGTAACAATCTGATGCGTACTGAGTGTCTTGATGTCCTTCTCATGAAATTTCAACAGATCCTTAGGGTCAACAAAGCGATATTGACCTTTTCCCTTTTGTAGCTTGACAACAGCTGTGGCAGTAGAGGGATCAAAGAACCTGAATCTCATGTTATCCAATGTACCATCGAGAATGGCACCCGGTACGGGAATGTAAGTAGGTTTCTTTGTGGGAGGCCACATCACATTCAACATAGTTTTCCCAGTTCGTGGATCCAAGATTCCTTTGGCTTTCTTCAGGAAAGATTCAGCAGTTGGCATATTTGGAAAGCCCTTATTAACTTGACGCTTGAGAAAGTTCAAGAAATCTGTGCCCCGTTTTTCGTGTGATGGATTTGAAAACGGAGCATTTATTAAGTCACTCAAATCAACTTTAGTCCAAGAGCCAAAGTCCTTCATCTTTTTATTGTATTCCATTGTTCCTGACTTTCTCTTCACCCACCACATGTTCTTATCTCCATCAAAACCCCAGAATAGAACTCCAGATCGATCACCATATTTATCAGAAAAACCCTTTTGAAGCGTAACAACATATCTCTCTGGGTGATCCGAAGACACAACATTTTGATTGGAGTTCTTAATTACCAACAATTTCTTCTTTCCATTTTCAAGCAGTTTCTTCTTAATTCTGTCAGATTTTTATTTTGTGACCGATGGTGCATTCAAATACTGGTT